>NC_060275.1:5111995-5473452 GCF_021613505.1 Equus quagga
GCTAAACACTGATCTACATAACTGTGCTTGGAGAAAAAGGGATTTTATCAAGAAACAAAATCCAGTTTTATGAAGGTAAAAGGTACTGTTTTATATTCAAGTAATTCACCCTTTAGCAGATGTTTGCAAATAATGATAATATTTAAACCAAGTTTTAAAAGTGTTCCTTGACTTGCTTTATAAAAATCATCGTATCTAGACCAAAAACGGAGCCAGGAGCCAACCCAAAGCCACCTCCTGATGGCAAAATCCCAGCCCTTGGCCTCCCCTCCCTGCAGGAAAGGTCTCGATTCCATCTCTCCACGAAACCCTCCCAGATGAGGGCAAGCCTGGCTGACTTGCGGCCATCAGGATTTGCTCCTTCTGGAATCTTCCCCCTCTGCTCCTCACCATGGCCCAGAGGTGGCTCTTGGATTCTTACCATAAGGTATTTGGCCAAAAGTTAGCATTTGACCTGAAGCCTTAGGATGAAGCCAGAAGTCAGGTCTTGGCATGCCCCAGCAGCGACCAGAGTCACTTCCATGTGATGCTTGCTTATATGGCCTTTATCTTTGATCAGTCTCTGAACTGCTTATTCTAGTAATTACAAGTTGGCAAGAGCCGAGAGGTGGGATGCGCGGGTTTTGGGTTTGTGTTTTCAGCTGTCAGAGCCCTAGTAAAAGCCTTTTGTACTCTGAGTCTCTGTGGGGGTCCGGCAGCCCCCTCCCTGCATCCCTGCGCCCCCACATGCCTGCTTGCTGACAACTTCGGGAGTCATGTTCGGGACAAGCCTGATGGAGAACTTGCCAACCACTTTCCTAGGAATCACGGTCTTGGCCCCCGACCCAGAGAAGGCGCCTTCAATCCCATGGAGGGAGAGTGACGGGTACCGCCATCTGTGCATCAGGATGTCTTTCTGCAAAAAACGACAGAGTGGGTTGGGGACAACACTGTCTGCTTACGGAGGAGAGACGAACATTGCGTGGGAAGTCCTCAGTAGTCACCAGTGGGCCTGGGGAGTCCGCACAACCACAGGAAGGAGGTACAGACCCCAGAAGGCAGGCGGATGGGCTGGCCCCAAATGCGTTCTGGCACCTGCTATGATACACCACAAAGTGGGCTCTGTGCGCTCCAAATGGCCTCAGGTGCGGCATCTCCATGCCTCCCTGCAGCTCTGGACCCTTCAGATTAACAAACTGACTACAAGAGCTGTGGGTTCCTGCCAGCCCTGTAGAATCCACAGAGAAGTCACAGTCCCACACACATCAGAGCTCCTGGAGGGCCACAGGTACCAGAAGCCAGGAGGAAGAGAGAAGCATGGCACAGGCCATCTCTGAATGCTCCTAGGCTCCGGGCTGACAGGTCACAGAACCTGGGGGTAGTTCCCACTGGGAGAGGAAAGCCAGGACCATCCACTGTGTCCTGGGCCCGGTGACCACAGACAAGCACTGTCACCCTCTGCTGAGGGGACTCGCATGAAGCAGCCTCCTGTCTCCCAAGCATTCAATCATACTGCCACCTTTCATGCCCTGCGCATCTAGCAATGGCACAAGACAAGTCAGGAGAGGACACACGGCCACCTGAACGGCCAGCCAGCACAGAGGAACCTTCCAGGGCTCCTGGGGTTCCACAGTAATTCAGCCACCTAATGTGTGGGCTTCTCATTTGTGAACCAAACAGCTCAGTGATATGTAGAAGGGATATCATGGCCCTAAAGCAGACACCCTATATAAAAGCAAACATTAATTTGAAGGCAGCAGACAGGAGGAAACAGAAGTGCGCTGAGCACCCAACTTTTCCCCGACTCGTCCCTTCCCCAGGACTAAGCTCTCCTGGCCCAGGGCATCAGAACCAAGTGACTACTGCCGGGGAGGACCTTTACCCTGCTCCACCTGTGAAATTCTTACTCCATTTGGTCCTGTCGACTCTCTCTGATGCATCCTGAGCTTAAGAAGTGGCCCCACCCGCCTCCCTGGCCCCACAACACGAGCTCAAGGCTCTCTCCCCTGCAGTAGCCTAACTGGTCTCCCACCTCCACTGCCTCAGCTCCAATCCAGCCACCCGCCAACATAATCTGTCCACAGTGAGATCGGATCACTCACCCCTTGACTCAAAAGCAGCCACGTCCGTCATCTTCCAAGAGAACATGCCAACTCCTCGGCAGACCACAGAGGCCTTTACATCAGGCAGTTTCAGTCTTAATCCCATGCCTTACCGAGCTGGCCCTCCTCCACCGCTCGGCCCCTCCTGTCTCCTGCAAGCCCCATTGCAAACAGCGCTCCTCTCTGATGAGGCCTCACCCCTCACAGGCACCCACGCTCCAGACTACCCGAGTGGCCTGGCACATCCTTTTAGTCTTTGCTCGTTTGTCTCCTGGAGGGATGACACTCAAGGGCCAGGCCTGGCAACATTCCTCTTGCATCCCCAGGGCCTGTCATTGCAGTTCAGTTAATGCTGGGTAAACGGAATGTGAACTCACAGCCAGACCTCATAAACCAAGAACTAAACCAAGAGAAAAGTTAGGACACAATTTTCTCCTAACAGTTAAGTAAACATTTTGTGCAAATAGTTTCTACCTTAGCACCTGGCTCTCTTAGGAATGGCTTAAATCATCTCTGCGCCCAGTGGTAAAGAAATAATCCTAAAAACAGAAATAAGAGGAAAGCTATTTGCTACTGTGTTTTCTCTCATATGTTCTCCAGTTCCTAAGTTGTCAAAAGTCAACATTTGACATTTTTAAAAACCTCCCAGCTCCCAGACTGGTGACGGGCTGCCTTCCAGCATCTGTAGCGTCTGATGCCCGAATCTCTGCTAGCATCTCTGGCTCCTTCCCACGGGGGTCCCAGGACAGGGCACGGCATGAGGCCTGGTGGAACGGATAGGTCACACATCACACCAGACCCCAGGTGGGGTGCCAGGCCCCAGATGTGGCCGAGGCAGCACCTTGCAGTCGTGGAGCAGGGTCTTGGTGCCCACGTCCTTGGCGTACTCCTCCAAGTCAAAGTCGATCTTGTCGTAGAGCTCCAGCTCCTCCTCCGTCACGGGGGCCACCGCTTCGCTGATGCCGGGGATGAGGATCCGCCCCCTCCTGTCTATCAAGGAGCCTGGAGGAGAGCAGAGGACCCGCTCAGCGGGTGGGCAGCACAAGGCGAGCTGTGCTTAGCACAGGAGCTTGGGGGCTGGGTGCAGTGTCAGGGAGCCCACGCCACTGCCACCACAGCTGAGCAGGGCCAGGAGTCCTAGCGCAAGAGCTGCCGGGTGACGTCTCCTGAGCATGCAGGATCCCTTGGGCACCGTCCAAGGCCCTGCGCATACCAAGCCATTCAGCTACATCCTAACCACCTGGTGAGTGAGCAGTGCTGTCATCCCATCTTAGGATGAAGAGATTGCCACACAGAAAGGCAGGCGCACAGTCACAGCCCAGCACGCACACCGTGCACCCTTCCAGCATTTCTTTCCTAATGCACATTCCACAAGAAACTAGCTGCTCCCCAGCTGAGGGAAAGCGGAGTGGGACAGAGTAACTCTGGTCCCAGAAATGACATCAGCTCCACATATGGTGGCCATCGTCCACGAGGGAAGGAAATAGGACTTACAAGTCGTGGGGTGAGGCAACAGTTCTGTCCAGCCTTACAGTAGGAGGACGCCAGGCAGAGTGAGCTGTAGTCTCACTCTGAGAGCTGACCACGCAGGAGGCCGCGCTGCGGCCAGAAATAACGTAAAACAGACCGAAGCAGATGCCCTCCAAGAGACGTAACATACAATGGCCTCCAGAGAGAGGACAGTCCTGTGACTCCAGGGGACGGGCCAGACAGGGCCCGATGTGGCCGGGGATGCCGAGTTGGGGCTTGGAGGCGAGGCAGGGTTTAGTGACACAGGGCAGGTGCGAGGAAGATAGAAGGTTTCGAAATGAAGCGTGTGGGTTTTTTAAAAGGAACAGTGAGGAGAGGGAGGAGGGAGGGAAAGACAGAGGCGTAGTTAGGAGGAGACCAACGTGGTTCACGAAGAACGCTGAAACGCACCAAATGCTGATGGCAGCCTGGAAACAGGCCCACGCCAACTGTTCTACCAAATCGCCACATCGTGTCTGAAACCCGGGCTTACCCATCAGTGTAATGAGATCGGTCATGGCCTCGTGCACTGAGCCCCCATACACGCCGGAGTGGAGGTCTCTGTCACTGCACTCCACCTGGAGAGAAACAAAGGCCACTCTATTTGGCTACTTAGTGGGAACTCATTCTTATCACGTGACAATAAATTGAACAAAGAACATTCACAAGACCTGACAACTTTCAGAATCAAAGCTTGCTCCCTCAACGAGCAAAGCAAGGCATTTTCTAAATTAAAGACCTTGGGCAGCAACAACAAAAAATACCCTAGGGAATGCTGAACACAGGCGAGAGCACGCTGCAGGGCAACTCCTCAAGCACTCAGAGCTTTTTCCAGCAGTTTCCCGAAGACCCTGCACCCATCTACTAAAAGGGCAACACCTACCATGACAGACAGCCCACAGGGACCTGGAGCCCGAAGGCTGGGGTCAGATCCAGCCAACAGTGACTAGCTGTGTGACCAGGGTAAGGCTGCTGACTGCTAACACTGACTAGCTGTGTGACCAGGGTAAGGCTGCTGTCCACTCTGGGCCACAGTCTTCTCGCCTGTAAAATGGCCTCATAAGAGCGCTCACCTCACAGCCCCTGCATTCCTGCGCCGGGTTATTTGACAGACATGTAGAACAGTGCCTGGCACAGAGTGATACTCAGTGCAGCAATTATGATCATTTCTAGCACTTTTCAGTCTAGAAAACACTCTCATGTACAGGGTCTAATTTCATCATCAGTCCCCCTGCGTGGCAGCTGCCCCATCCTTATGTGAAGATGAGAAGACCCAGGCTCAGTGGACCAGCCCGTGAGCAGCAGGGTGGTCCCGTGCCGGCCCCTCCTGCCCGTCCCAGTCCCCCAGAGATCACTCCACTGAGCGGTAAGAGCCTAAGGGCCGTCATGCGAACATTTTAACTTTTCAAAGGCAGTCTTTCTAAAACGCTTTGCAAATGTCTGTCTTCTTAAATGGACTAGCGTTTAATCATTCCTCAGTTGCTCCAAGGGAATACTACAGACAATACCATCCTGGCTGGAAGTTGCACGAGACCCTCCTGATGGCCATCAGGCCTGGAGCATCACAGAGGTGGTTTCCGTCCCGCGAGAGCTGGGGCGCTGAGCAGGCTCTGCTTCTCCAGCAAGAGTGGGCCTGCTTCTAGGTACCTGCCTGCTGCAGGCCAGGGAAGAACAGGGGCCCGAGGCTGGGGAAGACACCAGGACACACAGACACCGCACAGTACCTCAATGAAAAAGTAGCAGATGCCCCGGAGCCCGTAAGTGATGCAGGGCTTCTTCTTGCCCAGCCAGTAATTGTCAGAAATGCAGACGTAGTCCACGTCTTTAAAGAAGCCGTCCTTCTGGGCAAAAATCAGCTCGTCCAGGCCCTCGGAGCCCGACTCCTCCATGCCTTCCAGACAGAATCGGATGTTGACAGGAATTTCCTGTGAAAGGAAAAGGGTGTTAGCAGGCGTCCAACTTCCGTGTACTTTTATTTTTTAGAAACAATAGACAGGATGTCACCAAACATTTTGAAACCACAAATTTCAAATACCCGACTTTCTCCAGACCAACCACCCGGGCAGGCTGTGTAACCCGTAGTGACCCTCAGTCCCCAGGTGCTGGACTGTCAGCCACAAGTGTGGCTCCAGTGTAATTACACCCTCACCGTGGTCTCCTTCCAAGGAATTCCACAGCGTAATGTCTCCTATCAGAGGGGTGTCTGCACTCACCCCACACGAATCAGGACTCTCCAGGACACCTGAGCTGCTCTCTCTAAAGTAAAGGCCGTGACACAAACAAAGCCACAGCCTTCATTTGCACCGTTCAGGCCATCACCAGTCACACTAGAGTGAGCGAGAGCCTTCTCCCAATTTGGCAGGTTCTCCAGCACCCCGACTCCACCCTCCACGCACAGAAGTCCCTCTTCCTAAAGCCGCCGCTGTCCAGCTGGCTCCTGCTCTCATTCTTCCAGGTCTCCACAGGGCTGTGCAGTGAAGCAGGTGGCTCCTTCCACAGAGGAGAAAATGAAGCCGCATCTGAGCAAGGTGAGGCCAAAGGTCACAGGCCACTGGAGAGCAGGGCCCCCATGTGGACTCAAGCCTACGGAGCCTTGATCAGAATGGCCCCAGGCAGCACTCTCACTACATACATCGCCTCCCCCTCTTCTGCCCCTAGACTGAAAACTTTCTCCGAGACCTGGGCACGTGGAATAGGTGTACGTGGAGCTGCTCCGGGCAGCCTGCCTTGCACCTGGCCACCCCTCCCCTCGGTCACCCCCAGACCCTGAGGGGCCCTGGAGCAGGGTGAGCCCTCCCAGTCCCGCAGTCAGAGGTTCTGGGCCTTGGCTTCCTTCTGTGCAAAACGACCCCCTGGACCAGAGGGGCCGAGGCTCTTTTCAGACCTACCATTCCACGTTCCGACAAAAATGCTTACCTTGTTATTTTATCACGATACAAGATAAAAAGCAAGATGCAAAAAGTATATGCTATGATCACAATTAGGTTAAAAACAGTTGAAAAGATAAGTAACAAAATGTTTAGTCTCTGAAGGTTGGGATTCTAGGCACCTTTTATCTCTCTACTTTTCTGCATTTTACAAACTTTTGACAAGGGAATACAGTTAAGGAAATACATTTTTAAAAACAAAATTTATTTTTATGAGGATAAAAACCATAGAGAGAATAGGGGGTTTGTCCACATTACAGAGCCACACCTCGTCCTGGAAGCAAGCTCTCTCACAGGTGGTCAAGGACTGAACACTCATTTCACGTGTTGGCTGGATTCCTGCTGAGTCATCAACACTGTGACCTCTGAACAACAGTAAAACGATTACACCTTTCATGTTTCCTAAAGCTGCAAAACAAACCTACAATCTTAAAGCTGACACAACTGTGCTGATATGGTTTTGGAGGAATCCACGTTCTCATATCCCAGTGACCTTTGATCTTTACAGGCTGCTCTGGGAATAGAAAGCCCCTCTTTGTAGTGCTCAGATGGGACCCGGAGAATCAGGTAGAGTCAGACAAGGCGGAAGTACCTGGCTTGTTTTCTGAAAGGCTTCCAGGGCATTGATCCAGCCGGCCACGGGCCCCTTATCATCAGTTGCACCTCTCCCATACAATTTGCCTAGAACAGCAATCAGCAAATTCGTCAAGTTATGATTACCGTGAAATAGAAAGGAGAGCGTATCTCCAAGGAGCATCTGATAACATCTTGGAGCAACCGCACGTGGCTGTCCCAGGACTTTCTCTTCAAATCAGAAGCCCCGTTTTCAGTCTATCAGGAGCCCTGAGTCTCTATCCAAAACTACTGTTGGAATTTACCAGAGAATTTGCCATAATCTAACAGCAAGCCATGTGGATGCTTCCAGTTTCCCTCCCCCTCCTTGGGGGACGCAGTCCAGCCAGTGCCAGCATTCCTGCTGACTCAGGGCACGGGCTGCCGACCCAGCTCCAAGACATCGGTACCAGTTGACCTAGTTCATTAAAATCCATTTCCATAGCCAGCTGGAGGCAATAAGGGTGGGAAGCTCAGTCATATGTAGGAATGACAACGCACCATTATCAAAAGGGAATTACAAATCTCACCCCATCCCAACTGTGACACCTAATTTGATAAAGAATAAAACTTATGTTTCTTATTTATTTCTCTAGGTTATTACTTTGAAACGGTAAGGACAAGATATTGCTTCTTTTCAGCGTAATTAGTCACAGAACCTCCCCTCCACACACTTGCTGTGGGACCTCTTACGAAGGCGGGTGTCTGGGCTGGGTACTGGTCGCCAGAAACAACTGGACAAGCAAGCCGGGACCCTCCTGTGGGTCCCCTGTCACGTGATGCAGAGCACAGCCCAAGGGAGACCAGGGCAGGAGAAGGACAGAATCCTGGCCATCACGTTCTCAGGGCTTGGCTTCTCTCTGGACCTTGGTCTGTCCTGGCCAGTCCACTGGTTTTCTCATTCTTAGCCTGTTTTTAATGTCTGGCAGTTTCAACATGACCTATCCCAAAGTAGTAGAGGCTTAAATACTCAAATACATCATCGCCTTGGGAATCTCCTTTCATAAACGAGATGCACTTTTCACAAAAGCTAAAGAGCTCGTCTAAAAAGCATCCTTGCTCCTGTGACAAACACTGACTAACTAGGGGGTGCCAGAACTGTGCTGGACAGAGGGGCTCAAAGACAAGAGCAGTGCTCTCCAGACCCCAGACCCCAACAAAGAGAGACAGCAGGCCGTCAGACGTTAGCAAGGGAGCTCATCTGCCGTACGAGGAGTTACTCCAGCTTCACCCAAGCCCAGTCTACCAAGGGTGTCTGTCTGTCTGTCTGGGATCGGGGAAGGGCTGAGCAGAGGGTGTGGGGTAGAAGAGCTGGCGCAGAAGCAGGTGTCCACATGGCACGGGGGGAGTAACAAGTGGGAGACAAGACCGGGAGGAAGGAGAGCAGTGTCAAGTAGAGACACAGCACGTTGAGGTCACCATGGGGCAGGACAGAGAGGGCACAGAAACGAACTTCAACAAGCAGTGGAAGGGCCCTCAATGGGGGAAGAGCGGTGGCTGGCAGAGAGGGCCTGGCAGGGACTGGGGGCTGCAGGGGCGGGGATGAGGGACCAGGATGAAAACCTCCAGGTTTCTGGTGCAGGTGGTGGGGCAGATGGCGGGGCCATTCGGAGACGGTAAGAGAGGACAAGGAGGAGGGCAGGCTGGAGAGCGAAGACACAGAATTCTGTTCCAGACAGGGGCGAGCGGAAGGACCCAGCAGATATGTGGGTCTGACGCTCCAGAGGAGCCTGGTGCCCACGGAGGGTTAGTTCTCCGACTGACGGTAAGTCAGCAGGTGCACTGGGAGGACGACTGTGGTGTGGAGCTGAATTTCCTCACAGACGTTGCTTTCAGTACAAAGCTTCCTCGATTGTGCACAGTAATGAACACAACTGAGCCCGAACAGAAAACATATCCAGTCAGAAGGACCTTAGTTAAAGACAGTCTGCACTTAGCCTGAGGAGTGAGGTAGAGACGAAGTGGCTGCTTCATCTGGCCGAAGACGGCCAAGCATGGAAACGTGAAAATTCAGAAGTGAAGGCGGGAGGAGCCTTTATGGCAGAAGGGGCGGGAAGAACAGCGGTCAGCCCGAGGCGAGTGCTTGATGGAGAGGCTGAGGCGCCCGAGGGCCTGGCCTGGGAGGCACCACGATACCACTGGGGGACAGCGGTGCGGGAACACGGCGCTTCCCGCATTTCCTGGAGTGCAGCTGCCGAAACCCACCACGGACTCCACCACGGACAGCAGGGGCTCGCGCAGGGTCTGAGGCTGCACAGCCCCAATTCAGAACTTGTTTCTGAGAAAGTGCCAGCAGTGGAGGGAAGCCTAGCAGACCCCAGGCCACAAAGACCTTGTTTCCACGAGGAACGCAAGGCTTTCTGTGTTTCAATGACTGGTGCACATGCAAGAAACTTCCAGAACTCAACTTCTAGATTATCTAAAAATGACTTGTTCTGGAAAGAGAACCACCAGGGCTGTCAGTGATCTCCCTAAGGCAAAGGAGGAGAGCTGCTTTCCAGATGTTACACGTCCTTTTCCGCTGGGAAAGTGCCCCTTACCGTCTCGTTCTGTCAAGGTGAAGGGCTCACTGTCCCAGCCGTCCTCGAGAGCTGCCGGCTGCACGTCCAGATGGCCATAAACACACACCGTTTTCTTCTGTGGGTTGGAGCCCAGTTTGCCAAGTAAAATGGGAGGAAGTGGTATCTCCGAGCCATCAGGAAGCTAAGAGCCGAGAGGGAAGCAATCAAGGCAGCCTTTGTTTAAAAAATCCTGGGTTCACAGCAGATATTATTAAAATACCTTGGGTGTTCTTATCTGTTCTCATCAATTACCCTCTATGGTAGAGTTTCAGACTATATTGTTCAACTGAGTCATTAATTAACAAGAATTAACTCTCCTATAATCCAGAGCACATAGGCTGAATTATGCTTACGAACCACAGGCAGTTTCATAAATTTTTAAAGGCTGATTTTTTTGTTTAACTTTTATGTAACAAAACATTACGAAGGCTAAGTTTGGGATGCAGCTTAGTTGATTACTTTCTAAAATAATGGATAAAAACTACCACAATCTTAAAGCAGAAGGTATATTTTTGAACTTCTGTATATAGATTACAACTCTGCAGAGAAAGGGCCACGGCTGAGGATATAAAGAAGTATCATTCACAGCAGCCGTACGAAATCAAGCAGTGACAGGTGGTACTCCTGAGTTGTCTCCCAAAGGCCTTATCGGTCTCCCACAATCCCGTACAAATGTGTATTAATCACTCTCTCTCTTTATCTAGAGTAGAACTGCAGGTATTCGAAGGCCCATCAGTGTCAACCCTCACAGCAAACTCAGGTCTTCCCCAACTTTCACATCAACTCGACATCTCCACCTTTGAACGCAAACCACAGCCTGTGCAGGCCGTGCAGAACACCCTACACCCTGTACCTACTCTCCCGGTTCCTACAGTCTAGCAGGAACACCCCGTGCTCACTATAAAGTGCCACAAATGGCAGGGGAGGGAGAGAAGTGTGTCCTTTTGTTTTGGCTGGAGGAATAAGGATTATTTATATTAGAACCATCACGCACTTAGGTATTAGTCTAGTTACTAGAAAATACTCTTTATGAAACTATACACTAATAAACGTAATATACAAACTAAATTGGTAATGAAGTGAAACTAATGATTTACAATCAAAGGTAAAATGAGCAGCAACTAAAAATGACAAGCAAATCAGGACAACACCGGTGACAGGCTGATAAATGTGTCCTTCCCCAACACCCAGGGGCTCTGAGCATCTCTGAGCATCCACGTACATTAGGGAACACGCCAGGCTGCACAATTCTTGCAGGATACAGGATTTATCTTTCTAGTAAACTCTACTCATAAATTCTCAACTTAAGGAACTCTTGGTAGCCCCACAGCTACCCATACGCAGCCCTTGGAGGATGGCCTGTTGGCCCCAGACTACAAAGAATGGTTCCTTAGATTCACTGGCCTGATCACATATGACATGTGGGACTACAGTCACAGCCGGCCCTCAGCTTGCCTCAGGAGGAAAATGATTTGTAAATGACAACAGGTTTTCTCCAAATAAATTTCTACTCAACATAGCTCCTCTGAAATACTTTACACTTTTCTAAGAAGCCATTTGGGCCCATAGGTAAATTTGTACTGAAATTCATGCTGCAAATTGCAAATCTCTCTCTGGGTATTCCTATCTACTCCGACATTACAGAATAAAGTCTGGCTGAGAAGCAAAGTCAAGTGTTTACAGGGATAACATATGATCCTCCGCTAGAGCCTCTCTCTGGGTGGAAGTCTTCGCCAAGGATACCACATTTCTCCCTCCTTTCTGCCCCATTCCCACGACCACCACCCTAATCCAGCTCCCAGCCCTTGCCTCACTGAACAAGCACTCAGTGGGCCCTACTCCCCCCTGCACATTGTTAACGTCTTCCCTTATGTCACTTCTTGGCTCAACAGGCATGACTGTCCTATTTCCTGAGCTCCTCTGCCTGGAGGGCAGGCTCTCCCAGACCTACACGCCAGGCACCCTTTCTATCCTACTGCCGGGGGCAGGGGCTGGAAGCAGACAGGCCCAGCTTGATGTCTCCTGCCCTGGCCTTGGTAGTGAGGCCCAATACCAAATAGCCCCAAATTAGCCTTTCCCACAGTCAGCGCCTGCCCCGAGCCTCACCCACCAGGGACCTGTGCTCCAACATCCGTGAGTAGGACCTGGAACTGCCAACATCGTCTTTCCTCTGTAAGCCTGAAAGTATTCTAGCTTCTGCATGTACGTGTGATGACATCCAACTCTACCTCCACACCTGCCCCAAGTCATCACTGCTTCCTAAAAAACACACCACTGCTGCCAAATGAAGTGATGGGAAGAGGAGCTTGACATGGCAGCCCCCCACACCACGAGGACCGCTGCAGAACTCTTCCAACAGTGATGACAGCTGTCAATTCCTTGATAAAAAAAGAACTGGTGTAATGTAATTCAAAACAGTGTGGTAGTCATTTTAGTCTTTTGTGGAAGGCCCTTTCCTAAGAACTGCACATTATGTTAAATAGAATAAGTCTATTGTAATGCAACAACACTTAAAAATTATTTACCACCTAGGTTTTCTTTAATACACAGTCATGCACCGCATAACGACATTTCGGTTAACAAAGGACCTCACATACGACAGTGGTCCCGTAAGATTAGTACCATACAGCCTAGGTGTGTAGTAGGCTATGCCACCCAGGTTTGTGTAAGTGCACACTATGATGTTCACACAATGACAAAACTGCCTAAGCACACTTTTCTCAGAACGCGTCCCCGTCACTAAGCCATGCATGACTGTATTAGGAAAAAAGGGAGGGGGAGCAAGTCAAGAATGCTCCTAAAACAAAAGACTACAAAGAAACCTGGTTTATTCTCTCATGAGGGGGGGAAGAGCTGGGAAGCTGTAATGTATCTTACCTAACTAATCTTAAGTCAACTATTAAATTTGTCGTCAGAAGAAATCTCAAACAAATAACACTGGACTGGGAATCAGGAGGCCCAGGTTTTAATCTCCTTTGCCACGAAGACTGTGGGTTCTCAGTGGAGACAGAGCCCACCTGGGCCTCCGAGTTCTTCCATTTATGAAAAGAGCAGACTGGGCTGAATGTCCACACGTAAAATCCCAAGACTATGATTTCAACTGACACTTAAATCATCTGGCAAGAGAACTGAGACAAGGCAAACCCGGTCACACCCCACAATATAAAAGAATATCACAAGGTTTCAAAATATATGGTATGAAACATGTAATTAACCTGAGACTGAAATTGAAACTAGAAGAGTAGAATAATGCACCGTGAAATGAAACTGTTCATTTCAGTTAGGAAGAAAATACACCAGTTTCATAAGTCAGAATCCTGCATTAAAATGCAACTGAGCCCCCAGCCCCACACACCAAGCAGCTTTTCTGGCAGCCAAGTCATGAAGAAGTGCTATTTCTACCGAGTGGGATGCTAGCGACAGAGTGCGGTGCAAGTGGGAGTCTTCACTGTTTTCACATCTACGTGGATAGAGTGCACCTTCCTAGTTTGAAAGCTGACTCATTTCTGGGGGAAAGGTCAGCAATTTTCTAAGAATGGCCATTATGTTAATTTGTTCTCGAGTAACTCAACAGGTCTCCTTCCTGGAGAAAAATGCCGAGTATCATGAAAGCTTTCTTCTGATCCAACTGAAGAAATCACACAGACTTTAGTACCCAAATCAGGCCTTTTTTGTTTGCTTTAATGACAAGCAGGTTATTGGAAGCAAAAGATGGTTTGAATGTGCTGAGCCCTGTCAACTCCTCAGGTAGAGTCTGCTCACTCGTGGTTCTGCAGCGCGGAGAACACCAGACTCATACCTTCTGCTTCCCAATATCCACCAGCTCCACGGAGCCGCCCAGCTGCTTGATGTCCGCAGCGGCCACTTCCATCATCCTTCTGATCTCCCCTCTCTTCTCGGGCCACGCAGAGATGCTCTGGATGGCCACCCACTCTGCAAGTTTCTGTTTGTGGGGAATAAGCAAAAGGGGATTCTGAAAAGCTGCTCCTTAAGGAAGAAAGGTGTTCATAATTGTGCCAGGTTTTGAGCACCCAAAGTTGACTTGCTCTCTGTGGTCACTCCATTTTGAACATGTTGACTAGATGTACAAGAGTTTCATCACTTTCCTTTTTGTTTAAGATTTAAAAAAACCATTTGTCATGACCCTGTACCAAGAACTGCAGCATAACAGAAAAATGTCAGAATGTGTACTTTAACCATTAAGTATGAGGTGAATGTAAAATGTAGAAAGTTCCATAAATATGTTCATGTCTGAATCTAACAAAATTACAACAGAAAGATACAGAAAATACTCAACATTTCCACTGTCCAAGTTACCTCATTTATCATCCTGACAACAGCCAAGTTCTCTAACGTACAATTTTTAGAATGAGAACTCTGAAATGTGTCTACCAAGTACAACTTTAAAGCATCATCGTTTAAGTTAATGTCAAGGAACAGATATATAACATTACTGAATCATTTAAAAAATACTAAATGCAAAATAGTTCTTTAATCTATATCTGCCACAAGAAAATGTAGATGAAGATTAAACAAAAATCTCAGATTAGCTCTGATATTTCTAGAAACAGATACTAAGACTTTCTGTCAAAAGGCAAAAGTGTAAATTATGTATCATAGTGAAGGGGGAGAGGGACGATCTCTCGGCTAGATATACACATATAGATGTATAGTTACCATTTTTTCTGTGGTGAGAACACTTAAGATCTACTCTCTTAGCAACTTTCAAATAAACAACTACAGTATTATTAACTACAGTCACCAGGCTGCAGGTTAGATCCCCAGAACTTACTCACCTTATAACTGAAAATTTGTACCCTTTGACTAACATCCCCCCTTTGCTCCCAGCCCCAGTCCCTGGCAACCACCATTCTATTCTCTGCTTCTGTGAGTGCAACTTTTTTAGACATATAAGTGAGATCATACAGTGTCTGTCTTTCTCTGTGTAGACAATATATATATATTTTCTTTTTTAGTGAGGCAGATTGGCCCTGAGCTAACGTCTGTGGCAATCTTCCTCTCTTTTGTACGTGGGATGCCACCACAGCGTGGCTTGATAAGTGGTGTAGGTCTGCACCCAGGATGGGAACCTGCCAACCTGGGGCCGCTGAAGCACAGCACGTGAACATAACCACTACACCACCAGGCCAGCCCCTAGACAATATTTTTAATACTTGATTTAAATGGCATAATTCATATTAGTTTCTTGAATTTCTCTGAGCTCCATAGGATTAAACCAAACTTTAATGTTTCCTAGAACAAATATTCCCTTACCTTAACATAGCGATCCTGATTGTCATCAACATACTTAAACAGGGTAGTGAGGACTGACATCTTTCAGCTGGACCACAGACCTTGGAGATTCTTGGAAGGAAGAACAATCCGTCAGTCCTGCCTCTAGATCAGCCGACTGAACTAACTGAGCGAAGGGCTCAGAAGGCACTTGTTCAGGATCATAAACTGCTGCTCCGCCCTCGAGCCAGCATTGCAAGAACGCAGTCATCACGAGGATTCCAGGAAGTGACTGCAGAGGCAGAGACAAAAGCTCTGGGGAGCAGTTAGAGGCTCTGGTTGACCTCCCATTCTTTTTTAGGAGGTAAACGCACCCCAAATTGTGTCAAAATGGCAGGTAACTAAAGGAAGGGCCTGGGTTGAAGAAAATCTGATGAAAATTAAAAGTAGGTATTTCCCAGCAACACTGATCTATTGGCACTTAATTCTTTTTGGAAAAATTTTTTTTATTTTACTCTCTTAAAGCACACAGAGAACTTCCCACTTACTATGACCAGACAGGAAAGAATCACTTCAAGGATCTCAACAAAAATGTCACAATCTATCTCTTATGGCTCCAAACACAAACAGAGCAAACAAAGCCCAAGGAGAGGGAGATAAATTCTGTTTAAGAAAGTTGATAATCTGAGTCCAGAAACAGCCAAAGGCAACAAACGAAACCTTCACAAAGGCCTGATTAGGATAAAGAAACTTCCATCTAACGAACAGCCTCCCCAGTGAGTGCATTTTCTGACCCCCAGTTTCTCATGTGTGAGACCCAGCACGTTCCACTCTGCCTTACAAATACAGGGGAAAAGAAATCATGTGACTGATCATCTTTAAAAACTGGAATGAATACGAAACAAAAACGACTCTGGTATTGGGGCTTTCAAAATGGATTCTGTCCCCTTCCTTGAACTGACAATTCCGATGCCATCAAATGGCAAGACTCAAACGTCAGCAATAGTTGAAAAGAGCTCAGTTATCCCACGGGGTATGAAGTATTTCAGAACTGCAGCTGTAGAGTGACAAGATCCTACCACATCTAGAGAGTTCTGAAGTGGGATGCCAGGCAAATGCCTGTGTATTGACACACTGTAGTTAAATAGCATTTTTTTTTCTTGGTATAGGATTCCAAAATAATTTCTAAACAGAGGAGTGACTGTATCCCCTGTGCTACGAAGCGTGACAGCTGTTGAGCAGAATGAGGAAGTTAACCCAGCCATGCAGTGTGAGTTCGCTAAGGCTGGGCGATCAAATCAAACCGCTGAGCTCTCAGCGCTTCCTTCCTCCTCTTCAAACACCCACAACGGAGCATAAAATATTTACTAACTTCCTAGCCAACTCAGATGGTTTCAGCTGAGGCTCTTATCTGAAGGAGCCCAGTAAGACGGCCCATAACCGCTGTAGAGGTATTTCATGGGCGTTAATTAGTCAAATTTTCATCGTTCTATCACCAGAAATGTAAACAAGGAAGCTGTCTAGGACAATTTGCTACAGCGGGTACTGTTATTTGGGTTCCTGGTCTCTAAGTACCACAAACCTCGCTCACAGTGGTATATTCTCACTAATATTATGTTCTTTGCAGCCAAATTAACCAATGACCTTCCAATAAAGTCACTCAAAGATGTAACTATTTAAGTTGCACCTTTCACCAAAGGCGAGTAAACAGCCACCAGACCGTTCAGCCTTTCATGGCAACCCACCAAGGCTGGCTAAAAAGCAACTCCTCTGAACTACCAATCCAGCCCGAGCAGGTTAGGCCAGGTCCATTGTCTTCCCCCCACTCACAGTTCCGTTATTCCCCACCCCCCCATCCCCACTACCAAAGCCATTAAATGGGACCACTTCTGTATGCTCTGCTGAACCTCCTTTGTTAAGGTAAAAGCGCCAGGTTGGAGTGAACGCAAGCAAACATTAACTACCCTTTCAAAATAAATGCCATCTTCACTTCCCTCTTGAAATTTAACGTTCCTGGGGACTAACATAACTTCAACAGTGAAACAAGTGAGAGGGGAAGGAGAAACGACACTGGTGGCACCTGGAAACATCTCCCAACACCTACAAATGACTCTTAGCTCTGAGTGTCCCAATCCTTGTCCCTCATTAATTCAAGGCATATATTAAACACCTGAATCACGGCTTCAAACCTTTGTAAAAACCACTAAAACAGGGGCAGGAACCTCCAATAGGCCCAATCTAGAGCTTCCTCCCAAACATACAGTTCTACAAACTCCTCTCTCGCTACTGCTCCCTGTAAACATCAGCGACAGCAAAGGCTCACGTGAGGAGACGGCCCGAGACAGGCCCTCCACCTCGTTGCACGGCGTCCGCACCAGGATGACCGCCCCGCATCCCATCTCGGCGGTGCGGGGGCGCCGGCGGCCCGGGGTCTCAGCCGACCCGGGACCACGATCACCTCCGTCTACCGACGAGGAAACCGAGGCCGATGGAACGACTCACGCGCCAGGTGCAACCTCCTAGCCTTCCACGCTGGCGGGAGCTAGAGACCCCCGACCCCGGGCCCTCTGACCCGGGCCCAGGCCGCCCAACCCGAAGCCTCCGCCAGAGGGATCTGTGGGCGAGAAAGGCTCAGCTTGCTGCGGGCCTGGGCGGAGGGAGCGTGCGGACTGCCCGGTGCTCGGCGTGTCCTGCCCGCCGCCCGCGAAGCCCCGGATCCCGTGGGACACGCTCTTTTCCTGTCACTGCTGGCCACGCGGACCGGACAGCGGTTCCCCTCGGGGCCGCCGACCTCGGCCGCCGCCCACGCCCGGCCTCCGCTGCTCCCACTGGCTGCGGCCCGGAGCCCGACGCTCCCGGCCACGGCCCCGTTCCCACACGCCCAGGCGCGACCGCCGCCGCCCCCCGGGGCCTCCCCGGCCCGGTCCGGCCCAGCCGGAGAGAGCCGCTTACCCGCAGACAGCCGCCGCGCCGGTTCCGCACCACGTGCCCGGTCACGCCCCTCCTGCGCGGGCCCGCCCCGCCCCCCAATCCCGGCCTCGTCTGGAGAGCCGACGTCGCCCCGCCCCCGCCGTCCCGCCCACCAATCCCGGACCGCGTCCTCTTGCCGGCGTCGCCCCGCCCCCCCGCCGCCTGGTCCACCAACCTCTGGTCTCGGCCACAGAGCTGCGTGGTCCCGTCCCCCGCCGTCCCGCCGACCAATCCCCGACCTCGTCCGGAGAGCCGCCTTCGCCCCGCCCCCGCCGTCGTCCTGTCCACAAATCCCCATTTTCTGCTGGGGGGCCGGCGTCGCCCCGCCCCGTCGTCGCCCCGCCCCTCCGCGGCCCCCGGCGCATTCCGGTGCAGAGACCTCGGGGAGACACGGCTCTTCCCGCTGGCTCTGACTTGGTGTCTCCGGTGGGGTCGGAGAGGGGGCCTGCCATGCGGTTCTGACGAAGTGGGGAGCCCACACCGCCTCTGAGCCCTCAGATTTTGGGGGAGCCCCCATCCCCGCAGGCTCCTGAGTGGTTCATGTTTTGCTGGTCGCTCACGTCTCCGGTTGACGTGGATTTGGCGCTTTATTCCCAAAGCCTTCATTAGCACCATGATATATTTTAGTATGTAAGTCTAATAATCCTAGGAATTAATGAAGAAAGTAGACTCATCATTTACTTATTGTCCGCTAACTTACCTTTTTAATCCTTACAATGGTCCTTGGGGGTAATGATTCTCTCCCTTAAAGTATTCCCAAAAGGATTTGGCAAAACTTGTGCGGTAATGTCGACCTTTAGGACCGAAAGGGAAGTGGTTCAACCAGCACAGTGGAGTTTATTTTATTCGAGAATAGCAGAGGAACTGCAATTTGGGACACGCAAACCGTGGGGAACAGACCCATCGGCAAGTGGAGAACAAAGCAGAGGAGCAGTCTTTTATAGAGGAAAGGGGGAGGTGGGCGGGGCGTTCTTGAAGGAAAGCTCATTGGAGGAGAGTGAGAGCGCCGGGTTGTGGCAGCTTCTCATTGGCTGGGCTGGTGCCGGGCGCAGAGAAGATCTCTTCCTCCCGATGGGGTGGGTAGAGTAAGCTTTGATGAGTGGTACCTGCAAGAGCGCTCTCTCTTCAGGGCTTCCTGACTCCGTTTTGAAAGAGGTTTTAACTTTACTGCTTTTCACATGGTCCATATCCTTTGTTTTTTTTTTTAATAGCTGGAAAGGATGTAATTTCCCACATCCAGTAAATATTTTAAAATAAATTTATGTCCCCCTGAAATCTTACATGGTTAATTTCCCCTTGGAAATTCTGTCGCCATCCATATCCTTATTTATGATCCTGTCATCCTTTTCTGCTAAGGAATATATATAAAAATTTAAATTAGTATTTACTTTCCTATAACTAGAAAGCTGTGTTAAAATTTTTCCTCTAGGGGCTGGCCCCATGGCCGAGTGGTTAAGTTCGTGCGCTCTGCTGCAGGTGGCCCAGTGTTTCGTTGGTTCGAATCCTGGGTGCGGACATGGCACTGCTCATCAAGCCACGCTGAGGCAGCGTCCCACATGCCACAACTAGAAGGACCCACAATGAAGAATATACAACTATATACTGGGGGGCTTTGGGGAGAAAAAAAAATTTTTTCTTCTGGATTAAATTCTCATTGCAATGATTATTGATTGATAAAAACCACCTAAATATGTTACACATTTTGGTGACTTTTTAGATGTTAAAAGTAATTTATTGGAAATGTATCCTTCAATGATATTTATTGGGCTTTTAAAACAATTAGTTCAGGTATCTTTAAACGAGATTATTGCTGGAATGAGACAGGGTTCAGAGAAAAAAGACAGCAAAAAAAATGAGATTTAGAGTAAAATCCATAACGCATTGCCCATTAAGTTTATTAAAATTTTATACTTATGTGGTGATAATAAAGAAATGAGCAAAACTGTTGGTAAATAAAAGCAAAGAGGAGGCCTGGGTCTGAGTAAAAGTGGATATGTGTTTACAGCACCTAATAATCATTTGACAAAAGTTAGTGAAAATGATTCTCCTACAAATTTGAATAAAAGTTAAGAAAATAAAAAAATTTACTCTTGGGGCCGGCCCGGTGGTGCAGTGGTTTAGTGCGCATGTTCTGCTTCGGCGGCCTGGGGTTCCCTGGTTCAGATCCGGGGTGCAGACATGGCGCCGCTTGTCAAGCCAAGCTGTGGTAGGCGTCCCACATAAAAAGTAGAGGAAGATGGCCACAGATGTTAGCTCAGGGCTAGTCTTCCTCAAAAACAAAAAAATTTTGCTCTTGATATAGAATTCTTTTACTTGGAAATACAATGTTAATTGTCAGAAGGTGGAACTTTCTACCTTCTGCCCCTTGAAATAATGCAAAATGTGCAACTGCCAAGTGTCCTTCATTAAGGAAGTATTCTCCAATAACGTACTGTGGTATTTCACACTGTCCCTTTGTTTAGAGCATTTGAGGCTTATAAAAGGTTAATAAACATACACTTGTGATGCCTGGCAATGAGTGTCTTGGTCTCTTTGGGCTGCTATCACTACCATAGACTGGTTGGCTTATGAACAACAGAGATTTATTTCTCACAATTCTGGAGGCTGGAAGTTCAAGGCTGGTGCATCAGATTTGGTGTTTGGTGAGAGCCCATTTCTTGGTTCATAGATGGCCATCTTTTTGCTGTGCCCTCACATGGTGGAAGGGGCAAGGGAGCTCTAAGTGGGTCTCTTTTAGGAGGGCACTAATCCCATTCAGGAGGGCTCCATCCTCATGACCAAATCAGCTCCCAACGACCCCCCTCCAAATATCATCACCTTGGGGATTAGGTCTCAGCATATGAATTTTGGGGAGACACAAGCATTCAGTCTATAGCACTGAGTGTCTTGTAAAGAGAGCAGGAAGGAGGACAGCAGGTAGCTCCACTGCCTGCATACTCCCAGGCCTATCCACTCTAGGAGAGAGTACACATGAAATCTGAGTAGCTGGAAATCGGTGCCTTTAAAAATCTTTCAGGGGCCGACCTGTGGTGGAGTGGTTAAGTTCACGCGCTCCTCTTGGGCGGCCCAGGGTTTCACCAGTTCGGATCCCAAATGCAGACATGGCATCACTCATCAGGCCCTGATGAGGCAGTGTCCCACATAACACAACCAGAAGGACCTGCAACTAGAACATACAACTATATACTCGGGGGGAGAAGAGGGCTTCGGGGAGAAGAAGAAAAAAAAATCTTTGAGTCCCCCTTTTAAAGTCTTCTCGTGCCTCCAGGTATCTCGGTCTGAAGACCGCTGCCTTATACAGCTATAGAGCAGGTGAGCTAATATTTAAACCTGCGTGCACAGCTCGAAATCTCCAGCAGGTGGCGCTGCAATCCATTTCTTCTTGGGTGAAGGTTGCTTTGCAGATGGCTGGGTATCCACAAATCTGATCTGAGCTTAAGGAGCTAAGTTAATAGGTTTCTCTACTGGATTTTTGGGGAACAGGGACACTAGGAGACAAAACAAGGAAAGAAGTATGTGGACAGGTGACCAGAAAGAGAAATGATGTGATTTATTCTGAGAATTTAGGGAATATACGCATTATGAAAGTTACTACTGTTGATAACAGATCCGCTCGTAATACATTAGATTGTACTTCCAATTACCACGATTTCCAGTTCCCAGCATGTCACAGAGCTTAGTCTCCAGAATCCCAGTAGGTTCTGTTAAACCAAGCTTAACTAAACACACAGACCAGGAGAGCACCCATCACCCTGGAAAACTGAGAATTTTCCTGGGCACAGAGGCCACTTTGGAGAGCTTAATTATTTTCCAGAAACCCAGATGCAGAGAAGTGGCAGGTCACTACATTAAAGAGTGCCTGCCGAGTAGGATGGCATAATGAAGAAAGCAGAGTGTCTGGCAGCTAGGAGGGAATAGCTGCACCTGGCCTGCATGTCTCCACATTTCTTTAGCCTTAATCGGCTGGTGAATTCCTGTTTACTCCACGGTTGGTCTCTACGAGTCTCTCTCTCACCCTGCTTTCATTCCCATGGCATCAGTTAATCTATTTCTCCAGCCCCAAATGCTTCTGTTTTCTCTGCAGGACTTTCAAGATCAGTGTGTCTGTCATATACCACACCCCATTGTTTATGACAGGAACTGTGGGGCCCTTGGAGACTCAAAGGCTGAGAGTGAACTTTTTAGTTTCTCTCATATTTCAGCTGCGGTCTCACTGTCCCTGATCCCAGGGGAGCATAAGGTTTGGTCCAGAGTGAGAGCAACAGCATAGATGTAGGGCCTGTGGCTCTAAGTAACCGCCGGTTCATATTTCACATTTCACCCGGCCATAACCCCCTCCGGCTGTGTGTCCCTAAGTAGAGCATCTGCGAGCCATGGTGTCCTCTGTGCTCCCTAGGAGGTGGGGATCAGGTCTCTGCCCAGAATCCGTTTCTCTAGAGCAGTGGCTCCTGCACGCAGGACGGTACAGTGCTCTGTGGGCAATGGCTTTTGCACTGAACAAATAGCTTCGTGCATTCCTATTCCCAACCCAGGAAGATATTTCAAAAATAAGACTGAAAATGAGTTGGGAGAGGTAGCACAGCTTTTCCACTGAGCCCAATCTTCCTTCTTTCTGACGGTTCATCCACCACCCAGCCCTTCACCTGTTACACATCACTCCAGGGAAGGACCACATCTTCTGAGGCCCCTGGGTTAGGCCTTTGTTCCCAGGCAGGTGCTAAGACTGAAGGGGGCTCCCTGGAGACAGCTTTCCACGCATGGTCAGCATCCACTCGGATGACCCAGTGGTTACCCGAGGAGTCCACGTCTCTTATGCCTTCGTCTCCTGCTTCCATGATTCTGCTTCCACTTACTTGGATACTGAAAGGTTCATTTTCTACGTTTCAGGTTGAAATTTCTCAAAAGAGAGACATGATTGCTTTAGCCAGTCACCATTGGGAATCGAGTTCCCCAGCTGGGCCGAACTCCTGCCGCAGATTCCCTCCAGGCCGCTGGCCCCCATGCTCGTGGCCGCCTCTGGGTCGGGCAGTCCACCTGCTCCAGCCCCTAGGAGGCAAAGTCACAGGGCTCACAGCATGGTGCTCTGTGCTTGAGGAGCCCCAGAGAACTGGGCTGTGGGCACGGCAGGCCTCTGGGCTTGTCCTCGGATGGGAGCGGCATAACTGGCAGGCCCTCCCTGGCCTGTCCTTCGTCCCAGTGTTCTGGACATGTAAGTGGAGAGTCATTTAGCAGGTGGGACTCTCGGTGGCAGTTGGCACTGGTTCACTGGTTGGCACTGGCTCACTAGTGATAGAGTCAGAAAGCAACGATGAGCAAGCGGCAGCAGTTTCCCCTTCCTTCTTTCACCACCGTTTTGGGGTCAGATTGGGACTCTAGCCCTGCATTTGTAGAGACCGAACTACTTTTATCTTCAAGACAAAAGCTACCCCTGGACTCAGCGCCTACTTCTTGACTTAACGGTTTCCAAGGTGGCATTTTCTTCCAAGGTGAAAGCTGGATGGTGCCAACCTGGGCAGAAAAATTGGAGGAGGCAGTTAAGAGAGATGGAAACAAGTGTGTAGAATTTAGCCCTTGAAGTGTTTTACATCTTTACTGTGAAGAAATCTCCAGTTATTCCAGTGACTTCCTCCCCCCCTCAAATAAACAACAACAAGCACAATAGCAGCAGTTGTAACGAAACCTCCTCTTCACTTTTTATTTAGCGTTTCCTGCTTTGTGGTCTGGAACAATTATACGATGCCTTAACTCTAAGTATGTTAAAGAAAGTCAATTTAGCAAAAACCTGCTGCAGTTTTCTCTAAGTCAATAAAGTCTGCCTTGACTACGCCAACGATTTTTGAGTTCAAAGAGCTTGGAAGAGCTTCAACATGTAAGACATTGCTGTTTCCACTAATATTTATGGGCTTTTTACAAAGGTTAATAAAAGCATCATGGAATTGGAGTAAACATCAGTGTGCCAATGGTTAGCATTTAGATTCTGTGGTTGTGGCTTTTTGTCTTGTGTCGTCATGTCTGGGCGTTACGGACAGTCTGTTCTCTGCTTTACTGCAGGTGTTGTTAGCCGTGTGTATTTTTTACTAGAGAGAGAGTTTGGCTGCCATGTGTCGGAATAGGGGCCTGTAGGCAGTTTAATGCTGAATCTCGCTTTGTAACATTTGACTTTTCAGAGATACATTTTCGTTGGTGTGCTACAATGACAGACACATAGATCTTCGCAATGTAACCCTTTGGAAAGAGTGTTCTGAAAGTCGCGGTCGTGTCTTACCAACCAAAGCTGTAACTAAGGACATCGAACTTGGACCACAAGTACTGCACTAGTCCAGCACCTGGTGCACAGTAGGTGCTTTTCAGGAACTTGAAAAGTGAAAGGACAAATCAAAGGATGGATAAACCTATTCTTTCTTTTGTTCTTTCCTCCGTGCCTCAGAAAGTCCTCTCAAACAGGTGTATTTTATAGACGTAGTGATTTGGAAGAAGAGCTAAAATTCTCTCCCTCCCCCCCAGCCTTCCAGAATTGGCAAGCAAAATTGTGCATACTGTGTACTGAGACGGCTTGAGACTCACCCTCATAGTTACTCACTCGTCATCTGAGGCCGGACCTCTGAGTAAGTGCATGAAGTTCTACTTTTGTAAGTTATAAATGTCCATAGGCAATCAAACACCTTGGCAAGTGCATCCAAGGCAAAAAAAGCCCAAGCTCTCCACACTCCCTGGCAAAATTTCAACACAAACCAAAATTTCTGCCCTACGCACAGTCCTTGGACAGAGAGGGAAAAGCCTGTCCTCACTTCTTTATGGGTTCTGAGATGCTCTGGCTAGTTACCAGCTGTGTGTGTGACAGCCGTGTAAATAGCCTCCAAGTGGCTTTACGTTCTCAGGTATCCTTTAGTTTTAGTCTGGAATTGAATTGAAGTAATTTCTCTCTAGGTTTCTTGTGTTAATTAACTCCGGGGAAAATGCAGAAACCCTCGTTAACAAGTACTATCTCCAAACTTGTAAGGCGTAGTGTCGACAGAGCATGTTTCCATTCTTTATTTCATCTGACCCGACGCTGAGGCAGTATTTCCCTCTGTCCTGCCAGCTTTCTCTTTATTTTTATTCCACCTGTATCATGCGATCAGCTGAGATGGGGTGTGGGGAACAAAGAAGGATGTCTCCTGTCTACAGTTGTGACAGCATCCCCTTGATTCTTACCAAAACCCTGAAAGACAATGGAATCCATGAATTTTTGCCTTTTTTTGGAAGAAAAAAAAAGCATGACTCTCAATATACAAAAAAGTTGACTTTGGCAGAATTTCCAAAAAATTTCTTTTTTATTGTGGTAAGAATATTTAACATGAGATCTACCCTCGGAACAGATTTTTAGGTGCACAGACAGTATGGTTGACTATAGGCACCTTGTTGCACAGCAGATCTCCAGAACTTATTCATCGTGTATAACTGAAACTTTATACCCTTTGAGGGACAACTCTTCATTTCCCCCTCCTCCAGCCTCTGGCCATCACCATTCTACTCTCTGTTTCTCTGAGTTTTATATTTTAGATGCCTCTAACTAAAATATAAGCGGAATCATGCAGTATTTGTCCTTCTGTGTCTAGTTTCTTTCCCTTAGTATATGACCTCAAGTTTCATCCATGTTGTTGCCTACGATAGGATTTCCTTGTTTTTTAAGGCTGAATAATATTCCACTCTAGGTATGTACCACATTTTCTTTATCCATTCGTCTGTCAATGAATATTTAGGTTGTTTCAAAAAATTAAAAGTAGATCTACCATATGATGGAGCAACCCCACTTCTGGGTATTTATCCAAAAGCATTGAAATCAGGATCTTGAAGAGATATTAGTGCTCGGATGTTCATTGCAGCACTATTCACAATAGCCAAGATGTGGAAACAATCCAAAAGGTTTTTAAATTACCATTTGACATTTTTAAGTACAGACTTCACAATTTCCCTTTCGTCTTTATACTTCAGAGAAAGACGTTAACTTCTTGCTCAGGAAAGAGAAACTGGAGCTGCATTTGCAAGTACAGCAGATTTCTGAGAAACGAAAAGGGAATTGAAGTCATGTTGTGTCCCATCCTCTGAAGGGAAATTTTCTAGAACACTTAGAGATCTAAAGGAGGCACCCTAAGCAGGGCCAGCCCATCCCACATGCCAGCACACAGGGAGAGTGTAGCTCTTCCTCACATTGTGCCTCATAGAAAGGTCTGGAATACGGGCCAAAGGAGATTGATTATCGAGTTTACCCACTGGGGTTCTGCTTACATGTACACCTTTTTATGACACTAACTTGAATCAAAATGATTTGTTTTTCATTTTAGCCTTTTGTGTCTATTCCACTCTAATAATATGTGTGAATTTCCACACTGTTGTAAAAATTTCAAACTGATTTTGGAGCTTTGCAACTCATGATGCTAATTGGAATTTGTCCTCTTTTGTAGGGTGACAAATTGTCAAGACTCACCTGTGAGCGGGTGATGAGACTTCTGAGTTTATATCATCTCTCTTTCTTGTGGGAATACCATTATTTATTTCTCAATATATTAAAAAAATACCCAAATATGTAAGGATTATATTTATTAATTAATCAAGACACAACTTTTTTATGTTTAAGCCTGCTTCCTGCTCCCCATCTTGTGGTAATTATTTAGAAAGGATCCAAATGCTGAGTTTAATTAAAAACATACTGTTGTTGGCTCTTACTTCAGATTTAAAATAAAGGGAATAAAACATAATAGAAACATCTGTGCTCACCAAAAATTATACCCAGTACCAATAACTCACAGATTTCTGCCAAAACAACTCACATGTTGTATTTAGTGGCCCATGATTTTTCATATTTTCACCTATTTCTAAGCCAGCCCAGTTTATTTTTATGTACCTAAGGATGGTCAGGAGATAAGGGTTTCAATTTTCCTTTTTTGATTGACTGACTCTCCAGTTAACCTTTCACTTTCTTATTTGAGAAGGGAAATGGGTATTCGGGGATTTTAAAAAAATTCATCATTTGTTTTCCTTTCATTGTCAGTTTGAAGCTATTTTCCCAGCTTGCTTTTCATGTGAGAGAAGGGAAAAACCTTTCCTGTTTCAGAGTATAAAGAGCTTCAGAATCCTTGGATGAGAAAAGGGAAATTGAAACAGTCTAACGTTCAGCAAATATCAAGAGTTCTGTGTGTTTGAGGTGATAGCATCTGTCCCAAGGCTGGCGGCATCGGAGAACCGGGGAGAGCGCACCGCACAGCTCTGCGCGCTGTATTTACCGCACGAGCTCTGCAGACACAGCCTGAAGGTGTCAGTTCTGCTGTGGGCATAGCAAAATAGCCACACACACCGAGAAATGCCCAGTGAAGTGACTGAATTTTCTGCTGGCATCCGGATATTTGACACCTTCACCGCCCCAAGTAAGGTTTTCAAAATGGTGGTTGGCTCCGAAGAGTCTTTTTCAGTTGGTCTCAGTGAAATTAATTATTACCTCTTCTGGGCCCACTTGCTTTTAGGTCTTACTTCTAAATGTGAAATAAAAGCCATGCCAAAAACTTGGGCATCAACATGCCAATTGAGGGTTTTTCTCTCTCCTTACCGTATATATACTCAGCCACACACTTGAGACTGTTTTTTTCAAAGTAATTTATTTACTTGTACATTAGGTTCCCAGGCTCTGTAACAAATTACCACAAACCGGGGGTCTGACAAACAATGGAAGTGTTTTGTCTCGCAGTTCCTGCGGCTAGAGGTCTGAAATCAAGGCATCAGCAGGCAAGGCTGTGCTCCTTCTGAGGCCTCTGGGGAGGACCCTTCCCTGGCTCTTCCAGCTTCTGGTGGCTCCAGGCGGTCCTCGGCAGCCCCCGGCATTCCTCAGCTTGCAGCTGCACCTCTCCAACCTCTGCCTCTGTCTTCACTTGGCCTCTCCCCTGTGTGTACCTCTGTGTGTCCTCTCCTTTCTCATGAGGACACCAGCCATTGGATTTAGAGTCCCCCCCCCCCAATTCAGTAAGATCTCATCTTAATTCATTACATCTGCAAACCCCCAATTTCCAAATAAGGCCCCACTCTGAGAGTCTAGGCGGCCATGAACTTTGGGGGACACTACTCCACACAGTAAACACGTATTCCACAATCACCTACTGTGTGCACAGCACAAAAACCCACATTACGTGTCCCTGTCCTCAAGGAAGCTGCAGTTGACTTCCTGCCCAACAGCTCCCATCACTGCCAATTCTCAGTCCACTGAGTTGGCCAAACAGACACTCCAATAACCAGTGTCCAGAGCAGTTTCTGGCATCTACTGGTACTTCCAGAAGAAAGAAGAGAAATAGAAAGAGGAAAAAAAAAGGGGAAAAAGGAATGTCTAAGAAAAGGAGATGAGACGGTGAGGCAGGAGAGGACAAAGCAAGCTCCTGGCTGTGGGGGGGGGGGGGGGGGGGGCTCAGCGACACAGTGCAGCCTGGCCATGAGAGTAAGAAATGGCACAGCTTGCCCATCCACGGGTCTTGGGTGCACCTTCAAAGCACAAAAGTGTGGGTAGAATGATGCCAGAGATGGAGTTTTCCAGTGACTTTACTCAAGTGGAATTGCATGTAGAATATTTGCTCAGGAGGGCACACAGCACAGGCGCACCATTCGCCCACATGTGTCGAGAGCAGCCCCCCTGGGAAGAGCCCTGTGAGTGGGTAAAGCTGAAGCCAGGGCTTTCACTGCCGCATTCGAGACCCAAGCAAACCGTCAGAGGGATTACGCCCACCATACCAGCTATCCACAGACGAGGGGGCAGGTGGCAGAACATTTCAGCACGTACCTGGTTGATTGGCACCATACAGAGCCAGCTGTGATGGAATATTGGGGCTAATTCAGAGAAGTTATTTACCATGAAATTAATGAAATTTAAGGTTTGGGGCTCATCTCCCACAGGTCCCTTCTAAATAAGTACGCATCTTGTACCTAATTTTTATTGACAGTTTTGTATTCCTTTTCTTAAAGAGGATGCTCTGAATTCTAAAACCTTAAGGTCCCACAAACCTGGGTCCAGCCTGGGCTAGTGAAGGATGGGGGAGCAGCCTGGACCACGAGGCACAATGTTCAAGGCCTGCCAGCCCTGGGTCCCAACTGCTGCCTCGAATCTTCATTTGGGATGACATGTGGGCTTCGTTCCAGAAGCTTCTGCCGTCTCCTTGTGATTTAGGTTGTGCTATTTTTAAAAATCCATTTGGCTTTTCACTGCACTTAATTTTACAGAAAATAAAATTGAAGAAACCATCTGTATCAGCAGTTCCACTATTACTTTTAGCTTGGGCTCTTGATTTTCTTTGAGAACTATCTCAGTCCATGGAAAATCCCCCGGGAAGCTTTATAAAATACTGTCGTCTCCCTGCAGGTTTCTAGCGGTTCCACTGTAACCGGTCTGGGATGTGGCCTGAGCATGGAGATCCTCAAAGCCCCCAGGGCTCCCAGGTTGAGGGCTGCCGCTGGTATAAATCCAGGTTTGTTTATCTGGTGAGGTTGTGTCGTAAGGAGGTGCCACCTGGGGAAGAAGTGAGGTGATCTCTGTCCGCTCAGGGAAGGTGATGATTTGGGGCATTGGGCCATGAAGGAGCCAGAAACACAGCTGGCAGAGATAGGCGGTGGGAGGTTTCTTGTCTCTGCCACTCTTCCTTGGGAATCTGTTCACAAGATTCCTATGGAAGGCTGTCCTTCCTCAGGAACTGTGAGCCGGGGGAGGAATTAGAGACGTGGGAAGTGCTGGGAGGGAGGACTGAGGATGAGGTCTGAGCACCTGTGGGGAGCTGAGCAAGGACCAGACCCTGCGGAATCGCTTTTCCACAGGCCTTGCTCTGGAGCTGGTAGAGGAGCCATTCTCCTGCCTGCACCCCAAGGCCAGCAGCACCCAGGTGCCCAAGCACCTCATGTCAGCTTTCAGAGGGGACGTTGGTGTCCTTGTGATGAGTGAGGCTTTGCTGAGGACTCTGTAGGTGCTGGAGCCAAGGGAAGAACCAGGGGGCCCAGGATGCTGCCCTCAGCCAGTGCACAGTGTGGGACCCTAGGTCACACAATTGGAGACACTGAGAAGTAACTGGGGGTTCCATGAGGTGGGCAAAGGTATAGCATCAAGCAGACGGGGGAATGTGTCACCATAACAGAGGAAGTGTGTCCTTGTTTTGTAGTCATAGTCTGCTAAGACCTGGGACACAGGGCAATGTTAATATGAACTTCTCTTTCAGTTTGGTAAATTAAAGAATTCCCTCAAGACAATCAAAGACAACAAATTTCCAATGAAAACGTTTATCGAACAGGTGGGGTTCAGTTGTTACATGCTGCCCGGAACCCTGCACAAAGTTTTATTCCCCTGAAAACATTTGTTTCCCGTTGGGCGAACAGAGGCAAGATAAGTGAGGAGTTGAATTCAAAGATGTAATCTGCTCATGGATTATTTGGCAGATTTTCAAACTGTAAACAGTTGTCACTCACAATTCAGGTGTCATTATTCATTGTGGTCCTAAAAAGAAAAATAAGAGACTGGAACTTGGTTTTATGGATGTAAGGAACTCACCCTTAAATTAGCCCATAATGGTGAAGAGACAGCTGAAAGCCCGTTTGGATTTAGCACCTGCATTTAAGGAGCATCATAAATGCACACTACATTCTCTCACTGCCTGGAATATCTGGAGAATATTCCTTCCTTCAGGCAGGTAAAAGATATGTGTATTAGTTTCCTGTAGCTACTGTAGCTAAGATAAACTTAGTGAGCTAAGACAATAGCAATTCCTTCTCTTATAGGTCTTTAGTTCAGAAATCTGAAATCAAGATGTCGGCAGGGCTGGTTCCTTCTGGGATTTTCAGGGTGAATCTGTGTCTTTAGTTTTGCAGCTTCTAGAGGCCACCCATACTCCTTGGTTCACAGTCCCTTCCTCCTTCAGGGTGTGTCACTCCAGCACCTAGTTCTACCATCACATCTTCTTTTCCTCTTGCCTCCTTTTACAACAACTGTTGTGATTGCATTGGGCCACAGGACTATCCAGGATGATCTCCCCATCTCAAGATCCTGCCCTTAATCGCACCTGCAAAGTCCCCTTTACCATATATGGTGGCGTATCACAGGTTCCAGGGACTAGGATGTAGACACCTTTTTTGGGGCAGGGGTTATTATTCAGCCTCCCATCACACGTGAGGTATTAGAGCATCTCCCAGGAAATGAACAAACTCAGGTCAACGACCCATCTTGAAGTCCAACTTTGCAGCGTCCCCGATGACCACCGGGGGTCTCGTGTTCCTGTCCAGTGAGTTCCAGCTTGGCCTTGGGCCTCCTTTTTACTTTGCTCGCATCAATAGAAATGCTCAGCTTTTCTTTTCCATTCCTCCCTCCCTTTCTCCTTTTGTTTTATGTGTGTGACCAGATGTTAAACGTGACTCTTCCTGTAGTCTTGAAGTTGTGAAGGAAACTTCTAAGATGAGAACAGTACAACAGGTCTTTTTCTGACATCCTAGTGTGAGGGGCCACCCCAGGCAAGCAGGACTTGCACAGGAGGTGTCCACAGTGGTCCTGCCAAGATTACCCTTCTCCTCTCTCCAACTCTGGGCTACAAGCAAAGCCAAGAGCATTCAGAGAGGCTGCAGAGGCAGTTGATGAGAAGCTCCTTGGAGTAAGATGTTGGGGTGCTGAATGTTTGCTCTCTGCTCCCCACTGGGGAGGAGAGGTGCTTGACAAACCTTGAGCCACTTGAAAAGCTTGACTTGAGTCTACTGACATGAGTGTCTGATTTATGCTGGAAAAGCCTCCAACTGAGTGACTGGGGCCACTGGCTGCCCTGGGAAAACTAGAGGAAGAGGCTGGGATGGGAATGGTCTGACTCCAAAATTTTCTGTGGGCCAGATGTGGACCCTGCAGTAGGGAACCAGACTGGGTCGTCTTGAGAGAGATTCTACCCAGGAGAAAACTGGAGGAGGAGCAGAGGATAAAGTGTCCAGAGGAAGCATCAGACAAGCAAGGGAATTGTAGGTTAGAGACCCCCAGCCCTGGGAGAGTTATCTCTGAAGAGCTCATAACAGCATCTCTTGAGGAAAGAAATCAGCATTTGAAATATGCGGTATCTCAAGGACCCCGATGTCAAATTATAATTGTCCTCATCACGTAAGACCCTTCCCTCCCAAGGCTGCCATATACATGTGAAAGTCACACCATGGAGTGTGCCGTGCCCAACCTATGGCACTATTTCTTACCTCTCTTCCATCCCCTATTCCCCAACTGTGAGGTCCAGACCAGCAAGCAAGTCGAGGACGGGTTTCCGGTTCCTGCTGAAATGGAGACTTAGCATGGGCTTCCAGCTCTCTTTCCACAAATCAACTTTGGATTATAGAGAAAAACATGGAATTAAAGAAACGGCAAACAAACACATGAGAATCCTCTGGAAGACTGAAGGCTGGTGTGAGAGTGGAGTGGGATGACAGTGGCTGCAGCTGGGACAGAGAGTGGCTGGTGGTGGCAGTGGGAGGATAAGTGAAGGGAAAAGCAATTTAAGTTCTGCTCTCGCCTCTCCTAGTCATTGCCTTGGGATAATCATTGCCAAAGACCAATGATGTAGGTGTCCATGGGAATAAAATCTGTGCTGAGTGAAGAGTCAATTCATTCATCCATTTACTCAACAAATATTTACCAGGTGCCTCCCATGTGCCAAGCACTAATCTGAACACTGGATATAGCAATGACAAAACAAAACAAAACAAAACAAATCCCTGCACTCATGAGCGGGAGCAGCAAGTGCAAAGGCCCTGAGGGGAGGTGTGCTTGATGTTTCCAAAGAACGGCAAGAAGCCAGTGGGGCTACCATGGAGAATGAAGGGAAGAGAATCAGGAGATGGGGTCAGAGAAGTAACTAAGGGAGATCATGTAGAATATGGTAAGTCATTAGCTTTTAGTGTAAGCAAGATGGAAAGCCATGGGAGGCTCCCGGGAGAGGACTATCTATCTGTTCTTGAGAATGAACTGCAAGAGGGCAAGGGAGAGGCTAGGTGAACAGTTAGGTTGTTGCAGGTTAAGATGTGGATGGACCTGGGGGTGGCGATAGAGTGGTGGTAAATGACTTCATCTTGGCTATATGTTGAGGTAGAGACAACAAGATTTGATAACGGATTAGATTTGGGGGTAAGAGAAAGACAAGTCAAGGATGACACCCAGGATTTTAGCCTGAGCAATGGCAAGAATGAAGTTGCTGTTAACTGAGTTCGAGAGACATGCAGAAGGAATAGTTAGGGCATATTAGGAGCTTAGTTTTTGACAGGTTAGGTTTGAGATGCCTATCAGTTATTCTGTTGGAGACAGATAAACAGGTTATGAGTTCAAGTCACAGGTCAGGGCTGCTGATACAAACTAGGTGAGTTATCAGCACATAGAAGGTATTGAAAGCGACAAGAATGGATGAAATTGCCAGAGAGTCAGTGTAGACAGAAACGGGAAGTCCAAGGACTGAGGTAAATGAACTAACTACTCTAATCAAAAGGCAGAGATTGGCAGAATGGATATATGAATACCATCAAACTATGTGCTGTCTACAAGAGATGCATTTTAGATTCAAAGACATAAATAGGTTGAAAGTAAGATAATTGGAAAAGATATACCATGCAAACAATACCCACAAGAGAGATGGAGTAGCTATACTAAAATCAAACAAAATAGGTTTTAAGACTAAATTTTACTAGAGACAAAGAAGGACATTTTATAATGACAAGAAGGTAAATGATCAGGAAGACATTACAATTATAAACATATTTGTACCTAACAACAGAGCCCCAAAACACATGAAGCAACAACTGACAAAATTGAAGGGAGAAATAGACAATTCAATAGTAATAGTTGGAGACTTAAATACTCCACTTTCAATAATGGATGAACAGCTAGACAGAGGATCAATAAAGAAATATAAGATTTGAACATCACTAAAAACCAACTACAGCAAACAGACATATATAGAACACTCTCTCCATCAACAGTGGAAAACATATTCTTCTCAATTGCACATGGGACATTGTCCAGGATATGATATGTTAGACCATAAAGCAAGCCTCAGTAAATTTAAAAGGACTGAAATTATACTAAATATGTTCTCTGACCACAATGGACTGAAATAAGAAATCAATAAATGAAGATGATTTGGGAAATTCACAAATACGTGGAAATTAAATAACACTCTCCTGGGGCTGGCCCCATGGCCGAGTGGTTAAGTTCATGTGCTCTGCTTTGGTAGCCTGGGGTTTTGCTGGTTCAGATCCTGGGCACAGACATGGTACTGCTCATCAGGCCATGCTGGGGTGGCGTCCCACATAGCAGAACCAGAGTCACAAGTAGAATACACAACTATGTACCAGGGGGCTTTGGGGAGAAGAAAAAAAAAAGAAAAGAAGATTGGCAACAGACGTTAGTGCAGGTGCCAATCTTAAAAAAATAAATAATACTCTCCTTAGTAATCAATTAGCCAAAGAAGAAATCATAAGAGAGTTAGAAAATACTTTGAGATGAATTAAAAATAAAACACAACATGCTAAAACTTACAGTATGCAACTAAAGCAGTGACTAGAGAGAAATTTATAGCTGTAAATGCCTATCTTAAAAAAGAAGAAAGATCCCAAATCAATAACCTAGTCTTCTTAATAAATAAGAAAAATAAAACTTAATAAATAAGAAAAATAAAAGTAAACAAAATCCAAAGCAAGCAGAAGAAGGAAAATAATAGAGATTAGAGCATAATAAGTGAAATAAAGAATAGAACAACAATAAAGAATTAACAAAATCAAAAGTTAGTTCTTTAGGAAGATCAGTAAAATCAACAAATCTTTAGCTAGACTGACCACGATGAAAAGAGAAATGATATAAATTACTAAAATTAGGAGTAAAAGAGGGGACACCACTACCAACTCTACAGAAATACAAAGGACGATAAGGGAATACTATGAACAATGGTATACCAACAAATTAGATAACCCAGATTAGATGAATAGATTCCTAAACAGACAGAAACCACTGAAAATGACTCTAGAAGAGACAGAAGATGTGAATATACCTATAACAAGTAAAGAGATTGAATCAGTAATTTTAAAACTTCTCACAAGGAAAAGCCCAGGCCCAGTTGGCTTCATTAGTTTTTTCAACTATGTTAAAAGAAAAATTAACACCAATCCTTCACAATTCTGCAAAAAAACAGAAGAGGAGGAAATAGTTCCAGTATCATTCCATGAAGCCCTCATTACCCTGATACCAAAACCAGTCAAAGATCACAAGACAAAACTACAGACCAATATACCTTGTGATATATTAAGACAAAAATCCTCAATATACCAGCTGACTGAATCCAGCAAGATATAAAAAGAACTACATAACATAACCAGGGGGATCTAGCCCAGCAAGGCTGTGGGTGGAATGAACAGGATGTTCGGAGCCTTTATATTTATATTATGTATTTATATAAATATTTATATATTTATTGCCTTAAATCCTTATATCTTTTAAAAAGAAGAAGGTAAAAAATCAACGAGCTATGTTTCCAACTTAAGAAGTTAGAAAAAGAACAAGAGAGCTCCAAAAAGTCTAAAAAAGGAGATAATAAACCAAAGATCATATATTGCCAGATAGAAAACAAAATTATAGGAAGGCTGATTAATGGGGCCGGCTCCGTGGTGGAACGGTTAAGTTCGCGCGCTCCGCTGCGGACATGGCACCGCTTGTCAGGCCACGTTGAGGTGGTGTCCCACATCCCACAACTAGAAGGACCTGCAACTAAGATATACAACTATGTACCGGGGGGTGGGGGGTTTTGGGGAGATAAAAGCAGAAAAAAAAAAATGAAGGCTGATCAAGCCAAAAGTTGGTCCTTTAAAACTTCTGGCAGATTGCTTAAAGAAAAGGAAGAACAGGTACAAACAAATAATGTTATAAATGAAAAAGAGGACATGACTAGATAGAGGAAACATTAGAAACTGTAGCTTAGCACATACGGCTCAAGAAGAAACAGAAAGCCCAAGGAGTCTCGTAACTATCACGGAGATGCAGGAGTAATTAAAAATCTCCCCACGAGAGAGCACCCGGTTCAAGAGACTGTGCGGAAGACTTCTCCCAAATTCCCAAGAAGCAGCGCATTCCGCTCTTGCACAGCCTCTTCCAGAGGAAGTGCTCTCCAAGTTCTCCTAACAGGCCAGTATGCTTCTGATACCAATATTAGATAAAAGCAGTATACAAAAGGGAAATTAGAGTCCTATTTTACTCGTGAATATAGATGAAAAATTATAAAATATTAACAAACTGAATCAACCTGTGTATAAAAAAGATTATAGGCTGTGAGCAAGTTGAATTCACAGAAGTTCAAAGATTCTTTAATATTTGCATATCTATACATTTGATTTACTACATTTAGAGAACAAATGAGATAAACTAAATGATCATATCAATAGATGCAGAAAAAAGCGTTTGATAAAATGTAACATCCATTCACGATAAAAAAGAAAAGCACTTGATAAAGGATATCTATAAAAAATTTATAAGATATATCATCGTAAATGGGAAATGAATAGAATTATTCCTTTTAAAGGTAGAAACAACAGGATCTGTGTGCTGAAAACACAGAATCTGTATGCTGAAAACTAAAAATGTGATGAAAGAAATCAAAGAATGCGTAAATAAATGGTGAAACATACTTGTGGTCATGGATTGGCAGACTCAAAATAGTAAAGGGGTCAATTCTTCCCAAAATGATCTGCAGATTTAATGCAATTCCAAACAAGATCCCAGCAGGATTATTTTGCAGATATAGACAATCTAATTTTAAAATTTATATGGAAAGGCAAAAGAATTAGAACAGTCAAGACAATTTTGAAAAAGAAGAATAAAGCTGGAGGAATCACACAGCCCTACTTCATGGCTTACTAAGACGACAGTAATGAGAGCAGTGTATGCTGGCGCACGGACAGGCGTACAGACCAACGGAGCAGGATAGAGTCTAGAAATAGACCCATGTAATATGGTCCGAATGAATTTGTGACAATGGTAGAAAAGCAATTCAATAGAAACAGGATTTTCTTTTTAACAAATGGTGTTAGAACAATTGGATGTCCATATGCAGAAAAAGCCTCATTCTCTGGCTTTATTAACAAATTAACTCAAAGAGTGAAATCAGTTGTTGGAGAATGAGAAGATAAGTCCCTTACTGGGAGAAAATATTTACACACCACACATCTGGACTTTTATCCAGAATATATAAAGAACTCTCAACTTCAACAGTAAGAAAACTCAATTAAAAAATGGGCGAAAGAATTGAACAGACACTTCACTAAAGAGGATGGATGGATGGCAAATAAATACTTAAAAAGATGTTCATCGTTAGATGTTAGGGAAATGCAAATTAAAACCACAATGTGCTGTCGGTAAGCCTTATGTGTTCCTTCACATCAGCGTTGTCTTAGATGTAAATTTCAAGAGGTCAGGGAATTTAACCCCTGTTAGAGTGTCTAGAACAAAAGAATACTTCCAAGAGAAGTCCTCGTGAAGATGCAGAGCCACTGGAACTCTCAACACTGCTGGTGGGGACATAAAATGGTGCAACCACTTTGGAAGACAGGCTGGCATTTTCTTATAAAGTTAAACAATCCCGCTCCTAGGTGTAAAATTCCTAGAGAAATTAAAATGAACGTTCACTCAAAATCTGCAAATGAATAGCCACAGCAGCTCTATTCATATTCACCCAAGACTGGAAATGACTCAAATGTTCTTCAACGAGTGAATGGATAAACAAACTGTGGTTCATCCATACAATGGAATATGACTCAATAATATAAAGGAAGGAATTATAGATACATCTAATAACTTTCATGAATCTCGAAACCATTACACTGAGTGAAAGAAGCTAGTCTCAAAAACGTATGACTCCATCTCTATGACATTCTCCAAAGGACAAAACTCTAGTGATTGGCAGCATGTCTGTGATTAGCTGCGCATACGGGTGGAGGGAGAGTGAATATAAAAGGGCAGCATGAGGGAGACTTTTGGACGATGGAACTATTCTGTACCTGATTGTGATGGTGGTTACATGAATGTATACGTGTCAAAATTCACAGATTGGTACACTTATTCACACACAAGTCAATTCTACTGTATGTTAAACTAAAAATAAGACTCTATAAACTAATACCAGCTAGAGTTTGTTGTCTTGTTACGTACCATGAAGTCAGCTCTGACTCCTGGTGATCCTATGAGTGAGCGATGTCCACAATGTCCAGCCCTCAACAGCCCTGCGTAACTCCTGTAGACTCATTTGGTCCTCCTCCTTTCCTGCTGCTTTCTACTTCTCCCAGCCATTATTGCCTTTTCCAAAGAATCTTGCCCTCTCGGGATGTGTCCAAAGTAGGACAGCCTCAGTTTTATCATTTTTGCCTCCATCAATAGCTGAGCCTTAATTTGCCCTAGGACCCACTTATTCTTCTCTCTGGCAGCCCAGGGCATCCACAGAGCTCTCCTCCACCGCCATATTTTAGATGAGTCCATTTTTTTTCTGTCAGCCTTCTTCACTGTCCAGCTTTTGTACCTGTACATAGTAATTGGGAATTCGAGGGTGTGGATAATCTTGGCCTTGGTCTCTAATGACGCTTCCTTACACTTGACAATCTTTCCTAATTCTTTCATTGCTGCCCTTCTGAGTCTCAGTCTTCTCTTGACTTTTTGGCTGTGGTCTCTGTCTAAACTGATGACTGAACCAAGGTAAACAAAATCTGTAAAAATTTCAATGTCTTCATTGTCTACACTAAAGTTGTGTAGTTTTTCTGTAGTCATGATTTTTGTCTTCCTGATGTTCAAATACACTCCTTCTTTGGCACTTGAATTATTATCATGCGCTTTAAACGATGGGTGTCAGCAAGGCCTGTATTATGGCAGAAATTCTTAAAGCTCCCAACACCAGTTGCGTACTTCTTCAGTTACACAAATAAAATATTTTAGTCACAGGAAAAAAATACTGTAGGAAGAAGACCTGGATGCCTACTACTACTACTTCTAAACAACATGGACTTTAGGTTCAAAAAAATAAAGACATGAGGACTGGAAGGGAGGAAATCTAACCATTACTGCTTGCAAGCAGGGAGGAGGGGTCTAAGAATGAAGAGAAAAGAGATGCACCCGCTCGCCAGCGCAGATCTTCTGGTCTGAGGCTGACCTGGGCCAGGAAAGGAGAGAACTTGTAAATGAACTCTGGGGCTCTAATGTTTAACCGGACTAGCCCCTTTACTACCTAGAAAAGAGGTTATTGTTTAGCACTGAAAGTGACTAAGCTGGGAGAGTTGCCAAAAATGTCAGGCGCCAGGAATACTGAAAACACTATATGTTGTGGGAAAAAAAAAAAAAAACCACCCGGAAATCTGCTTTCTGATTGCACCATAGCCAGACAAGCTAATTCACTACGCTGAAGAGATGTTTACTCTCTGATGGAGTAGAAGCAACAAACCCATGGAGATCAGGCCCAGGTCAGAGACCCTCACCCTGGCTCCCTTTGCCACGCCCACACACCCACTCATGCTGGGAGGAGCAGGAAAACTTCCCAACTCAAAGTAAGTAAAACTGGTACCTTCCTTGCCCTCCTGGGATTTACAATCCAAGACAAGGATGATGGGAAGGGGCGTGCACCGCTTGTAGACAACTCAGCAAATCTTTCCCATTAAAACAGCAATCTGGAAAAGAAAAGGGTGTGCATTTGGCAGAAGGAGTGAGTGAAGAAGGGAAAAAATTACACGATAAGATGAAAAGAACTTGGCAGTGAGACTGGAGACACTGAGTGCTGGGGAAGGCTGGCAGTGGGGAATTAAGTAAAGAAGGGTTGAGTGTATGGGTCTGCACAGATGAACGGCAACTTTTTGTTTGTTTGATTTTTGGCTAGCGTTACTTGATTACCTGCATTGACTGGCATTCGTTGTATGGGATTTTCTTCCTGAGTAATCCTGTACCTTGGCAAGCACATAGAATATAGTTTTTGTAACTTTTTAAAAACATTGCTGGCATAGGTTAGTTGTAATCAGAACAGCTATAATCAGTGCTTCACAGAGAATCTGTTTTCTGATTTCACAGAGGCAACAACGCTTTATCAGAGGGCTCACTTTCATTCTCACTTGATATTTTCCTTTATTAACCATCATGGGGGCCAGCCCCGTGGCCGAGTGGTTAAGTTTGCGGGCTCCACTTCAGTGGCCTGGGGTTAACTGGTTCGGATCCTGGGTGTGGAGCTATGTAACAATCATCAAGCCATGCTGTGGCGGCATCCCACATAGGAGAACTAGAATGACTTACAACTGGGATATACAGCTATGTACTTGGGCTTTGGGGAGAAAGAGAAAAAAAAAAAAAAAAGAGGAAGATTGGCAACAGATGTTAGCTCAGGGCCAATATTCCTCACGAAAAAGCATACCTTAAAAAAAAAATTGGGGCCAGCCCAGTGGTGCAGTGGTTAAGTATGCACGTTCTGCTTGGGCAATCTGAGGTTCACTGGTTCGGATCCTGGATGTGGACATGGCACCACTTGGCAAGCTATGCTGTGGCAGGCATCCCACATATAAAGTAGAGGAAGATGGGCACAGATGTTAGCTCAGGGCCAATCTTCCTCAGCAAAAAAGAAGAGGATTGGCAGCACATGTTAGCCCAGGGCTAATCTTCCTTAAAAAAAAAATCATGTTTTCTAGCTGGGACTCAAACAGATTTTTGTACATCCATGTTCATAGTAGCATTATTCACAATAGCCAAAAGGTGAAACCAACCCAAACGTCTATTGACAGATTGGTGGATAAGCAAAATGTGGTATATCCATACAACAGAATATTATTCAGCCCTAAAAAGGCAGGAAATTCTGACACATGCTACAATATTGGTGAACCTTCAGGACATTATGCTAAGTGAAATAAGCTAGATACAAAAAGATGAATACTGTATGACTCCACGTGTGAGGTACCTGGAGTAGTCACACTCAGAGAGACAGAATGCACAACGGTGGTTGCCAGGGGCTGGTAGGAGGGAGGAATGGGAAGTTGAGTGTTTGATCGTTTTTACTGTTTAATAGGTACAGAGTTTCAGTTTAGGATAAAAAGTTATGAAGATGGATAGTGGTGATGGTTGTATCACATTGTGAATGTAATTAATACCACTAGGTAAAAAGGTATTAAATGGTTAAAATGGTAAATTTTATGTTATGTATATTTTACCACAATTTTTAAAAAATCATGTTTTCTAATGGGAAATTATATATCTTTCAGCCACTTGTTTTATTATTAAAAATTAGTATCAACAAAGAAAAATATATAATACCATTAATCTATTTATGGACCACTGTCATAGTTTATCCTTAACTATCTTTGTCCTTTGCTCATTGTTTCAGTGCCAAAATTCTCTAGAAAACTTATCAAAGTGCATAATGATTTAGGAAGTCATCCTGTGACTCCCTTTCCTGCTCTGTGTGAAGTTCCATTTAGTTCTGTAAAAGTCATAGCTGGTGGTGGGATCTGAAGAGGAGGCCTTAAGAAATGAGAATGTTTCTCGTTTCTGTGTGTTTGCAGCAGAAGTAGCCATGGAGACGTTGTAGAAACAATGTGGTAATTCTTTAGCCAACTTCTCCCCAAGCTGCTTCATTTCCTCTTATCATCTTTTGGGATGCTGTCTGCCCCAAGTTTCCTGTCTGTAAAGTATTCCGAAGGACTTTCTACTGATTCTGAATCTCAAGGCTGGGGGAAATGAGAAGGGCTGGCAGAACAGGGGGCTGGACGCCGAGGAATTCACGATGAGTGAGACCCTGCTTTTCTCCCAAGATGTCCCCCGTTCAGTGGGAGAGCTAGATTTGTAACACACATACACAATCAGGTAAGCACTGTGGGAGGGTGTTTAAACAGTGATGGGGTGGGGAGAGGGGAGGGGGGTCAGGTGAGACCCTGAGGATGTGGGATTGGAGGGGGGTCTTGAGGGATGAGCAGGGGCCACCAGGAATGAAGGAGGACCCAGGGGCTCCACAGCGAGCCGCTTGTGCAGGAGAGGGCGGGAATGGCACGAGCAGGGATCATTTCACAGAGCATTCAAGTGACCCTTGAGCTGGAGCATGGAAGTCAGCTTCCTTGTCCAGGAAAATAACTCATAGCTCAGGAGGGGACGGGATGTCGTCGTGGAGGCCTGGACAGGACTTTTGACTGAATGTGAGGGCTGAGGGGCTGGTTAAGACCGTTAGTGGCCCAAAGCACTGAAAGGATTTTGGCACTCCCCCATAACTAAGTCAGCATAAAAATAACTCTCAAATGTAAATTGAATGCATAGAAGTCTAACAGAGTTAGCTTTCCCCATGATAATTATTTCTTTGCTTTGCATCATATATCCAAAATAAAATTAAGTCCTTTCAGCAAGTATTTTGAGGTTTTGTGCTGCTCTTGTGCCCTAAGCATGTGCTTACAATCCCCACTGTAAAAATCCACTCATATGTCATCAGGGAAATGCAAATTAAAACAACAACGAAACACCACTACGCACCTACCGGAATGGCCAAAATCTAAAACACTGGCGACACCAAATGCTGGCAAGAATGTGGAGCAACAAGAACTCTCGTCCATTGCTGATGGGAAGGCAAGATGGTACAGCCATGTTGCCAGACAGCTGGCAGTTTCTTGCAAAACTAAACGTACTCTTACCATGTGATCCGGCAGTAGTGCTCCTTGGTACTTACCCGAAGGAGTTGTGTCCCCACAAAAACCCTCACATGGATGTTTATAGCAGCTTCGTTCATGATTGCCAACACTTAGAAGCCGCTAAGATGTCCTTCAGTAGGTGAGTGGATAAATAAACTGTGGTTCAGCCAGACAGTGGAGTAGTGTTCAGTGCAAAAAAGGAATGAGCTATCAACAAAAAAGAAATGAGCTATCAAACCAAAAAAACACGAGTATCAAACCATGAGAAGACATGGAGGGAGCTTAAATGCAAGTTATTAAGTGAAAGAAGCCAATCTGAAAACGCTGCATACTATATGATTCCAACTACATGACGTTCTGGAAAAGGCGAAACTACGGAGACAGTAAAAGAGCAGTGGTCGCCAGGGGTGAGAGAGAGCGAGGGAAGAATAAGTGGAGCGCAGAGGGTTTTTAGGGCATTGGAACGGCTTTGTGTGATGCTATAATGGTGGACAGATGTCATTATAAATTTTTCCAAGCCCATAGAATGTACAACACCAAGAGTGGGTCCTAATATAAACTGTGAACTCTGGGTGATAACGACATGTCAATGTAGGTTTATCAATTATAACTAATGTACCACTTTGTGGGGGATGTTGATAGTGGGGAGTCTGTGTACATGTGGGAGCTGGGGGAATCTCTGTACTTTCTGCTCAATTTTGCTGTGAACCTAAAACTGGAAAATAAAGTCTAGTTAATAAAGTCCAGTGTTGGGTGTGAGAGAGGGGTAGGACCAAGGATCATCCTGGGTTTCTGGCCTAGGAGGTTGCTAGGTGAATGATGACGTCATTGGTGGGTTTAAGGGCTCTCAGAAGGAGTGTATTTGAGCAGAAAAGGTGAAAGACATCTGAGGCTAAAGAAGGTCAAGACGCGCATTCTGGGAAGCAGGGTTGAGGTGGCACAACCTCTTCTATGTAATAATACAATCTCGTCATTAACAAAGCCACTGCTGTCTCTCAACAATGTTTGGAGAGCCAAGATTAACAGGGCTGAGGGAGTGTGGGGGTGATTTGACACTATGGCTTCTCATACGCTGACATTTAATAACCACCTAATTCCTTGGTAAGTAGAATCTAATTCCAGAATGATTAGTATCTTCAGGATGTTTATATGGCAAAGTAGCTGCAGCCAAGGCATTTAGTCTTTTCCGATGCTAACAGCTTAGACCCGTCAGCGAGCTGAGGGCCTTTGATTTGCTGGTGAAAAAGATCCACTTCATTGGACCCAGTTCGGCGTTAGGTGAGCAGTTACAGCTGCGGACCATTTCAGGCATGCTTTACTGTGCAGCGTTGCATGTTATTTGCCAAAAAGGAAATAACAAATTCTGGGAAGTCGTCCTTTCCTAAAGACCCTTGTGTAGGCATCTCAAGGCCAAGTGGCATGATGCGTTTTTTCCCTGTGAGGTGCTTTCACGTGAATGGTATGGGTGTGATACGGATCTTTCACATGTGCTCACATGAAGACAGCACTGTGTGTAAAGTGTGGGCTGGAAAAAGGATTCAGGGTGAGAGCGAGAAGGATTAGCATCAGCGTGGTTACTCCCATCTCTCCTCTTGCACTGGAGGGAAATCCCAACAAGCAGCTGTGTCTTGAGTGGAAATGAAAATATGAGAAGGGAGGCCAAAAAAGGCTAGACATTTCCTAAAGTTTGTCTCAAACAATGTGGTACAACTGTGGGTGGTTAGGAAACCTCAGACGCTTATAAGTCCAAGGCGAGCCCTGTGAGGAACACAGTGATTCATTTTGTGCGAAGATTTCTGGCAAACTTCAAGAAACAACAAAGGCATCAGCAGAACAGCACAGCAAAGACTGCAGTGGGTGGTTCTAGATGTATTACATCCAAAACAGTATGGGAAATAACGTTGAGTGCCTGCAGGATTTCAATCACAGCCCTTAACCAATATCGCTGGTGTTCTAAGATCAAAGGAAAACACTGCTCGTGTGTGTTCTGTGAGCTGAGTTTCCATAGTACCCACAAAGGAAACAGGCGCTCTACTTTCTTGAGTTTCAGCTCCACTGACAGATCCATGACAAGCCATGGTTTCCTTATTTCTCACGCAAGCTCCTTCACTTTCTCAAACCAAGCAGTGCCACAAAGGGGACAGAACCTGGACTAACGGTCCTAAAATGTGGTTCCACCATAAAAGGACCTGATCTCAAGACAACAAAAGAAGGATTACATGACTTGTGGAGCCATTGAAAATAAAAATGGTGGCTCTTCATTAGGGAAATGCACTTTAAAATCACAACGAAATGCCACTTTACATCCACTGCAATGGCTATAAGCAATACAACGAGTGTTGGAGAGGATGTAGAGAAACTGGAATCCTTGTACATTGCTATTGAGAATGTAAAATGGTCCAACCACTTTGGAAAACAGTTTGGCGGTTTCTTAAGCTAAACATAAATTTACTGTAAGACCCAGCAATTCCGTTCCTAGGAATTCAAGAAAAATAAAAACATATGTCCACATAAAGACATGTGCATAAATATTCATAACAGCATTATTCACAATAGCCAAAAAGTAGAAACAACTCAAATGTCCATCAACTGAATAGATAATGTCACATATCTATACAATGGATTACTGTCCAATAATATGAGAGGAATGAAGTATTGATACATTTACAACTTAGATGAACCTCAAAAATATTAAGTGAAAGTAGCTAGGTGCAAAAAACACCTATTATATGATTCTATTTATATGCAATGTCCAGAAAAGAGCAAATCTATAGAGACAGATTAGTGGCTGCCTGGGGCTGAGCGTAGGAACAGGAAGTGAATGCAAATGGACAAGAGAGATCTTTATGGGGTGATAGAAATGTTCCCAAACTGGATGGTGGTAATGGTTGCACAACTCTGTAAATTTACTAAACATCACTGAATTATGTACTTAAAATAGAGAAAATTTTAGGGTATGTAAATTATACTTCAATAAATCTGTTTAAAAAATAATGATGATGACTATAACCCAGCAATCTGAGAACCCACAGTGTGGAGGATCTCTGATCAAGGAGGCCACTTGTCCTTAGAAAGGAGGAAATTGTGTTCGTTTGCCATGCAAGAGTTGTGAGAGGCAAGAGCCATTGTCCCGAGTTTCTGGGCAGATGACGAGAGGCTTTCTCTGGCCCTTAGAAGATGACAAAGATGAAAGGGAGGAAAAATTATATAATCCTATGGCTTGGCCCACAACCCTTCCACTATAATGTCCCCCACTGGAGTCCATTTGGGATCCCTGTGTACGTTTGGCGTGCAAGACCTAGCAGGTGGTCCTGGGACCAGCACAGGTTTGGCAGCAGCAGCTGCAGACCTTTCTTTTCGCAGGGTCCCTCGGGGGGCAGGGGTCACAGGAGAGAACAGAGAGGAAAGGAGATACAGCATATCCTTCTACAGAGAATTCCAAATTGTAGAGTATCTGTTCCCACTAAAGGAGGGCTGAGACCCTGCTTCATTCATCTCTACATCTTTATAGAATGAATGAACTCCTACCATGTTAAGTATTATTACGAAAAATGAACGAGGCTGGGAGACCACAGAAGACGAGGCAAGAGCACGTTCGAAGTGGTTCAGGATGGCCAAGGGCTGCATCTCTCGGACATCCGGTGTCACAGCAGCTCTTGAGACCAGAAGCTACCGATGCCAGAGCTCTGATGTCCGCTTCTCTTCCAGTAATTCATCTCTGTAAATAACAATGGTTTTTCATTACACAAATAATTCATGCTTGTCTTAAGAATAAAATAAAAATCGCCTGTCATTCCTCCACCTACAGGTTAACGCTATAAACATTTTGATGTCTCTTTCGAGAATTTTTTGTGTATATACATAAATATATGATACACATAAAAAAAACTAAGGTGGAATATTATGTTTTGAAACCTGCTTTTTCACCCATTGCCATATCATGAATGTCAGAACTGGTCAAGACTCTTTCCACTGTAAATGACAGAAACCCAGCCCAAACTGGCTTAGCCACACAGGGAATTTATCCATTGGGTAACTGAAAAGTCAGCGCTCCAATGAAGTCCTCAGGAATCCCGCTCTCCATCCCCCTCCCTCCTGGAGGCTGGTCTTACTCTCCAGCAGACTCTCCCTGTTGTGGCCCCTGGCACCACATCTGCAGACCCTGGCAGCCGCAGGGCAAAGAAGTCTTCTCTTTCTCAGTTGTTCCAACACAGGCTGAGAACTGAGTCCCTTTGGCTCTCGTTGTCCCATTGGCCCCCTGGAGCTTGGTTGGCCCCTAACCAGCCCCAGGGCTGGGAAAATTGACACTCTCCTCAACAGGCTGTCTCACAAGCCCACCCCCACTGCTGATGGGGACAAGCCACAGGGACTGAGCATGAAAGGATGTGATTCCCCAAGGAAACATGGGGTGTGCCATGAGAAGGGAAGGGTGCAGGGCAAAGAATAATGACAACTTCTCCTATGATCCCATTCCTATCAACGTAGACTTCATGTCAGAATTTTTGGTGACAGTATACATTTTTCCATGTGTGGATGACTGAAGTTTATTGAACCAATCCCTATTACACACATTTAGGTTAATTCCAACTTGTTGCTGTTATAAACTGTGTTGTAAAGAGTATCCTGACACTACATCTTTGCCTGTGTCCTTCAAGAATCCTTAATTCTCCTGAATCAGGGTAAAACAGTTATTGAGCTTTATAAACTAGATGATTTTGGGACTCTCAGTAAAATTGTGCTAGAAGCCATGCTTTCTTTCACCATTCTAAGCTCCTGTCTCCTCACCTCTTGGAACTCCGGTCTCTGATTGTAAAGGACTCCCAGAGAGACCCATACCCGGATCCCCCACCCAGCGTAGAACCAAACTGTGAAATAACTTCTCCTTCCACTCCAAACAAAACTCTCATTTAAAAATAGGGCTGGGGCCGGCCCGGTGGCACAGTGGTTAAGTTCACACGTTCTGCTTCGGCGGCCCGGGGTTCACCGGTTCGGATCCCGGGTGCAGACATGACACCGCTTGGCACGCCGTGCTGTGGTAAGCATCCCACGTATAAAGTAGAGGAAGATGGGCATGGATGCTAGCTCAGGGTCAGTCTTCCTCAGCAAAAAGAGGAGGATTGGCAGCAGTTAGCTCAGGGCTAACCTTCCTCAAAAAAAAAAAAAAAAAAGAAAATAGGGCTAATCTCACATAAGAGAAAAGTAAGAGAAGGATCTGGATAAAGTAACCCCAAATGATGGTGTAGTTGACCTTTCTTCAGAAAGGTGGCATGTGTTTGAGCAGTGACTTTTTTTGAGTGGGGAGGGGAGTTTGGCTACCACTTGTTTTCTTCAGGCTTGCCCTCCCTCACCCATAACCCCACAGGTGATCAGAAACCTGCCCGATTCTGAAAGGCAGCCTCCCCTTTTCTGGACTTTCGCCATTGCACAAACGTGGTGGCCACCGCCGGATGGGCAAGAGAGATTGTAACAAAGCTAAGCGTGAGTTAAAATCTTGTTCTGATGATAACTTTTGCAAATGGCTGGTAAAGCTGACGAATGTTTGAAACTTTCTTGGCATGGGGCAGGATACTTCAGTAAATGGTTGTGACATGGATAAAACATTTTACAGTCTCACTTATAGAGCGAGCAATTCCAACGTCGAAATAAGAATTAGAATATCAAACCTAGAAGCAGGCGAGTGGGCCTCTCACCCTGTCACTCCCACTAACAGAGTATATAAAAAGGCCATGCCCTTGGCCATGAAGTATTAGCTGGTGACATTCGTTCAATCTGCCCTGCCAGGTCTCTGGGATAATGTACAGGAATATATCAAGAACGACACGAACATAGGTATATTTATTGTTGTTAAAGTCCTTTTAGGAAGAAAAATATTTTTATAAGCTCTATGTATGTAAAAATGTAGCAGAATTGAGCACTAATAACCCTAGTTGTCCGGTATAGTCAGAATAAAAACTATAGAATTTTACTTTTTTTTTTTTTTAATTTTTTTTTTTGTATTTTTTTTTTTAAAGATTTTATTTTTTCCTTTTTCTCCCCAAAGCCCCCCGTACATAGTTGTTTTGTATATTCTTCGTTGTGGGTCCTTCTAGTTGTGGCATGTGGGACGCTGCCTCAGCGTGGTCTGATGAGCAGTGCCATGTCCGCGCCCAGGATTCGAACCAACGAAACACTGGGCCGCCTGCAGCGGAGCGCGCGAACTTAACCACTCGGCCACGGGGCCAGCCCCTAGAATTTTACTTTTTATTCCAATAAAGGCCTATAAGCAAAATATTCATATTCTGTTCTCAGGGACAAGTTCAACTGCCAAGAGATGAGTTCAGAACCCAAAGGATATGTTCAAACGTATTCTTAACTCTGCGATGTGTCCGGATTGTTCAATTTGCCTCAGGAAATCAGAAAGAAATATTTATCTTATAAAAGCACTTTCATAAGAAAAATTCCACAGGGTGCTCAAAGTTTTCTGATCTTTTAGAGGATGTGCTAGAAATATGTATTCCACCCATTTCTTCAGCAGATATTTAAGGACGTCCTTCGTAGTAGGTGCCAGATTAGATGCTGGGATTACAACAGAAAATAAGACACGGTCCTTGCCCTCACACAGCCTCTAGTCTGACGGAAAAAATAAATGAAGAGGCACAGTGTGGTCTGAGTGCTTAATGAAACATACAAACTTGATTACATCGATGTTCCCTCTGCTCTGATGTGGGGGGTGCCTGAGCCCTGGCATGGGGCACTGGTCCTGGACTCTAGAACACCGGTGCCTTTCATCTGCTGCCAGGATTTCTGTGCCATGTGGTTATACAGAGCTAAATTTCCGTCTCCTTCAAGACAAAGGAAAACTTCCTGGTGAACTTCTGTGTAAATTAAGTATGATTGGAGGGATCACTGTACTCAGCCATTTCTAATATTACGACTTCAGTTTTCATAGTTTGGGAAAAGAAGGAGACAAAAGAGTTACTGGATTTCATACAATTCTTTTAAGGAGTCACACCTGTTCAAATCAGGACACGAAGCTGGCACAGGGCCACGCCACTCCCCCAGCTCTGCCCATTCCTCTGCTCCTGACCTGCGGGGCCCCATGAAGGCTGCCAGTCATTCGGAATTACACAGCAGAATCGCAGAATTGTGCTGGTGGCAGCAATGTGCAGCAAGCAGGATCCCTGGGAGATGAGACCAAACTCATTTCTTCTTGGTCGTCAAGCCAAAGCTTCACATTTTGTTGTTAATGTAATTATTTATTTGTTATTTTTTTGCTGCTCTAGAGGAGTATCTTTAGCCATCCAGCTGGCCTGTAAGGCACCTTCATGTGAACACCCAGAAAAGGCCCCTGTGGACAGGTAATTTCAAAAGGCGTTCCCCCCGATGGAAAAGGGCTTGGTGGGTGGAGAGCTGGTGGACTTCAGCCCCATCGCCTCTCCAGGGCTTTGTGCTGCCGTGCCAGCCACACCATGGGATGGCAGCCCTGCATTCTAAGGATTTCGTTTTGGCTCCAGAGAGTACTATAACTTCTGTATTAAAGCAATGCTGAATGTTTAAAGGACTTCTTTACTGTGGGATTATAATATTTTTTCTTCTGTATACTTTTCTTTATGAAATGCCAAAAGAAGTGTGATTATCAACATATTTTTAAAACTTACAAAAGTAAAAGCTACTTTGCAAATCCTAGTGTTGTTCATTTTGATTTTAAGTTCTGCTTTCCCCCTGCAGTTTTCATCCCTAGGTTTTACATGACTATGTTCACACTTCTTTTATCTCATTCTCCTTCCTATTCCTGCCTATCCTGCGGACGACCCCACTCCCCCACACCCAAAAAATTCTGGGGAAAGGGAATCAACTTTGCACCAAGTCAAGATTTTACAGCAGCGTCCTAGGATGTCTCTGTGCTTCACAACTATTTTGTAATGAGACGACCAAGTTTCGATACAGCCAGCCTGGGAAACATTCCCAGTAGTGCTTCTGGCTGGCGTGCCCTGGGGGGTCGGGTGAGGGGGGGAGCTGGTGAGACAGAAGGAACTCCAACAGGCGTTATTGCTGTCGACTGAGTGACCCCAGATCCCGAGGGTCCCAATCCTTATTGCATTAGGGGATATCTGCTGTGCACCCAAAGGGCTCCCTAGGGGTGGCCATTTGTTAATCGGGTGTTTTATAATCCCTGGAGACTTCTACCACTGAGCCATGGACCGTTAACCGGCGAGTTGCAGAAGAGACAAGGTTAAAACGCTAGCTCCTGAGGGATAACTACCGAGCCATTATCAGGGCGGGGGTATCTCCTGTTATCCCTACTCTCGGGACGCATGTGTGAAATTCAGGCGCAGCGCAGGCGGGAGCACAAGCCCCGACCGGCTGGCACGAAACAGCAGTTGAATAAGCTTTCGCAGAGTGAATGCATGAGCCACCAGGGCGGGGAGCTTTCAGAGGCGTTCAGCTGTGACAGTTCCCCTCTTGGCGTACCACCCACCGAGGACTCTCCAAGGCAGAAAGGCTTTTAGGGAGCGGAGGAGCAGCCAGGGTGGGGAGGGGAGAGTTGGCAAGAACCAGGACAGCACTGTGGGCCCAGGCGCCCGCCCGTTTTTTATGAGGGCTGCGATTTGAACATTGAAGCGTGCTCCCCCAGATGATGGTACAAATACACATAAACACAGATTGAAACACATCTAGCGAGCGCTTTCTCCTGGCCAGTGGTAAGCGGAAATGTTTAAAGAGTGCGGCGTTTTTTACCCCTGAAAAAGACGCCCCGGAGATTTTGCCAACCTGGGAGCCAAAGACCAGGTGGATTCAGGAGGCTTCCTGGGAACGGCGGCCAGGGGTCGCCACGACGCCCGCAGACTGTTCCGGATCCCCGACTCCACGCACGCTCGGGATCTCACCCTGGGGCGGGCCAGGAGGAAACTCAGGTCCGGGCAGACCCAGAGGAGGGGAGGGGCATGTGGTAGAGAGGTAAATGTGGGGTGGGGGGGCCGGAGCTGCGCCGAGAGTAACCAGAGGTCTAATGGAGGGGGACGCTCTGTGAAAAGATCGAGTGCGGGGCACTGAGCGCCGCCCAGAGAAGGGGTGAGATCCTGTCTCAATTAAAGATGTGTTGGCAGAGGAGCCAGGAGTCTAAACCCGGGGGAGTTTGAATCCACGCGGATTGTTTAAGAGGGGAGCTGGTCTTCTTGGGAAAAAGGTGCAAAAGAAGAAAAAGTGGAAAAGGTGGCGGGTGCGGCGTGGGGAGCAGGGCGTCCAGCGGGGGTACCCGGGAGCGGCGAGCCCACACCCTCTTCCCCGGGTGCTCGGGCTGGCGCGCCGGATGCGGCCGCCGACACCCTCCACCCCCAGGACCCGCCGGGCGCCCGCGATCCCGCGCCGAGCCTGCGCTCCCCTCGCGCTGCCCCTCCCCCGCCGAGCCGGGCAGAGCGCGGAGCCGCGAGGCGAGCGCGGGGCGCGGCGGCGGGTCGGGGTACTGCCGGGCTGGCCATGGCGCGGGCGGCGGGCGCGCGGGGCAGGACCCGGTGGCGCGGGCGGTGCGGGAGGTGCGGGCGGGGTGCGTTGCTGGCCTGCGCCGCCTGGACCGCGGGCTGGGTGCTGGCGGCCGCGCTGCTGCTCCGCGCGCACCCAGGCGTCCTCTCCGAGCGCTGCACAGACGAGAAGAGCCGGCGCATCCTGGCTGCGTTGGTAGGTCCCGCCGCCGCCCCGCCCCGCGCCGCGCGCCCCGGGGCACATGGGATGGGACACCCTCCGCGGGCCCGGGGAGCTCGGGACTCGGGCGCGGACGTGGCTCCCACGGGGGGAGGGGTCCCGAGGTGCTGCGTGGAATGCCCGACGCGCAAGACCCAGTCTCGCGAATGCGGACTTGCCCGGGAGTTCCCTGAGGGCGCGCAGCAGTGTCTCTCCCCGCTTCTCCAAAATTGGTCCTTTGTCCCAAGACAGTCTTCCTGCCCGACTGCCCTCCCACCACCCCCTGAGCCCGCGCTCTTAAAGAAACTTTGCAGGTCTGCTCCGAGTAGCCGGGCAGCCCCTCGGTGCCCGCGTCTCGTGTCCGGCGGCGGGGCTTGGGGCGCTGGCCAGGGCGCGGGCGGGCGCGGGTCTCCGGGCTGGCGAGGCCCATGCCTTTGCCTCTCGGGTCGCGGTTCTGTGATTCCAGCCTGGGCTACACCTCGCTGAGCCCGATGCAGAGGGCTAGTCGGGCCCCTGCTTCTCTGCGCCCCCAAACTGCGGCTCTCCCGGCGGGCGCGGTCTGCGGGACCCAAGGCAGAGCGCGCTCAGGGGAGCGGAGTTTGCCGCGGAGGCGGCTCGGACCTCGGAGGACCCCTGTCCTGGCGTGATGACAGCAGTGTCCCAACAGGGGAGGGCCTGAGTGCTCCTAGCTGGGCCGGGCAGGTAGGGAGAGAAACGCCTGGGCTTGCGGGCTGCTGCGCACCCTGGGCCCAGATGCTCATTAGTTGATTCCAAACGTGGCTGCTCCTTAGTCTCTCGGGTTGGTTCGGGAAATTATGTGCATCAGGAGACTTGAATAAAGGCAGGAATGCCCCAAAGGAAAGCCAAGACGACAGGGAAGATAGCGGCAACTACTGTAACATGGACTGATTATTCACTTCCTAAAACAGGGACCATCTAAGCATTTGTTGTGAAAAGTGATCTATTTTCTAAGAAATCTTCAAGGAACCTATGGGAAGTTTTCATTCTAACTGCTTACGTATGGGTGGGCCTTTTGAGATTCTATGTTTTCAAAACGTGATAGCATACAAGTTTTTTTTTTTTCTAAAGATTGGCAGCTGAGCTAACAACTGTTGCCAATCTTTTTTTCTTTTCCTTTTCCTGCTTTTTTCTCCCCAACCCCCCCCCCCGTACATAGTTGTATATTCTAGTTGTGGGTTCTTCTAGTTGCGTCATGTGGGACGCCACCTCAACATGGCCTAACCAGTGGTGCCATGTCTGTGCCCAGGATCTGAACCCTGGGCTGCCGAAGCAGAGCACGCCAGCTTAACCACTTGCCATGGGGCAGCCCCTACAAGTTTTAAAGTAAATGATTTTTTTGAAAAAAAGAGTGAGATTGGAAAAATTAAAGAAATAATGAGTGAAGCATACAAGCTAAAACAAAATCATATTCCTTAATTGTCTGACTTGTGACATCATGAATTGATCATAATGCAGGTGAGACACACATCCTTGATCCCCTCCTTACTACTGCTCAATCATTTATCTATCTATCTATCTATCATCTACCCACGGTTACTATGAAGTTCTGCCAAGTTTTCATTAAGTTGCAAGAGCTCGCTGATTTTCTCAGTAACCCGTCTAAAAATTCCTTTCACTTATAAAGATTTTTTCCCCTCTGTTTTGCAGGGGCTGACTGACTAATTACAGTGAACAAAAATTAATAGAATGGCCAGGATAAAATACCTGTTTACAAAAATAACGTAATAATCTTTTAGATTAAAATGAAAAACTAATGCCACTTTTCATTTATTTATCTTTGGTTAAGTGGGAAAAGGCCTAATGGAAATCAAATCGCCTAATATAATTTAAGTAATTGCCAATCACAACTTTCCCAGCATTCGGCCTCATAAATTAAAACCAATTCTGATTAGAGGCCCTACCAGTAAATCTCCTTGGCAGCCCTGTGGGGTTGGTTTCAGTCTGATGTGAGGCTGAAGCGACAGTATGGCTCTCAGCCTTTCCCACTGCCAGGAGGACGGTTTGAAATACCACGTCTGTCTGTCTCCCTAAAGTTCTCTGACGTGGTCTCACTGAACTGATGAACTGATTTTTGAGGAGCATCATTCGGACGCTCTGTTGGGAGCCATCATTTCTCGCAAGTGCTCAGGACTGGCCTGGTCACCCCTGCTACCCTCTCCATTCTGGATGTGTTGATGTGAGTCCCACGCAGTCCCCTGGCTCACTTTCCCCCCGGACGCTCTCAGCTAGAACGAGCTTTGAACACGACCCCAGTCTCGGCAACCCAGACTCTGCTGGGCCCTGGCTGCCACGAGAGGCCGGCAGTGTGGCCTCCCAGGACACTGGCTCAATTGCGCCTCTGTCTCTCGGCTCCCCAAACACTTTCAATTCATTCTGCCTGGCTTTTATCCTTAATAATAAAACGGGCTGTTATTTTTCTGACTGGCCTCCAGACTCTCATTAGCTTTCAGTCTCAACGCCAGAGCACAAAAGGAGGACTGCAGCTGAGCCAAAGGGAGCCCTCTTTCTCCCTGGCAGAGCCTACCGAGGGGTGGTGAACGCCTGCCTGTGTTCCCAGACCCCCCAGCACGGCAGGTGGCATCGCTGGCCTGTGCGGGAGCCTGTGGAGAAAGCTGGGGAGCAGGTTAGGAGCTGGGAGTCAGGCCTGCTGGTCCGCCCAGGCTCCACCCCACCTCCTGAGGGAGGCCGCCACACTCCGCGACCCTGGAGGAGCCAACTGGAATTGTTGCAAAGAGTCAAGCCCTGGGTCTTTGAGCTTAGGGTTTTGCTGTGGCTTTTCAGGACATCCCGTAATCAAGACATCCGAATGCCCTGCTCGGCTTCTCTATGAGGTTTCTGGAGCCTTACTTTTCCAGGGAACTGTGTCAGGAGGCTGTGCCAGGCTGACGAGGTGACTCTGCGCTTCATAATTTATAAGCCTGGCGTCTGTTCTGCAGGCAGAGCACTTCACGCAGTGGCAGAGATGTGCGCTCTGGGCGCCTGTTGATGCTCACTGTGGGCAGGCACAGTGCTCCCGAGTTTACACCTGTCATTTCGCTTAATCCCCTCAACGACCTCTATGAGGTGTGTGCTTTTACTTGCCCCAATTTGCAGATGACAAAAGGGAGCCCCAGAGAAGTCAAGTAACTTGCCCTGATTCACACAGTTAGTGTGTTGTGGGGTCAGGATGTGACCCTGTGCGCTCTGATAGTAGAGACCCTGACAGTAAGTGGTTTTTTCAATGTTGAAAACCGTAAGTAACAACTCATTCTACTTAACCCTTCCATAGTGTATCGTGTTCAAAGCATCTCAAAAACATTCCCACAGACCCTGTTGTTCAGAAGCCTTAATTCCCTTTTGGCTAGTTAGGTCTTGATGAGATTTAATTCAGTTGCCTACATTAGGGATTCATTTTTAATAGGGCAGGCTTATCTTTCTTTGCTGTGGTAGAAACCCAAGGCCTTAATGGGACCACAGCATCCAGGGCACATACCCAGAAAGATTTTACAGCAGTGAATGACTCTCTGTTCCTGAGTGCTTCCGCTGTGTTTGGAATGTGTATCTTCTAAGCCATCCAGGGGTCAAGAGGGTCTGCATGGTGGGCTGGCTAATCGCTCTGAGATTCCACAGGACACAGGGTAACTGCTCGGGAAAGGCATTCCATCGTGTGATATGAATGTTGCTAACTGCATAGGAGCTTAATGCTCCTTAAAAACGAAAACGAACACACAAAGGAAAACCCAGCCCTTAGGCATGACCCCTGAGACCCCGTCAACAGTTTCCCAGACTAGAGTGGACAGGTTTTGTTTTTGCCTGAGAACCATGAGACAAACTGGAGAGATTCTAAGTAACCTCTAGGAAGGCTTCCTACGAGAACTGGGGAGGCTGACAATGTGTGTTTCCACGTGGGTACACAATCTATAAGAAACATGAGGCGGCTGTGACGGTAATTGATTAAAAAATGCCAGTTAACTACAATGAGACTTGATTAACTTGTGTGTTTTTCAGTTTATTTTAAAACCTGATACCTGTAGATTTTGTGTGCACGTACATTTGGGTACAGAAATGTACCTGTCTTCAAGCTGGCAGGTAGGTCGTCCCCATATTCAGAGAAAAGTCTGCTAAAGTCTGATTTTAAAAACAGAGTTAAAGTAAATAAATCGCTTTTATGGAGCTAAAAAAATAGCTATTTTAATGGGACACGCACCTAATAAAATAGTTTCACTATTGTGTCTAACATGACGACAGTTTTTAATTAGCTTGTAAACTGGTAATTTGTACTTTAACTTCATTTTTTTTTAAACGCTAGATTAAGTGTTTCTCTATGTTTAGTAGGCACAGACTACTAACCAAAAAGATCAACTAAAAGACTTTAGATTACTAAAAAGACCCTGCAGACCCATCTCACACTGGTGACCAGAATAGCCACAGTGGATGGATTTACCTTCTACATAAGAAGAGATGGACCCAAATGCCAAAAATACTTCATCATAAAGGATGATAACAAAGAGCAGGTCTGTAAGAACTACACTTGTACGTCTTTTTTAGCGCACTAAATATAGCTTAATGTAAACTGTCTCCTGTGACAGGCGAGGTAATGGGGGCACTGAACATGAGGTCATAAACCTGACTCCCCTGTGGCAGCTGGCAGGCCCGGCCGGGGTTCTGGGCGGCTGGCTCCACTCCCTGCTTTTTCCGGTGTGAAACACTGCATCCCGAAGGCTGCCAGCAAGTGGAGGCACTCTTATACCTCAGGGTGCTGATCTCCAGAAAAACAGCCAAAATTAATGTAGCCCTCCAAAATCAATAGGTTATATGCCAAATTTGATGATTATACCATTGTTCAAAATGTCTTGGAACTCCTGCTTGGAACTGCCTTTCAAATTTGCAGAGGCAAGTCTCATATAGATTTCAATGACACAGTTTTGTAGAAAATACTATTGTGGGAGCCACCGGGAGGGGAATGCACAGGTGACTCACGTGGATTGTTTAGAGAGAGTCGAGGGCGCAGGAGGGAGACAAGGATCCCCACCAGCAGGCTGGGCTGCCCCAGGGGAAGGCTGACTTGACCCTTGAGGGTAGGGAGCACTTTTTTCAGGTGGAGACCCAGGAAATGGCATTTTCCATAGGATACCCCCAGCCGTCTCACCCTGCTGCTAGCCCTCAGTTGGTCTCCACTCCCCTGAACCGTGTCTGGTTCTCTGAACACACCGCGCTACTTTGCAACTCTGGGTCTTTGCGCAGGTTATTCTCTGCGACAGAATTGCCTTCTCCCTTCTTGTCTGCTAGGCAGACCTGCAATTTGTCTTTCAAAATTGAGCTCAGACGCATCTCTCCAGGAAGAGGGAAGAAGCTCCCCTCACCTCCCGCCTCCTGATGACCAGGGCTGACGAGGGTGGGGGGAAGGAGCGTTCACTGAGACACGCAGGGCCTCCTCACCTGTGACCTTGGTTGACCTTCACAGGTCTCCTGTGACACGATATCCTCAGCCAGTGTTACAGACTTGGAAACAAGCCACACAGCTAGTGAGGGGCAGAGCCCAGACGCAGACCCAGTCTTCCCCGAGGCCAAGCCTGGCTGTGTTCCTGTCTTGCCCATGTCACACCCTGCTGTCATTTCCAAGGCAGCCGTTTCTGTGAACTCCTGGTACCTGTAGTTGGATTGTGGCTCAGCTCACACACAGCTGAGTTAAGTTCAGAAAGTGACATTGTTAATTTGATGATGGCCCGGTGTGGCTGAAGCAAGGCCTTGCCCATGGCCATTCTCCGTCCTGGTGGAATGGAGTGGGCTTCTTGGCCCGCAGGTGTCACTCCTGGCCAGCGGCCATTTCAGCTGCAGTTCCAGATGAGGAGAGTAAAGGCCCTGGCAGTCACAGTTGGTGCCCTCTCTGCCCCCGCTCCGTGCAGCGGACAGGCCCGGGCCCACGGCTCCTGTCTTGCCTTCTGCACTGCTCTCCTGGCCTCCCCTCTCTGGTGCCATTCCCTTTCTCTCCTCAGGGCTGGGCTCTGCAGCTCTCAGCTTGGGGCCTGCCTCCTCCCGTTCGGCGAGGTCCTATCACCTGCTTGTCTCTGTGTTTCAGTTCTGTTCTATACTTCATACAAAAGCACTTTTGATTAAATTACAAATGTGACAACACTCTAAAAATGTTTATGGAATTGAATCAAACCATTTTGGACATCATACTTAGAAGGGTTTTGGGCTTTATAAGGAAATCAAGAAAAAATTGTTGCATTTTCTTATGAGTTTTATTATAGAGGTGTGAGGCTATGTAAATACCAGATAAAGTAGGAAAAAAGGTAACACATAAAACGAACACCCCATATTATTTCTATCATTCACATCTCTTTACTCCTGGTTGTATCAGCCACTTAACCCCTTCATCCCCCCTTTACCTCCAAGATTATCCTGCAAGGTCTCAAAGGAGCTCGAATCAGCTGCTACTTTCTTACGAGCAACAATATGGAAGCAGTTCTAGGCAAAGAGAGAGCGACTTACAGGGTCCTGATCCTTTGGACGTTCATTTCATGACTCCCAGCCTTGGAAAGAGGTCCCAGGATTAAAAGTAAAATGATGGCATTTTACCAAAATTTTGCTAAGTTAAATTGTACGATGAAGTGTATTTAGAACAGTTCGTGCGTGTTTAATATAGCTTCATTATGGCTGTATTTTTCCAAAAAAAAGCCAGCCCCAGCAGACAGGGTGGCATTCCCAAGCCCCAGGATCCAGTTCTTGACTTTATCTACAGGTCTCCGTCGCTTGTGCCTTTGTGCTTGGCCAGCGTGACCCCTCCCCCTAATACAATATACTGAGATCGAAAGCCCCCAAAGGAGAAGGGGCTTTTAGGAGACCCCTCAGCAGGAGGCCCGAGGGGTCAGGTCAGATGGCTTGGGTTTTTGGGGGTGTTGTCCAGCTACTGCCCGAAATGGCCCTGAAAATCCAGGATACTTGTTTTAAGAACTGGAAGTATATCTTTCCAATAAGCACTTTGGTAATAGAATTTCAACAATTAGCCTCCAGTATCTATAAAGACCCACAATTGCTTATCTAGCACTTTGGGGCCAGGCGTGTTTTAGAATTCGCAGTTTTTTGGGTGTTAGATAATATGGAGCATATGCCTTATATTTTTCGTATGAGGCAGCACCACTATCAAACAAATTAATAATTTTGCAGCAAAATGTATGCAAATTTACACCAAGTTGAATACATTCCGACTATAAATAGCCTCACATCCTTTCAGTTGGGTTTGACTCCACACGAGGCCAAATAAGTCATGAAAAACTTGCAGTTTTCAGAGTTTTGTGGATTTTGGAATTATTCATATGTCCAGGCATTGGAGGTACATAGTCTGACTTTAAGGAGCTGCTTATAATGTACTTGGGCTTAATGAAGCTGACCAGCATGAAACAACCAGAGTCTCTGAACAGCATAGAGTTACACGCCTGGGTTATGCAAGGGCACTCACGATGCCTTGCACTTGAGTAAAGTCAATGGCTTCCACACACTTTTCTCACTCAGCCTGTCCAAAACCTGTGCAAAGGAGGCCAATTAGGTGTGACACAGGGGAGGAATTTTGTGACTCAGAGGGGTCAGGTGGCCTGCTCAGGATGTCACAGCACAGCCAGGGCCAGATCCTGGCCTTCTGGCTCTCAGTGCAATCCTTTCTTCTCTGCACACAGTGTCCTGAGCATTGCCCCAGCTGGCCATTCAAGGCACTTTGGAATAAAGGAAGTAGAGTGAAAAAACACGTTGTGGTTTTCCACGTGTCTCATTACCTTATGGAGCTAGGGTGATGCTCTTGTCTCATGTGCTGCAGGAGTTCTAGAGGCCTGCATCTGCTGATGTGGGGGGAAGATTCATCTGTGGGGGAAACAGGTGGAGTTAGAAAATACGCTGAGTCTAGAGGTTTAGGTTTCCTAAAAAATGAAAGAGAAAGAATAAGAATCCTCAATTTCCCCCTGTTCCACACCAGCCTCCCTATAACCCCCTCTAGCAGGTCCTTCGGGCAGGGTCTGGCTGGACCGTCTTCTTAGAGATGTTTGTAGTGTGGTGGTGGGGTCACTGGGTCCCCTCATGTGGCACCCGTTCCAAGAGCCCCTGACATATAGGAGAAACGCCCTCACGTGAGGGTTCCTCACCTCCGCCAGGCACCAGATGCCCCTACACTCCCAGAATCTATCCGTGCGGATCCTTTGTTCTGACAGGCGTCCCTGGGGCCCTCCGCCTCTAGTCCCACTGATGCTACCAGCCCCCAGGCCTGTATCAAACCCTGTTCCCTGCAGGGGCTTCTGGGAACCCCCTAATCCTCCCAGAGGCTGCTGGCCTTACAGCAGCGGGAAAGCAGCGGGCTCAGCGAACGTTGCTGCAGGAAGGGTCCTTACTGTGGTCGCCATGGCCCCACCTCCCGAGGTCCCACTCAGCTGTTCTTGGATGGGGTTAAAGCTCTCCGGTGACCCTAAGGAGTGGCCGGAGTTGAGAACTGCTGGCCTGGCCCTGCCCTTTCACTGCCAGTTGAAGACACTGAAGCTGAGGTGGCAGAAAGCCTCTTCCCAGCATCACACAGCGGCCATTGGCAGGCCTGCTGGCCTCCGGATGTCCTGATTCTGGAGACCTGGCCCTGGGCCCGCTGGAGTAACATCATAAATCTGAGACTCTCCTTTAAGTCTTTCACTGCATTACTCACTGACCTGAAAGCCTGTGGGGGTCACATTCGTGAGGTTTCTCTCAACAGCTGATTAGAAGCGTCCTGAGCGCAGGGACCAGCTCCATCCCTCTCCTCCGCCCCTCGCGGGTTGTGACCCACTGTCCCCTTCCTTCCAGTGCCAGGACTACGAGGGCGGCGCGCTGGCGGGGGACCTCTGCGAGGACCTGTGCGCGGCGGGCCGCCTGCGGTACCGGCGCTGCCTGTACTACGAGAGGGGCAAGAAGGTGCTGCAGGCCGACTGGCGCGGCCGGCCCGTCATCCTCAAGTCCAAGGAGGAGGACTTCGCCAGCTTCCCGCCGCTCAGCCTGCTGGAGGGCCCGGCCGAGGAGGGCGGCCAGGACGTCCTGGAGGCCGAGCTGCTCCTGCTGGTGGCCGGGGAGGTCAGGAGCGCCCTGGGCCTGGAGCTGTCCCGCAGCCGCCTGGGCGCGCTGTGGCCGCGGGGCCGTGGCCCGCGCTGGCGCCGCCAGCTCGCCAGCCTGTGGGCCCTGCTGCAGCAGGAGGAGTTCGTCCTCCTGAGCCTGCTGCGGGACCTCAGCCGGCACGCCCTGCCTGTGCTGGGCTCCTGCGGCCACTTCTACGCCGTGGAGTACCTGGCGGCCGGCAGCCCCCGCCACAGGGCCCTCTTCCCGCTTGACGGGGCCGCGGGTGGCTCCCCGGGTGGCCGGGGCCAGGCCAAGGCCATCAGCGACATGGCGCTCAGCTTCTTGGACATGGTGAGCCATTTTGACAACGACTTCTCCCACCGCCTCCACCTCTGCGACGTCAAGCCCGAAAACTTTGCCATCAGGAGTGACTTCACGGTGAGTGGCTCTGGGGGGCTGTATTTCTGCCGGGGAGGACAGAACTTTTGGGTCTAGGTGGTTGTAGATGAGAGGATTTCTGGAATCCCAGGAAAACATTGTAACGTTATGCAACCTTCTAGCCTGGACAACCCCGACCTGCCGCAGCACCTCCTTTTGGGGTTTTAATGCGAGAACTTGCAGAACAAGTGCACCTTATGCCCTACAGGAGTGGGCGCTGTAAGGGACAGCCTCTAGGGCCGGAGGTAGAAGGCCGGCAAGGGGAGATGTGTCCTCCCTCAGGGCTGTTCTGGTTGCTCTGAAGCCTCTTAGAGCTTATTTGGAAGCAGGCGTTTGCTGAGCACAGAAACAATCTTCAGGAGATGACGAGCCAGGGGGGTGATGAGGAGCGATGGCCTTTGGGGGGCATTTGTACAATGTCCCAGGTGGGGGACGCTGTTTTCAAACTGCCCATGCTCTATGATAATGTGCAACTCTTTCTAGTACTTTCTTCCTGGAGAGGTTCTTGTTACTTTCCCTCCTGTGGGTAAGACTTCTGGAACGTCCACTGGAGTTTTGGTGCCATCTGCAAGGGAAAATCCTGCCAGGTGGAAATATCTGCCTCTGCACCGCTCTGTAGAGGGCAGGTGAATTTTCCCTCCCTCTCTGGGCAGTGCAGGTGTACAAGAGCTACATGAGGTGGAGAGGCAGCAGCAGGAGGGGCTCCTGTGTTTTATTATAAGATAACCTCCTTCCGCTCCCTCCCAGCTACGCTAGACCCCAGTGTCAGATTAATGCCGCAGTGATCTGGGGTGCCGCAGGTGTGACTGTGTCATTGTCTGGGGTCACTCCTCCTGCCGCAAGGAGTTTGCTGTTACACTGCAAATGCTAGCAGGTGAACGGCCAGGCCAGCTTAACTCCGGCCACCTCAGGGGGCTGGTCATTGTAGGGGCCAGCTCATGGTGGAACAATGCTCTTCATCTGGGTTAAAAACATAAAGGGACAAAAAGAAGGTACTACTACTGCCAGCCATGGGCTTCCATGGCGGGTGGCATAGGAATGCCTTCTTAAAACAGCCTGAAATCTAGAAAACTAAATTTGCCAACAGTATAAATCCCTTTTCCAATCAAGTTTTTGTCACTGTGAAGGGTGTGGTAGCATCTTGCCTAAACTTTGTCCTAATGCCCTGGCCGCCCCAGAGGGGCTGATAAGCCAGGGGTGGCTTGAAGTGTGGAAGGGAAAGAGCTGAGAGGTTCCAGCAGGTTCTTGGAAGTTCTAGGAGGATCTGCACACTGGGCAGTGGGCTCTGGAGGAGCTCATCCCTGTCTGCAAGACCCTGAGCTCCAGGAGACCCCTCTAGACGAGTTGTGAAGGGGAGGGACATCCCAGATTAATCCAGCTTCCTTCTTAGAGCTGAGCTCCTGCGCCAGGCTTCCCAGCTTCATGAGCAGGAAGATTATGTAATGGACATGAGGGCCCATTGTTATGCTCCTCAGAGAAGTCCCAGGGATGCAGCCACCCTGAGGCCTTGGGAGAGGAGGTGTGGAGCGTCCACACACAACTGCTGGCTTTGGGCAGTTTCGGGGCCAGCTCTTCTCATCGTTGGATCACTTGTTTTTCCATCCAGCAAACATTAGGAAGTGTCAATGAGGGAACTCAACAGGTGCCACCAAAGTTGAGGGAGTTATGGGCTGGGCTCCCGGGAAAGAAAGGCTTTACGGGGGAGGTGGGGCTGGTGGGTCTTCCCTGGGGAGTGGGCAGTGTGGGATGCTCCTGGCTTGTGTGGTCTATCTGAGTTGTGCTTTCCAGCATCTTTCGCACGATAGGCACGAAATATTTGTTCAATGAAATCATGACCACACTCTTTGACCTAGACCCAAACTCTGTCCTGTGGACCGGCGCCAGAGCACACAGGCCTTACCTCTGCCTGAGCACTTACCCGGGTGAGAGTCGGAAGGGAGGACGGAGAATTCCTCTTGGCTAAGCCTTCCTTACAGACACTGAGGTTCAAGAAGTTTATGAGTTTGCAACTCTTAAGTGAAAACCAGCAGTATCAGCATCACCTGAGGCCTTGTTAGAAATTCGAATTCTCCGATTCCACCCCAGACCTACAGACCTACTGTTTTAGGAACAAGCCTCCAGGTGATTCTGATTCGTGGTCAAGTTTGAGCCCTAGGGAGCTAAGGGACCAGCAGGTGGGTCCTCTCTTTCGCCCCTGTGGTGGTGTTGCCCGGGTGGAAGCAGGTGGTGTCCCTCAGATGACATGGAAGAATTGATGATGCAAAGCCATTCGCTTTCTCCAGGTCCCCACTGCAGGTCTTGACAATTTATCCAGTGGTTGCAAACGAACCACTAGGAAACATCATTACTTCGTGCTCCCAAACTATTGCCAGTAGTACTCCTTCCAGATAGATGCCGTGTTTCCTACTCTAGAGCCACACTTTTCAGTGGAGAATGAAATAATGCTCATCCATCCTTTGTAGTCTGATGCCAGGATGAAATTTGAAGAAGACGATGCAAGTTAGGTAATTTCACACAGGAAGAATGTTACGATTCTGCTGATACTATTTAAGAAGCCTCATGCGGGATTTCTGTCTGTGTTGTTACTGTTCTTATTTCAGGTGCAGAAAGTCAGGCTTACAATAGCTGCAGCCATTCTGTGCCATACGTGAAAAATTAAAAGATAAATCTGACTTTCCCTGGGAAATGAGAAGGGAACCATCAGAAATGGGAGAGAGAAGTTGCAAGGAGCTGCAATTCCATCTATGGGCCTAGGGGAAGCCGGGGAGATTGCCAGAAACTATAGAAAGACCAGACGGGTCTTGTGGCCAATAATAAATTGTAAAGACAATAGATTCATTAGCATAGCTTCACACATTTTTACTGCATTAACCAGTGTAAATAATGAAATGAGCTATTGCTTATGGCTAAAGAATGAGTTAGGAAAATTGATTAAAAGGATAATTTCTGTTTGCTCTGCCTGAATTAGTAATTAGGCAAAGCTCTTAAAATCGGGAAAACTTCCCCTTTCTTTATTTTCATTATTCTCCGCATATTCTGAAATAAATTATTTTCCCTCCTCTGTTGTCCTGACTAATCCCCAAGAAAATTTACTGCCTTCCGGCATCAATCCTGAATGAAAAACAAAAACCCAAACCCAGGAACATGCCTCCCAACATCGCATAGAACTGAGGAGGAAATGGACACGGACAAACGAACCCTCTTTTGAGATGCTACCAAAGGGAGAAGGGAGGGCTGATATTTTGAGACTGACCTGTGAAGGCTTGTGTAATGCCTCCGACGCCACCAGATTCATCAAGACTTCTAGTAGCTTTTTAATAGCTCGAAGCTACAACTGCTTGATTTGGGCAGACTCCAGGTTTTCTCAGGTTTGAGCTCTTTTTTTTTTTTATTCAGGTGGTGGAGGAATATCTGCATAATTTAGATGTTATTCTTTTTCTGGTTTTGAAGCTTAGTTGGTTTGAAGCCACGAAGATAAATCTGCGATTCCCTGGGGCCATCGTATTCTCATGCTGACGATGGGATTTAGTATCTGATGCTGTTGGATCAGGGTCCCCATGTTCTCAACCCTAATTTGAGAACTTGGACACTGCCATTTGCCCCCACGTTTCAATCTAACCAGTGGGTTGGAAGTCAGTTGACTCAGGAAACAGACATGCTATAAACAGACAACTTAGGTGCCATCCACCTCATCCTCACCATCATGCCCACACAGCTGCCCCCTTGAGTGTCGTTTCCTTTCGTTGCCTATAGTCATGGGGGTAGATTCTCTGTATCTCACAGCTTTTATATTCATGACTCTTGAAGGTCAAGAGACCACAGTGGTAAAGCAATGGAGGGGGAATTAATTCATTTTTAAGACATTTCAGAGATTCTACTTTTAAAGCCGAGAAAAGGTTTAAAATGAAAAGTAACACTTCTAGTTATAGTCCCAAATCCTAGGCTTTCACTAGTGACAGCAAAGGTCCTTTTTTCAGTTAAACTCTTGCAATAGAATTTATGTCAGTTGCTTGTGTAGATGAAACAAGCAGCTCCCCACATGGCCTGGACTCCTTCTCCTGCTGGCAGAGCTCTGGGGTGCCCGCAGTCTGTACCCCCTGCACCCCCACATGGGAACCCAGGGTCTGCACAGGCTCCCTCTGTGCTAAGCACCCAGGGTGTCCTTTGGATAACCCTCTGCTGTTTTGGCTACAGGTGGTGGCTATTGATGTGGACATGGCGTTTTTTGAACCTAAAATGAGGGAAATTCTTGAGCAGAATTGCACAGGAGATGAAGACTGCAATTTCTTTGACTGTTTTTCAAAGTGTGATTTGCGAGTCAACAAGTGCGGAGCACAGCGAGTCAACAGCAACCTGCAGGTGAGTAACAGCGGCTGCACGGGCTGGGGCGGACCATGTTCCCTCTGGCTGCCTCTGCCTGCTAGCCCTGTAGCGTCCTGTTAATGTACCTGAAGGTCACCCCTTCTGTGTCACCTGGGTTCCATGTGCTCAGTAAGGTCAGGGATGGTGCAGATGGGGTGGGCATTTGTTCTTCGTTGTCAACCCCATGAGGTTGTTGGCCAAGTGACCCTTCGGGGTCTAATGGCTGGAGATCCCAGCAAAGCCCATTCTTGGGCTTCCCCCCAGCTATGGGGGCGTGGATAGCTGTTCTCTCTGGGTCTAGTCTCCGCGTCTATGCACACACACACGCACACAAAGAATGAGCACCCAGAGGCCTATCCATCAAGGATAAGACTGAAAGGAGTGCAAAGCAGTCCTGAGAAACTGGCCAAACTAGAGAGGCTGCACAGATACTACAGTTGAGGCAGGGAGGGGTGGGGCCAGTGGGTGGTTAATAGAGGGAGAAGGAAACATGTGTCACGAGTCCAGGAGATCAGCGACAAATAGGAATGGATCCTGGGTCCAGGCTTTCAGACTGAGTCTAGAGTTAGGGAGATCCCACCCTCGGTGGGTCTGCAATAAAATCATTCTTTTTCAGCTGTGGGAACAAGGTGATTTTTTCACTAGAGCATCGCCCACCTTGTGACCTCATCCCACAAGGGGGAAGCACTAACACCTGCCCTTTATAGCATAATGAGAGACTGAGGTTACTATCCTCAATATATAAAGGGCTCTTACAGATCCGTTAAGAGGCCAGGGGGCCACTCACACAAAATTGGCAAGAGAAGAATGTATAACGAATACACAAGAGATGAAATCCAGTGACCAAAGAACCTGCAAAATTATTTAATCTTACTATTAAAAGACATGCAAATTAAAACCCAATGATAATAGTTTTTCATTTTTGACTATTGGGAATAGTTGTTAAAATGCTATTAATTAACAGATGAGGCCTCAGGGAAGTAGATGAGTCCATATTGTTACCGTGATTGTAAATTTCTGCATTTCTCTGGAGTGTGACTCAGAAATATTCACGCTGTTTAGCTGAGCAATTTCATTTGTGCATATTTTGATTATTGCCTTTGAATAAAGCCCTAGAAATGAAATTATACTTTCTTTAAGGATATGAGAAAATATGAAACATTCATTTAGTGAAAAAATGCAGGTTTCAAATCAGTATTTACCGTATGATTCCATTTTTGTTAAAGAGTATGTAATTGGAAAGATAGACGACAAAATGTCCAAAGCAATTATTTATGGGTGATAGGATTACAGATAATTTTTATTTTCTTCATCTTTTCTATATTTTGTAAATTTTCTACAGTGGTTATATATTACTTTTCTAACTTAAAATTCTACTCAAAAAAAGTCCCTGCCTTCATAAACTAACTGACAGATCAAAGGAATAGAATTTTTAAAATTTCAGAAATAGATCTAATGACATATGGACATTTAGTATGTGACAGAGTTGCATTCAGACCAGTGAGGGGAAAGCTGGGTTATATAGTGGATGGTGCTTGTAAACTGGGTAGCCAGGCACAAATGATCAAGTTAACTCCTGTTTCACTCCTTACATCAAACTAAATTCCAGGTGGCTCAAATACGTGAAAAATGAAACCCTTAACGTACCAGAAAAAACCTGGGAGAATCTAAACTATCCCAGAGTGAGAAAGGTCTTTCTAAGTATGGAATGAAGCTCAGAGGCCATAAGAGGAACAAATGATAAATTTAATTACCTTAAAAAAATCCACATGGCTAAAACAAAATTACCAAAAATATGAGAAAATTTTAAAAAGTTAAATGAGAAAATTGGCAAAATATTTGCAGTTGCTCTTACAGACCAGGAGAGTAGAGGACAGAGGGGGCCCTTACCTCCAGAGGCTGAGGCTCAGAGAGGGTCCCCCAGGATTGTCCTGGGCCCACCAGAGCTTCTTCACCATGGTTACCCCTCATCCCAGGGGCAGCATCTAGTGATTGGTCAGTGGGAGTGGGGGATATGCAAAGCCCAGCCCACTGGCCTCAATGAGGAACAGCTCTGTAGGCCATCCCAGCACCAGAAGTTTGCCTTCTCCTGAAGTTCCACGGAGGTGTGGTCCTCCAGAACCTCCCTCAATAAATCCTGCATGCAAACCACCATCTTAGAGTCTGCTCCCCAGGAAACCAACCTAAGCAAGGGGCTAACATCCTTAAAATATAAAGAGCATCTACAAATTAATATGCAAAAGGCTGACAATCTGATAGAAATATGGGCAAAGGATGTGAACTTGACCATTCACTGAAAAAGAAGCACAAATAGCTTTCAACCTGACTGATGAGAAGAAAAATGCAAATTAAACCATTTTTACCCATCGGTTGGCAAAAATGAAAGAGAACTCAAGTTGGTGAGGGCATGGGGGAAATAAACATTCTTGTTGAACGTTGCCAGGAAGGTGTAACTCAGTACCACTTTTATGGGGTGAATTTGGCAATATCTATCAAAACAAAAAAGACGCAAACCTGTTGGCCCAGAACTTCCATTTCTGGAAATTTAGTCACACGTGCAAAATAAAAATGACATATATGTAAATATTTATTTGTTAATTAATTATTATTATTATTTTTGGTGAGGAAGATTGGCCCTGAGCTAACATCTGTTGCCAATCTTCCTCTTTCTTTCTTTTTTTCTCCCCAAAGCCCCAGTACATAGTTGTATATCCTAGTTGTCGGTCACTCTAGTTCTCCTGTGTGGGATGCCACCACAGCATGGCTTGATGAGTGGTGTGTGGGTCCACATCCAGGATCCAAATGGGTGAGCCCCGGGACCCCAAAGCAGAGCACGAGAACTTAACCACTTGGCCATGGGGCCAGCCCCATATGCAAAATATTTATTGTAGCATTGTTCATAATAGCAAAAGTTAGTAAAGAACCTAAATTTCCATCAGTAGGAAACTAGTTAAATGACTTATGATACCTTCACGCCTTTGAGGTGCAGTCATGAAAACAAATGGAGTATCCTTGTACCAACTGGTGTGGAAGGCTCTGCCTGATGTTTGGTTAAAAGGGAACAGCAGCCCTGGACTAGTGTGTGTGATACGCTGCCATTTGTGTAACGTAAAAGGAAAAGGAAATGTGCACGTAGGCTCTTGTGCGGGTAGACTCTCCCTAGAAAGATATGCAAGGAAGCGGTTGCCTCTCAGAGCTGGGAGCTGAGTGTCTGCCTGTCAGGAGTGGGGTAGAGACTAAGATTACCGTCTGTCTTTCCGGATATTTTAAATTTTTGCACGTGAAAATACATTATCAATTCAAAAAAGAAATAAGAGAATTTGTTTTTCAAAAGAATCCTCGCCTTTGCGGGGACTGGGAAATGGAAATTAAAGTTATGTGTCCTCTATGAAACAGTGGCTCTGAGAACGGAGGCGTTTGCTAAATGAGTCTAATATAAAGTGGGATGCAGAAAAATGAAGCTCTTTAATTATGCAGCTCCCAGTACAATTCTCTCAACAGGGGGGAAACTATGAAAGATATAAAACAAACAACATGTTTAAACTGAGCGTTTAAGGAGATTTTCACCATTAGTGAATTTCATACCTTATTAGAATTAAAGGCTGTGAGATCGTGGCTTAATTTTTACTTCTGCTCCTAAAATACAACATTTCAAAGGCTCCTTAACAGAGCCTTTCCCTTCCAATATCCCTTTCTCCTGACCCCAAAGTGCTGTCACGTTTGCATACTGCTTCTCACCACAGCATCCTTTGACCCTCAGGACACCCCTGTCAGGCGGCTGTCACTGTCACTGTGACCAGCGGATGGGTAGGAAAGCCCGGCCTCAGCAGTGTGGTGGCAGAGCCAGGCTGGCTGCCCTCAGGCCTGCCCAGGGGCCCACTCCTTATGCAGCCGCGGCTGCCTGTGACTTTCTGCTCCCTTTTCTCTTCAGAAACGTCTTCAGTCCTTTCTGAAATGTCACCCAGCACTTTCCCCATATGCTCTGAGGCTAGAAATGGAATTTTCTACCTCATACGGAGGTGGCCTTCTCCTCTCTGAGGCGGTTTATTCATGGCACTGAGCAGTTTAGGTCCCAGAAGGGAAGGCGCCTTTTAGAACCAAAGGAGCTCTGTGGTTCCCCCCTGCAGGAACCCAGGGCGGTGGGAGAAGCACGAGGGTCTGTGTAAGACCCTGTTGCTCCGGAAGCTTTCCAGGATGATCTGCTGCCCTGCACTAACCACTCACCTTCCTTCCCCTCAGGTCGTCTGTGACAAGATATTCCGCCATTGGTTTTCCTCGACCCTCAAGAGCTCTGCCATTTCCTTCCAGCTTCAGTGGCAGCTGCGGGAGGCGGTGCGGGAATGCGCAGACCCGGGGGGCCCGGCTGGGGACCCCCAGAGAGCGGCCCCCAAGGTGTTCTGGAAGCTTCAGCGCCTCCTCCAGGCCTCACTGAGGGAACTGCAGGAGGCGGGGAAGTAGCTGCTCCTGGCCTGCCAAATGCTGGCAGGGAGAAGCGACCTGGATCAATTTCCCCCTCAGCGTTTTACAGCAGAGATGTGTTCACGGTGCTCAGGACCGATCACTGAGACTTAGGGTCTCCTGAGTGTGGGATCCTTGATGGCGAGCCTCCCTCTCTCCCCTTCCGGTGTGATTCGTTCTGGTTTGAAGATACCATCGTGGCCTCTGACCTGTCACCCCTTTTAAAATGACACAAGGGAGGGGGTACAGAGCGTTTTACTTTTGGGGACCCTCCGTCAGTGAACAGCACAAATCCCAACATGCAGTTACTCTCTGAAGAAAGCGTGTGTGCTCGCCTGTCAGATAAGAAAGTTCCAGTTGTTCTCCCTGAAAATCGTTACCACGTTAAAGAATGTGCATGTGAGTGTGTGCACATGAGTGAGTGTGTCTGCTCACATGTGTGATTGAGTGTGTGCCCATGACTGAGTGTGCACACAAGAGACTGTATGCAAGACTGAGAGTTGTGCGTGTGTGAGCATGCATGCCTAAGTGAGCCTGTGGGTGTGAGCGAGCGAGTGTGTGAGGCGTGCATGTGCTCGGGGTGGGGGAAGGTGGATTTTCCAGCCTGGCCTAGCCAGCCAAGAGGAGTTCCCTTTCTTTTGGAGTTGAATACAAGAAAAAAGGAAAGTTGCGTCTTTCGGGAGTATAATTTTTACCCGAGAGCACCTGTAAGGACAGCTCGTAGGGTTTTTCATTTTGAGGAACCCGTTGATTGGATGGATTGTGCTCTAGGCGCACGTCACCACTTACCATGGCACATCTTCCTTCCAGCGGGAAATTGTCGGTTTGGCACCGCCGGGTCGTCTTGCCACTGAAGGATTCAAAGTCGAGCAAGCGCCGAGGTCGGCAGTGATACAGGCAGGATCGGAGGCTGGTGCCTCTGTCACTGAGTGAAGACCCAGTCACTTGGGCAGATTGGCGTATCAGTGGAGTTCCCGAGGAAGCCTTTCTGCAAGGGACGAATCCTGAAGGAAATGACCTTCTCGTGGCCCCGGAGAGGCAGGTGAAACCGCGCCCACCAGGCGTCCCCTTGGAGGCAAGTCACCTCTGCTCCACCTCCGGGACACAGTGAGTGCTCACGGGATCACCACGGCCACCTTTTCAGAATCACACTCAAGGGGAGAGAAAGAAGGATGCCGAGAGAGGCTGAGGACATGACGTTGATAGTTTACAGATCGGAGAAGACAAGTTAGTCTGAAGTTTTAAAAAATCACAAATCGACAAATTCCAAGCAATTTCTCTTTTCTTGCCCAACCCCCTTCTGATCCAGACAAGGGGAGCTGCCTTCTTAAGTTCATTTGGCTGCATTTCTCCAGGCCTCGCAGGGGGTCTGCCCTCGGCTCACGCTGAGGGAGCACGGTGAGGGACAGAATGATCTCAATTCTGTGACTCCTGAGCACTGTCGTTTGAAGGCCCACAGCGGCCTGCTCTTCCCACCCCTTCACTCATCACCGCTGGCATTTTTCCACATGACTCTGAGTTTCCCAAAGGGGCCCCTCTAATCATATATATGAACCACTCACTTTGCATTTGTGTTCTTTGGCAGGAAGAAAAAAAATCCACGTCAGTCACTCTTGTGGTAGAAGTAAATTAAAACTAAAGTTCGGTGCGCTGGCCTCGGACTTCTGCATTCTTTTTTTTTTTTTTTTAAACTGAAGAAACAAATGACATATCCAGGACATGACCAGAATGTCATTGGCAAGCTATTGCTGTTTCTTCTCCCCCTGCCCCACTTTTTTTCTCCCCCAACCCCCCCAGTACATGGTTGTATACTTTTAGTTGTGGGTCCTCCTAGTTGTGGCATGTGGGACGCCACCTCAACGTGGCCTGATGAGCAGTGCCATGTCCTCGCCCAGGATCCGAACCAGAGAAACCCTGGGCTGCCGAAGGTGGAGCGCTCAAACTTAACCACTCGGCCACGGGGCCGGCCCTGGACTTCTAGATTCTAAAAGAAAAGAGAGTTGGCTTCTGTTTACTGGCGGAGGCCCTGTCGTTTTCTGCCGTGGCGAGGGTCTCACTGAAGCTCAGGACCCTCCGGTCAGGTTTCCGCAAAGACCGGGGTGAGACGGGGGGCAAGGGAGGGTGGAGGGGCCGGGCGGCAGGGCCTTTGTGGCTTGTACCTCCAGAACAGTTGGCTTTTGCATTGTGAGGGCATATCGGATCCCCGCGGGTCGACCCCGAGATTGCAGCCCTCCGTGATGTTGGCCCTGCGCTGCCTAGCCTGTCGCAGAGCTGGCTCCGGAAAGGGAAGAGGTCTATTTTCGTTTCCACCAGAATGGAAACAAATGTTTTTGTTTATCATAGAGACTATGCAGTATATGATTACCCAACGCAGGAGTGTTTCTATTGCTGAAAAGGAGCGGTTTTATCCCTCTGCCCTTGTGTTTGACCACCCCGTCATACACACACACACTCGCCGCTTTCCCATCCTGCCACGAGAGTTCCCTTTAGGGCCATGTCTCTCAAACTATCTGTGGTAAAGTTCAGTCTTTGTTTTTTTGAAATTTTCAAAGCCTTACAAAATAATACTTTCATATAATACAATAAATGAACACTGTTGATTCAGTATTTGACATTTTTAATGTGACAAGTGAGATTATTTCTTCCTTGTCTGATTGAGTAACCACCCTCCCCGTAGGGAGACGTGTCTACCTAAATGATTTGTGTGTTTCGTTGTAAGAACACTCGTGCTAGACAAACACCGCAGAGACGTGTGGACGGGGATCCGGGAGGAGCCTGTGAAGTCGACTCAGCAAGCGCAGGCTGGTCTTTAAGTTTTGTCCAAGTTGAAGCAAGCCATGCTTCATTCCTCTCCAATCCCTCATCAGAAGTCAATCTTCACAATCGATCGTGATAAATTATAGTTAAAATTATGTTTTGAGGAGACAATTCCAGATTTCTGCCGTTTTGGATTACAGTTGACAAACGTCAACTACACAGAAATTTTAGGCGGCTCAGGCCGCGTGCTAATGGCCATGGGATACTGGAACTGGTCAGCCAGGAGTTGGACGTCCCGGCAATGTCACATGGCTGCAAATGTTTCTAAACTCTCCATTCTCACCTCTTCATAGGAAATGAGTAGTAAGTAGTTTACAGATGCACCTCCTCCAAGAAGTCCTCTAGGCTTGCCTCCCATGGGTGCTGCCCCATGCTCAGCACCAGCCTGCCCAGCCATCTGGGGATGCTCAGAATGGAGGCCCAGGATGTTAAGTTATTGGAAGAGCAGCTATTTTTAAAACTTGATTTGGAAACTGTTCTTTGAGCAGCTGTGGGTGGGGGAGTTTAGCTGGAAATTTCTGAAACCAATGGCCATATAAACCATGATGGTTACTGTGCTGCCGCTCTGCAGTTGGTAAACAAGTGCCATCTGGCTCGTAACATGTGCAATTTGTCCTACATTTTGGGTTCTGAAACCTGTGTTGAAGCCTCTGGTACCCAACATGGCCTCAATCCTGCTCCTTGTGCTTTTGCAGTGGAGTGTGTCTCATTCCTTGTAGAAATTGCTGAGGCTGAGCCTCATGGGCAGTCCTATGGAAGCACGCTAAGAGCAGAGCAAACGTGTCTGCCGGGCCCACTCGGAGTTTCCTGGTGGGCCACCGCTGTGGTGGGAGGTCTAGTTTTTCCTCCTGTCTTTGGGAGGAGTCTCCAGGCTTCAGAAACACACCCGGCCTTCTCTGTGCTCTTCCTCAAGGTGCGCCAGGCTCAGCCTTTCCCAAAGCCACCAGCGTCCGCTGTGCTTCCCCTGGTCCGGGGGCTCCAGGCCCGAATCTGAGATCAGACGTCTGAAGTTCCATCTCGCTAACACCATTTATTGGTTTTGTCACAGGGGGCGCGTCACTTAGCCCTTCCGTGCCTTGGTTTCCCCATCTGTGAAAGCATCTATGCTTGTAATTCCTTCTCTCAGGGGTCCTGGTGAGGATTAGATGGGGCAGTGCGTGGAAGTCTGGGGCCCGCGAGGGCTCTTTGGCTGTGTGACGTGGGCGGCTTCAAGCCCCAGGCTGGCTGTGTGGCCAGGGGATCATCTCTGCGGCTTCTCTTCCCCTGCCCACTGCCCCCAAACTCCTTCTCAGCATAGGCTCCTTCCCACTTTGCCTAGTGATCTAACGCTGTGACGGCAGTCCCCAGCCCCGTCCCACCTGGGGCCATGTCACGAGGGTGAATCCTGACACAGGGCTGCTCAGCCGGGGTCCTGGACCCACCCGCGTCCAGCGGAGGCAGAACCACAGGGCCCAGGTGTGTGGCTCTTTGTAAAGTTCCACGGGGGCTTCTGATGCTCATCACAGGTCTGGAAGCCGGTCGAGAGCTCCTGTTAGAGGCTGCATGTTTGTGTCCCCCCAGAACTCCTGGTCGAAACTGTAACCCCCAGGCTGATGGTCTTAGGAGGTGGGGCCTTTGAGAGGTGGTTAGGTCGGGAAGGTGGGGCCTAAATCGTGGGATTAGTGCCTGATAAGAACAGACACAGAGGGCCAGTGCCCCGCCCCCTCTCTCCTGTCTCTTGTGTCCCTCCGTGCAAACTAAGAGGAAAGCCCTCCCCAGGAACCAAACTGGGTGGCACCTTGACCTTGACCTTTAGCCTCCAGAACTGTGAGAAGGAAGTGTCTATGGTTCGTAAGCCACCCTGTCTGGTATTAGGTTATAGCCGCCCGAGCCGACTAGGAGGCTTCCGTGCCCAAGAGCTGTGGGCTCAGCAGTGCAGGTGCGCATGGCAGAGGGCCCCCAGGGGTGAACGCAGCAAGGCTGGAGCCGCCAGAGTCACCGACTCCCAGTGAACCCAGAGCAGCCGACGATGTGCCTCCTGAGCAGAGGCGGCAGCGACTTGCTTGCTGTAAATGTCACTGGCCATGAAGAAAACAGCCGGCTGCTCCCAGGAAATCTGAGTGCAGAGGCAGGGTTTGCCTGCAGGGGTGTTCTCCCCATCACCTCGTTGGCCCCGCATCCTGTGTTTCCCCAGGAAGACGGCGTGCGACTCCCTGTTATCGTCCACACCGCTGCGGGTGGGGAGGCTCTGACCCTGCACAGGTCCGGGTGTCTGTGCTTCCTGGGAAGCTGCGCTCCTGGAACAGCCATTGCTCTGGATGCATTGAGCTTGTTAGAGCTACAAAAAGCCATTTCAGCCAGGGCCGTGGGCAGGGGTCAGGGAGATGCTCCCGGCACGTAGCTGTGGTTAAGAACCTCGGTTGGGGCATTTGGGCTGGCTAGACCCCCACCCTGGGTTTCTTTGCCTTTATTTTCCCCTAATACAGACCTGAGGGGAGCAGAATGCTGCACACTGTAGTTCTCAAGCAAGAGTCAGGACAAATGATCAGTTCTGATTTTTAAAATGTATTAACACGAAAAGTACACAATCAAAGCATTCACAGAATCATTTTATGGAAAGGAATACACTTACTGGGAATTCCAACTGCCTTGACAAATGCAAGGTGACTGGTCAGCACACTGCTGGATAACAATGAAATAAAAACACATTTAGAGAACTTTCTGGGGAAAAGCACCATAAGAAACACCCCAGTCTTCATTTTTGTGTGGTTCCAAATCTACCAAATGGGTAGATTTTCACAGGAGGTTTGAACTTTTTCATTTTAATTATTTTCCCTCTTTAGTCCCAACTTTATTTTATAGCTGTGTGTCAGGACACACAACCTGACCTGGCATTTGAATTTAAGTCAGCTGGGTGCTTATGGAAGGCTCCTGAACTTGGAGCCAGTAGCTCTTCTGGTTAAGGTTCTGGTTCTCAGGTTAGCTAGTTGTGTAACTTTAGATGAGGCAATTACCTTCTGCCTCGTTTTTCTCACCTGCAAAATGTGGTATAAATGTTCTTCAGGGAACTGAATGAGATAAAGTAGGTGAAATAGTCTGGGATCTTGGCAGGAGATTAATGCACAGATGCAAACGTTTCCCTCTAAAGTACATGCATTTTAATCCACATTAACATTTAAGTCAGCCCCCTTCTGGCCCACGCTGCCAAGGGGGGCTCCCCGGAGAGCAGGAACAGAGCAGAAAGTCTGGGGGCCTGGGGGTCTGCTGGATGTGGCCCTTTATGGGGCTGGCTAGAGCAGAGTTGGGAGAGGCTTTCGTTGATAGGCATAGAAAGCATCTCTACTTGTTAGTGTTTTAACCCTTTTTTCAGATTGGCACCTGAGCTAACAACTGTTGCCAATCTTCTTCTTTTTCTTTCCCTACTTTTCTCCCCAAATCCCCCCAGTACATAGTTGTATATTTTAGTTATGGGTCCTTCCAATTGTAGCATGTGGGACGCCACCTCAGCATGGCCTGATGAGCGGTGCCATGTCCACTCTCAGGATCTGAACCGGCAAAACCCTGGGCCACCAAAGTGGAGCGTGTGAACTTAACCACTCAGCCATGGGACCGGCCCTTTTTCTTTTTAACTCTTGAAAGGCAGTTTTTCTCTCATCTTTTCAGTCTACAACTGAAAGAACACTTTCTCTAGTGTCAAGAACAATGTCTAGCCCCTAGAAAACACACTGAAAAGTTTAGCTATTTAGGATTATGTTTATGATTATTATTACAACTTCTAAAAAAGCAATATGTACTATAACTACTCTTGAGAATTGGCCCAGACACAGTCCTAAAGGGAACAATGCTACTTTGGATGCAGTCTGGCACAAAGCGGGGTCTCGGTAACAAACTTGAGAGCTGGCAGATCTGACATGCCAACACGGCCATCACGGCAGCTCCCCCTGAACGAGACCGGTTGACACAGAAAACCATGGAGAGGGGTTTCTCCACGAGCGATCCCAGAGCCCAGCTTCCGAACCATCTGGAGCCTTGTTCAGAATGCAAACTCCTGGATCTGGAATCAGGGTCTCAGGCTGCCCTCCTGTGATTCCTAATGCTCCCTGTCAACTTAAAAAGCAAATTTACCAGTTATTTTATCTCAAAATGAATTTATTCGGGAACAGTCAAAAGAATCACAACTTGAGAAGCGCATGCTATGGCAAACCAAAGGCAAATCCGGCAAACAAAGAAGGGAGCTGCTTTTAAAGAGAAAAAGGGGGAGTAGAGAGGGGCTGTTCTAAAGAAAGTCCATTGGGGGAAGGTGACAGTTCAGGGCGGCAGCGGCTTCTCATTGGCCGAGCTGTTGCCGGGTGGGGAAAGAAATCTTCCTCCATCAGTAAAGTAGTTCTACTTCCTGTGGAAGATGCAAGGTTGGTCTCTTCCTATGTGATATAATTGATGATGTAAGATAGGTCGTGAGAGCTTCCCCTACAGCCCTTCTGACTCCAATTTTGTTAAGGTCTCTTTAGTTAATTTCCACAACGCCAAAAGTTAGAGAACAGCTGCTCTCTAGGTCTGGCTAAGTCCTTCTTCATTCTATGTCTATAATTGTGAAGGTCGTTACAGGTGGCAGGAGGAGGGTCTTAGGCTGGGGTGTGACACCTACAGCTGGTCTTTCCCCCAGTGTGCTCCCATGAGTTGCAGGGAGTTTTTCTATGAAAGATCATCTTTAAATAAAGTAATGGCCTCTTGAGCAACCACTTTTGCGTCACAGACATGGTGGTATGACTTCTGTTCTTACCACTTCTACTCCTTCTATTACTTAAGGTCAACTGTCAGGAGCCCCCATTTATCGAATCCTGACTGGTGGTCGGGTAGTGTGGCTGCTCTGAACCTTCAGCTGCCTGTCTAAGCAGAGACAGTGCCATGTTGTCCCAGTCAGTTGGGAAGCGCCCCGTCTGACAGCTCCTTGTCCTCCCACGCACGTCTAAAGAGAATTCCCTTAGCTCATGGTGAGGACAGGAAACAAGCAGTCACCCACCTAGTGTGTGCTTTTTAATGGGGAAATGTTACCCACAACTCCATTAAGATCATTCTAACTCATTACTCTCTCTCACTTCACCTTTGTTGCCAAAGCTTAATGTACCGTGAAAGAAACCTCTGGTCCAGGGCAGGCAGAATTCTGGGACATTTACCAGCCACCACATTTAGAAACACATCTCGTGAACTGCATGCCCATTTTCAATAGCTATAGAGGGGCTTACCCGTGGATGCTTTCGCTCCCCTTCTTATTAGCGTGACCCACGTCTCATCCCTCACAGTGCTCAAGACTGTTGGTGTTTTCATCTGGTCTTTCAGTGGCGATGATGAGAAACTCAGAGCCACTCATGCCCTTTTGTCTGTTTCTGCTTCAGAGCAGGGCACACCTGTGGGTGTTCTAGGAATATTTGCCTATCAGGACAGGACCTGGCTGGTATCCAGCCCGTGATCTCACCTGCCTTAAGACTGTGTCTTCCAGGCTTAGTCTTCCTGCTCAACTTTCCGAGACCCTGGAGGAGCTCACCAGGCTCCATCCATCCAACGCGCTGCAGCTCCTGCAGCTCATTGACCCGAGTCCCCAGCTTGCCTCTCTTCAGACTCGCTCAGCGTTTCAAAACTTCCTTCCTTGCTACCACTTCCCTGCTCTTTAATCGCTTTTCCTTTTATCCTCTCCAGGCTCCCGGCAGGCCTTTGAAGGTAGGCAGAGGAAACTGGAGAGTGCAATCTAATAAGGAGTTGCGTAATTCTGGGAAAGCTACAAAACTCTCCAAATTAGGGCTTTCAGTCAATGCTTCTACTCGCTGTATAAATTCTTGCTTAACTTCTTCTCCTGCCACATTTTAAATTTTGCTGTTTTCTCTGAAATATTTGGCTGAAACACCTGCAAGCTGAGCCTTCTCCAAATCCCACCTGGACTCCAGGCACTTCTTACCCAGGCTGCGCTCTCTCCCAGAGATCCGGGAGCGAGTCTCCCTTGGAGTTTGCAGGGGCCGGGATGCTCAGGCTGCCAGCCTACGGGAGAGCCTCTCTGTGTGGGCGGGAGGTGGTGTTTCCCCGGCGTGGAGGGTGACTCCCTCCAGAGCAGACCGTCCTTCATGAAATCACAACGGCCTGCAGCAGCTGAGGGGGTGATGAGCCTCCAGGGTCCCTCCTGCCTCGTGGAGCATCTTGTTCCGAGTGTGTGAATGCAGGCTTTCAGCTCCAGGAAGGCAAGCTACGAAGCTTTGAAAAGCAATTCTGATTTACTGTGTTTCTTTAACACTCGGTTTGCACAGCTCGTTGCACCTGGGACCGTGCCCCACGCCCACGTGGCTTTCTAAAGGGGCCAATTTCTACAGCAGCGATTGAGAAAAAAAGAGGCAAAGAGCAGGAAGAAATGTACTTGAAGAGTAAAGTCAATGCGCTCCATGTTTTTTTTTCTTCTGGTAAAATACACATAACACAAAATTTACCATTTTTAAGTGCACAATTCAGTGGCATTATGCACATTCGCAATATTGTATGACCATCACCACTATCCATTTCCAGATCTTTTTCGTCATCCCAAACTGAATCTCTGGGTGTATTAAACAATAACTCCCCATATGCCCTTCCCTACCCTCGGGCACCCGCCATTCTGCTTTCTGTCTGTATGAATCCGATGACTCTGGGAACCTCGTATAGATGGAATCCTACGGCATTTGTCCTTTTGTGTCTGACTTATTTCACTCAACATAATGTCCTCAAGGTTCAGTCATGTTGCGGCATGTGTCAGAACTTCCTTTCTCTTTGTGGCGGAATAGCTTTCCCTTGTATGGATATACCACTACCCTATGGGTTTTTGAGTTTCAATCTGGTTCTAGCTCACTTCATGTCATCTTGGGATCAAATACCCGAGTTGGAGTCCGAGTCCACCATGGGCTGACTGCATGCGAGCGGGGGCACGTCCCTGAACCACCCCATCAACCTAGGATAATTCCAGGTCAGCATCAGGCCACAGGGCCTTCTAGTAAGGGTGGACTCATGATAAATCTTCACACAGGGTTTTCCCAGGGCCTCTTCAGAACCCCAAGCCCAAACATTCATCCTGGTTTTCCCCACTTTCCTCAGCCCTGAGGTGAAATGAGATGATGTATGGTAAAGCTCTTTATAAGCTCTGATTCCCTCTTTATACAGATACACAACGCTTCTTCCTCCCTGGCATTCTGGGTGAGCCCAGCAAGGCTGGTGGGATGATGAGGCAGGGTGGGGGCTGGAGGAGGCGCCGACCCTGGGCCAGAGGACCAAAGGTGTCCAGGGCCTGAGGGCTGACAAGGTTGAGGGACATCCCCGGGTCTGACTGTGAGGAAGACGAGGGGCATGGGAGAGCCCTGAGGGCCCGGACCTTGGTGCGGCTCTGCAGGTGGAGGAAGAAGCAGGTGCCGAGCCACACTGAACAGAAAATGGACGGGATTTGGTGGCCAATTTGGTTGGGGCTGGGGCAGTATTTGGGGACCCCTACACACAACTGGGCGGGGGTGCTGTGGCTCATAAATGAGAGAAGGAGCATGAGAAACAGGAACAGCTGGTGGTGGTACCCGAGGGCCTGGAATGACGTCCGGTTCTGATCCACTGAGCTTGAAGGGCTGTGCGAATCTGGGTAGAGTGGACTTCAACCGTGCGCAAAAGGCAAAAGAAATACAGCAGGAGCTTTCTAGTTTTCCCCGAGGAAAGGAAAGACGGGGGATTAGGATGAACAGGGAGCCTTCCTTGGGGTTAGTAAGGCAGCTCTCTCACGGGAGGGGAACTTTAGTCAGTGAGACTCAGCACCATCGTGAGAAGCTGCATCCCCGACTGTCAGTTATCTCAGGCAGTGACAGAAAGTACCGGAAAGACTTAAGAGCCAAGCCACGAGGGTCTGTCAAAAACAGTGGGCAGAAGGCAGACCAAAGACCTGCTTTGTGTGCTCGTGCGTGCGCGCGCACGCACACACACACACACACTCACACACACACACAGGTATAGGGTGGAGAGAATGTCTCCTGAGACTAGAAAGAGAAAGAGGAACAAAGAAATTGGCCATTACTGTCTGGGATGAACTGGACTAGATGCTGATGCCGTGCAAACTTCACAAGAATTAAGCAGTTCAGGAGGCGTGTTCTGTATTCTCTCCACTTTATAGGTGAGAACAGCAAAGGTCCACGAGGCAAAGGAACTTGCTCGAAGCTCAGAGCTAGTAACAGCCAAAATTGGGACAAGGTCAGGGTGGACCTCACAGGCCTGTGCCCCCCACTCCTCCACAGTCACGACTCAGTCCCACAGCCACTTAGGTTGAATTAGCAACAGTACACTACTTAATTTGTGCCTATGTGTTTATTTTATTTTCAAACACATACAATTAGTAGCTTAGTAAAACAGGAAACCAAAAACAAAAACCCCAAGTCTTTCTTCCCCTCAAGTTGCTTTTCTCTGAGAGCCAAGCGACAAGGATGACACTGAACAAGGGTCTGAGTCACGCTGACGGCATGGCTGTGAAGAGAAGGGCCGTGTCCACGCATCCAGGTCTGTCACCTACTGGCCCCTCCACCTCCCAGTTTGCTTGTTTGCAAATTGAGGGTTGTGCCTGCTCTGGGAATTGTTGGGCTGAGTAAGTGCAGAGCCCAGCACGGTGGGTGTTCCACACCCAAAAGTGACAGCAGCCGTCACCTCCTGAGTGCCTACCGTAGTGCAGGATCATTCGGAGTGGGGATGCTTTGCAACCTTGGCTTCCTGCTTGTCACAGCGCTTTGAGATGGGAACTAGCCCATGCTGGAGATGAGAAAACAACACGTCAGGTCAAATCGTCCGTCGGAGGTAGCAAACCCTGGGCTGCTGGATTCTCAAACCCAGCTTTGACCTTCGCCTCCACTGGATAGAGATGAAATGCTTCATCAGGTCCACCTACGCGTCATGTGTGGGGCCAACTGTGGCCACAATTCCAGAACTTCAGAGAGCTCCGGGGGCCTCCGAGCTGACTGCTCATAAATGCTTCCCTCAGGGGGCCTCTCTTACAGCAGGGGAGTCCCACAGTAATCTCCCTCTGTGGGTTCCAGGATATTCTGACTCACAGTGCATTTGGAGGACTGCGATGAATCTGGACTCCTAGGAGGTCCAGGATGCAAGCTCGGAGCTGAGCCACCAGGCTGTGCTGGGAGGATGGGGCTGGCAAAGAATAAAGACCTCGGAGCAGCCCAGCACAGATGACCCAGGTGACACGCATGGCCAAGGTGTGTGTCTGTGGGCTGCTGGCCTGCCTCGGCGCTCCCTCACAGCCTTGGTGTGCTTAGGAGGACCATGTGGGACCTTGCAAAATCATGCTCTTTTTTTCTGGGCACCTTGCTCACAGCACGGTGGGTTCTTCGACGGAAATAAAATGTTATAGAAGTAACAGATCACTGTTGAACTCTAACTATGGGTCAGGCATTAAGTAAACACCTCATGTGTATTATGTCACTTAAGTGCCACGATTCTAACAGGCTCATAACCCAGAGTTGCAGTCTAGGGCATAGAAAGGCCAATAACTTGCCTGATCTCACCCAACTCGGAGATGATGCGTTGGTGCCAGCCCCAGCCTGTCTGGCTCCAAAGCTTTCAGAGACTGAGTAGCAATAATCGCCATACGCTGCTCCTGAGATGATGGGTTCAAACTTCTCATTAGAAAACAAAGGAACGATAGGCCCCCAGTGTGACTGCCACATGGCAGGGAATCATCGCAGAGCCGCAAAGGCTGAGAACACTGTCTTGTGCTGTGCTCCCCAGTCTCAGCTGGCAGGAATGAAATGGGCCGTGTGATAACCGTCTCGATTGCTTTAGGGGATATTGGTTCTGAGTTCCCTCCAGCGGATGTCGGGGTTCTAGGTGCCTCCCCAGGCCCTCTCGAAGGCTGGAAGTTCTCTCGCTGTAGCCTCCCACCACAGCCCCTCTCATCACCTGTGTCTTCAGCTGGCCCTGCCATCTAACACATCGGACACAGTTACGCGCTGTGGTCCAGGGAGCAGACCAGCAAGCCCTGGCTGTGGCCCTGGGAGCTCACTGTGCAGCACAGAGCACACAGCCTGGAGCTGTAGCGCAAGGTGCCCAGGGCTAAGATGGGACATGCCCCCGCAAGTTGAGAGCATGAAAAGGTGGTGTTGGCATTGGGGTCGGCAGGGGTCGGGGGTGAGGGGGGCCATTGTCCTGCTGGGATGGAAAAGCATCATCACTCCGAGGGTTTTGTAAGACACTGAAAGAGGGTAGGCGGGAACAGGAGCACGGCCAGGGGGTACTTGTGTGCGGGACTGCGGGGTACACCATGGAGGCCCCCTACCATCTTGATGGGCCCACATCTCCCCAGGCTTTGTTTGGAAGAGTCTGAGAGAAACGGGGGAAGAGGGCGCTGTGCACAGGTGAGGGTCCGTCTGATTCTGGAGGAGGTGCTTTCTTTGCAGGAACAATCAATACCCTCTAGCTCATTAGTGAGGGCCATCACAATCATTTAGAGCAGGAGGCTTTAGCTCCTGCAGATGGCCGTGAGAGGGCAAAGAGGCGAAATTATTTATAAAAACCTGAAGCAGCGTTTACCTGAGTCGCAAGAGCTTCGGACAATTTGTTAATCCACGGTGGTGGCTGGGAAACCCCAGCAGACAGGAGCATGTTACAAATGCAGCATCTCCACTAAAAACAGTTTGTGGCCTGGAAAGCAAATTGCAATGTTCTGCTTTCCATAATAAAGTAATTTATGCAACCTCTTGGGTGGAAAATGGCCAAATTCTCTTCTTTAGTAGTGTAACAATGCATAACTTTAAAAGTGGAGTAGTCTCCATCGTTGTGGGTATTTACAATCCAGTTTGCTAAAGGCAAGAGTGTGTACCTTCTGGCTTGATTCCACTGGTATCCAGGAGCAGGCCTGTTCTCCTGGGCTCCCTGGGGAGGTTTTCTCCCTCTGCGTGATCTGCTGTGGGGACAACAGGGCCTGGGCTGGACTGGGGCATAATCACTTCCAGAAGCATTTCTGTGAAGCGTATCCCCAGGCCAGCGTCTGCAGCAGAGGCCTCTGGTCTCCCACCGGCTCTGTTTCCTGCCCCAGCACCATCATCCTGCCCTCCACCACCCAGGAAAGATGGCCTTGATAAATCCTTAATGTAAACAGCAAGCTGCAGAACAGAGGTATATTACAATTCAATTTTTTTTCATTTTTAAAAATTGAAGTAAAATTGGCATATGACGTTGTGTAAGTTTAAGGTATACAACATGTTGACATGATACATTTATATATTGCAACATGATTATTATCATACTGTTATGTAACACTCTATCACATTACATAATTATCATTTCTTTCCTGTGGTGGGAACCATTAAGATCTAGTCTCTTAGCATACAATTCAGTTTTTTTAAAGAAAAAAAATCACATCTGTATATATATAAATATATACATGTGTATGTATATACACACACACACACAAACACACACACAAATATATATTTAAAACTCTGAAAGTATACACATAACCTATCATGATTATCCCTGAGAGAGTGGGAAGAATGGATATTTACTTCATAAATTATATTCTTCTCCATTGTATATTTCTGATTTTTTGGTAATAACAATTTTGGAAACTGAATATTAATAACCATATATATTTTAAATGTCAGTGTTTCAAAATTTTCCAAAAGTCACTTTTCAAATTTTCCCAGGGAAACTTATTTTGAACTGTTAAATTTAATAAGACTATGGGCCAAGGCCTTGGAAAAAAATACAAGCCTATAAAAATCAAGGTTATTTTTACTCAAATCCTTGGTACAGAATGATTCCGTGAGTTAGAAAGCAGAGCGATTCCACTCTCACACTCAAAATATGTCTACCTATCTTTGGATAACATCGGACGTACACTGATATTTGTTTTCACGTGAGGGCTTGATTTCGTGTTTTCTGGAACTTAGAATCTATATTTGAGAATATGAACCTACATAAACACAGTTTCTATGATAAGTATGCTCATTATGGGAGAAAACAACATTATCTGAATCTGCTGCTCATTCTTGAAATGCCTTAAAATTCAAGGCACTATTTACTCAAATATGTTGACTGGATGGAATTTGACTTTACTTCTGATATTCCCTTTTTTTATGTTTCGCAGTTTTCTGAAGTAATTTATCTCCCATCTTATTTTTTTTTATGATAAGTAGCCTATAGCCCGAAATATAAGTAGAGACAGATGGCGTGTCTTTAACATCCCTTTCTGTCTCTGAAAGAAGGGGCAAGTTTCTGGTTGCTGCTACAGCATCATTGATCAAGGACGTCGGAGGTGTGAAGCTTTTCTTAAGACTTTCAAAATACAGGTAGAAAAAAACAGACATGATGGACAAAGAAAGTAGGTTTGTAAAACTTGAAGGGAATTCACCACAAGTATCGTTGGGGTCTTTGATACTTTATTTTGTTTTGGTTTGGTTTTTGATTTTCCTGCTGGAGGATTCTTGAGAAAATATTTTTCCTCCTAACCATGAGCAAAGGCTGTTCTGTAGCGATTTCTCTGAAACCCTTTTTGGACGGAGGAGAGGGGTGACTAAGCACATCTGTGTGGGTCCAACATTAGCTGGTGAGCAGGAGTCTGTTGGAAACGAGCTTGAGCACAGCTGCGTCTTGGCCATACCTTTGTTCTTGGATCCATCTTTGCACTCTGTTCTCCAAAGCTTCCCGGGACTGTAGTCTCCCCACAGGGGGGCCATAACGGGAGAGGCGCACGGGAGGACAGGAAGCGCCATGTAGTGTCTTGGAAAGTTCATGGCAGGGTGGGTGAAGAACGCTCTACTTGAGCTCAATGGTGCAACTAATTTTCAGGTCCATCGGCCAGGGCCTCAGAAGACAGCTGTTCCTGCCGCTGCATCTCAGGGTCCACTCAGGCTCATAATAAATTCCAACGTGGGTTTTCTTTGGAACGTGTAGGCCTGAGATCCCTGATGAAGTTGTCAATGCAGCATCTCCTCCCCAGCTTGACTGAACAGCTGAATCTGAAGATTAAAACAGGAGGCTCATTTCCAACTAATAAATAGCCAGAAGGTTTAGGAGCCTGCTCCAGGGAAATAGCTGGAATGTGCCAGGTTTGGAGAGAAAAGCTATTATCTTAGCTATCCATTGATCCATAGATCCATCCACCCATCCATCCATTCATCATCTATATCTATCTATTCTTCTGCCTGTCTATCTATCTGTCTATCTACCAATTTATCTTATGATAGTATTCCCTTAAAAAAAGAAACAGTTTGCACAGAAGTTGAAAAGAAAATATTAAGTGAGATGGTACTATTTGGGGGACATGACATCCACTGAGACTCTGAAAGTATAAATGACATGGATTAGCACAGGAATTGGAAACCTTTCACAGTTTCTGTGCCAAGTCTTCATAAACACACTGGTGGAGCTGATTAGCCAAAAAGCTTGCAGAGCACTCAGTGTTCCTGGGAGGAGAGACAGTGAGGGGTCAGGGGAATAGGGGTGAAGCCCTCCCTGACCCCTCTCCCCATCACGGAAGCTTCCTTTTAAAATGCACACCCTCCTGTATAAGTGAATCACGTTTCCCCCAGTTTCCTGCTTCTCTCCCCACGCGCCCAGCTGAAGAGGATGGTCCAGCCTCCCAGGCCTTTGTAAGTGGGTGTCTGACAGCTGTACCTGGGTCTCTGTGAGGTCAGGGCAGCAGCCCTTAAGAGGGGGATGTCTCAGAAACGGGTTCATTTCTCATTCTCAGCAGGCCAAGGAGGCATAATCTGAGAAGGTCTGAGGTGGTGGGGCGAGCAAATGCACTCAGCCTGAGATGCGGTAGAGCACGCACTCCTTCGTGGGCATCGTGACCTTGCAAACTGTGGAGTTCTTAGGGAAATGTTTGCCTTCCTCCATTTAGATTTGACTCTGTTGGTCCTCATTGAAGTTGAACTCGGGAGCGTGTGTGCATGTGCATTCATGTTCATGCATGCATGCTTCTGCATGTGCATGGTGTGTATTTTGTGTATGTGTGTGTGCATGTCTGCACGTGTGTGTGTCACACAAGTTGGTACCAGCTCGATGTTTGGAAGCAAAGGATGAGGAGACCTTGAGGGGGCTGCTGAGGGGAGCCCATACAGCCTAGCCCCCTATTCTGTCACCCTTAGGACATATTCTGAAGGCAAGCTAGCAGAGGGACAGGTACTGCTGGGGCAAGAATCGGATGCTGCCGGGACAGCTCTGTGCATGAGGAAAGGGCTGAAGCCTGCGAAGATCTCGGCCTTCTTTGGGTGGTCTTCCCCTGGGACCTATGGGGGTGGTGCCATCTTGTACTGTTGAGAAATCCCCCTCTTCTACCTTGTAATTCCCTTTAGTTGTTGTTCTAAACCCTTGGGGAGAATCTTCTTCAACTTCATGTGGCAGTGGTGTAGACAGCAGAGGGCTGGAGTGGGAGGCAGAGGAACAGGCCATTCTTACCCTCTGCTTTGCCTGGGAGAGGACTGTGTGGTGTCGCCAAGGTTAGGATGGGGTTTCTGGGGACAAACCTGAGAAGGGAGGGGTACCAACAGAGGCTCAACTCTAGAAGGACCGAGGGCAACCACTGGTGGAATAGCAAAATTTCACATTTAGAGTGGAATCACCCGAAAACCTTTTTGGCCTACTAAACAGGGATTCCAACAAGTCAATTAGCGACTGTAAATAACTTATAATGCTGAGTAAATTGCTGAAGTGGCCCACAAAGTCATCCATTTGAATCACCGAGAGGAAAATGAGGTGCTCATAAGTAGTTGCAGAACAAGTCATTGAAGGGATTCTTGTCAAATGGGTCTAAATAAGCTTAGTGGATAATGGAGATTCAGTGAACTAGAGTGTGTTTCTGGTTCTTGCGAGCATTTGTGACCTCTCCATAAAACCTGTCTCGCAGAAACCCGGCTACTTTTGTATTCATGTATTATAGTTCTATTGGCTCCTATTTTTTTTCCAGTGAAATCATACACCAAGTAATTATTAATAGTTCAATGTCAAGTCAGGAGGAAGTATTGATCTGAAGAAAGCACTTTTCTCAATTGCTACCAGCTTTGGAAATTGAAATTGACATTAGCCTTCTAATTCCAAGGAAGAAATAAATGAGAATCAATTAAAAGAAGATTCATTGGGGCCTAAACAAAGAAATTGGTTGGGAAGGAAAAACTTAAAAAGTAAATGAAAAATGGTGGAGACAGAGCTTGGAGCGGGCCGGTGTGTGCCACGAGAAAGACCAACAGTGGTACAAGGCCATTTTGGATGCCTAATGAAACGTGATTGGGGTCTGTCACTCCTTCATAAGGGGATGGTAAGTAACCAACAGTCAAGAATGGGTGCTGCTGTCATGCACGTCAGCTCTGACATGAAGACCTCTTGTTGGAGCTCACTAACTCACGGGTGGAACTCATCTATGTTAATAACCCAGCTCTGGGAAGCTGCTTCCTCCAGCTGGAAAGCAGGATGCCTAGGATCTGTTATGGCAAACTTGAGTGATACGAGAAGTAGACTGGAGCTTTCCTTGGGTCTGTGAAGGAGTTCTGCCGGTCCCGCATTTTGCTAAGGTAGGTGATTTGGGAGCAGTGAGGCAGGAGGGGGCTGTCTCCACGCAGCGCTGGTAGGTGCCCCGATTCCATGCTAGCTCAGTTAATCCCCATGCAACCATCTTCCTAAAACCCGCTGATGACCTCACCACTTTTCTGCCTTAAAGTCCCCATTGCCTTGAGAAAAAGTCCAACGCCGGCTGGGCTATCATGAGTTAGTGTGAGCTTTTAAGAGCCAGTCTGTGTTGAATTGAATCATCCAAGCTCTACATCAAGCCGTGCCATTAAAATCAAAATAGACTTTATTTTTTAGAGCAGTTTTAAGTTCACAGCAAAAAGTAAGAGAGAGAGAGAGAGCAGAAAGTACCAACAGTTCCCATGTATTCCCTTCCTCCACGTGTACACAGTCTCCGCCTCTAGCACCTTCCCCACCAGAGTGGCATGGCGGTTGTAATTGATGAACCGGCACTGACACATCCTTATCAAGGTCTGTGGTTTCCATAGGGTTTACTCTATGGGCTTTGACAAATGTATGACTACACGTGTCCGCTATTATAGGATCATATGGAGTAGTTTCACTGCCCTAGTGTAGGAAGTGAGGGGAACATGGGCCAGGTTAAGGATGGGCTGGAAGATGACCAAGGAGGGCAAGGGTGGACTAGGTTTCCTCGTCCTTGAGAGGAGCAGTCTGAGACGCGATGGTCAGCTCCTTTAGGGGGCTGTTCAGATTGGTGGGTGACGGGATGGATGATCACATTTAGATTCCAAAGGGAAGAGTTTTTATCTGTTTGGCTCACTTTTACAGTCCCAGTGCCTGGTGTGTAATTGGTGCTCAGTAAATACCTGTTGAGCAAATGAGCCAGACCTAACCTGGAGAATAGGAATTCAAGTTGAACATGAGGAAGGATCTCCCTGCTTGATTGTCAGCCTCTGGGACTGATCACCAGACCCTGACTCTGGAAGGGATCCGGCCTCTGGAGGTGGGCGCAATTCAGCACACATTTCTTGAGTGCTAGAAATGCAGGGTGTTCAGAAGCGAATAAATGGTTTCTTAAACATTTTCTGATCTAGGAAAGGAGCAGATGTACAGTTAGCTGTGAAAACAGAGTGAGGCGATGCTCTCAGAAGTGGATAGACGCCGAGCAGGCGCAGAAGTGTCTCCTCGGAGTGGGCTGGGCTGAGACTTTCCAAGACAGCAAATGTTCAGGCTCTGTCCAAACTTTCTAAATCAGAACCTCCGGGGGCTCTGGAATCTGCTTTTTTTTTTTTTTCAGAGCCTCCCCATGTGATTTTGATGATCAGCTGGGTTGGTCTGCCAAATGTTGGCAGACAAAAATAATCAGGTAGGACGTCTTTAAAAACTGGCTGATGGGGCCCGCCCAGTGGCACAGTGGTTAGGTTCACACGTTCCACTTTGGCGGCCTGGGGTTCGCTGGTTCAGATCCTGGGTGCAGACCTACACACCACTTGTCAAGCCATGCTGTGGGAGGCGTCCCATGTATAAAGTAGAGGAAGATGGACATAGCTGTCAGCTCTGGGCCAGTCCTTCTTAGCAGAAAGAGGAGGATTGGTGGCAGATGTTAGCTCAGGGCTAATCTTCCTCAAAAAAAAAAAAAAACACAAAAAACCCTGGCTGATGCTAATCTGTTTAAAGTGATTTTGGTGTAGTTCTTTGTGGAGGCCAGGGGGCTACCTTTACACCAGGAAGCTGAGGCTGGGTCTGCTGGGCGTGGGCGAAGGATGCTCGCTTACAAATCTGCCCTTCATTCTGCTCAATACTCTGCAATCTGCAGATTAATTCCCAGTTCCAAGATTCCCCTCCACAGAAGCAAATCCCGCATTTCAGGGAGACTAAGCTCTCATGGAACACACCTGCACTAGTGTGCTGTGGCTGCTCTGCCAGATTACCACAAACCCAGTGGTTTAGAACACAACCGTATCCCCTTAGGGTTCTGGAGGCCAGAAGCCCAAATCAGTTTCACTGGGCTGGGGTCAAGCGTTTGTGGGGTGGGTTCCAACTGAGGCTCTGGGGAGAACCCCCTTCCTGCCTCCTCCAGCTTCTGGTGGCTGCCACCTTCCTGGGCTTGCGGCTGCATCACTCCCACCTGCGTGGTCCCATCACCTCCTCTTCCCTAGTCTAGTCTCCTGCCTCCCTCTTACCAGGTCCCCTGTGGTTCCCTTTAGGGCCACCGGATAATCCAGGATACAGTCTCCGTCTCAGGGCCCTTAATTTGATCACATCTGCAAAGTCCCTTTCTTTTGTGACATAGGGAAGCGTTCCCAGGTTCCAGTGATAAGGACGAGGCTGTGGAGGGGCTCACAAGTCGGCCTACCTCAACCCCAGTCTGAAGGAAATGCAGGCCTGAGGCAAGTGCACTGACCGCCTACATTCAACTGAAACCAGCTGCACGGAGGGATGAGCACCTGTCTGGTGGGAAGAGAACCAGAGCTGAGGACCAGGCTGTGCAGGCTGCGGCTGCCACCTTCTGCTGGACTCCCGGTGGAGCAAACCGAGCCCAGGGGTGGGAGGCAGCGGAGAAAAAGGACAGGAAAGTGCCAGGCCAACATCACCTGCTTCTGCAGGGCTGTATCTGAGGTCACTGCTCTGCTTAGTGCAGCATGTGATCTCAGGGCTCATGGGAGAGGATGGTCACGAATGTTTTGGGAAGAGAGACGTTCAGCGACATGTTAGTTACGAGCATCACGGCTCCAACCTGTCCACAGAGATGAGTTCTATACACAGCTCTCAAGTTCCCAAAGGAAATGATCTCCACTTTGTTTATTCTGTCTTTTTAACCCAAAGCCACATGGCTCTGAGAAGCTTCATTCTCCTGCGAAGCAAGATTTCACCCACGTGAGCGACCCCGGAACGTTTCTAAGCATTACAGCTGCAGACGTTAAAATGGGGGCTGGAGGCTCACAAGTCACCAAGAGCCTTTCCACAAGGTCTTTTGGGTGAGGTTGAAAGGAAGGGAATATTTTTTTAAAACTACCTTAAGATTTTGAATAAAACGTCCCTGAACTTAAATAACTGTATTAAAAAAAAAAGAGACATTCTTTTCCTTAAAGCAATAAGTGAATAATAAGGTTTTTGTCTTTAACACCGAAGTCATTTAAGATAAAAACTCCTTTGAGCTGCTAATACTTGGAACTGACTTAAAAACGAGCATCCGTGCACCCCAGTGGGAGGGTGTGGGAATGTGTCCTTTCTCCTGCGAGCTTTCCAGAGGGAAAATGAGCTGTGGGGCCGGCCTGAAGCCAAGAGGAGAGCCAAGGGAGGCCACCGCCATCAGGGCCCCTGGAGAGCAGGGCGGGGTCTCAAGGAACCCTCTTATGTTTGTGTCGCGAAGGAAAATGCCGGAGTAATGACACTCGTAAACTGTGCCCCTGGAAGGTGGCCTCGTCCCCCCCGCTGGCACAGTCCTGCTCGAATAGAGGAGATTCCATTGTTGTTACCGCTTGACGTGCCACTTGGGGGCTGGGCGGCGGCGAGAAACGCCATGGGTTGGGGCACAGCCCGGGACCCTAAAGACCGCCTCTCAGACCATCGTGGGCTTGAATAAAATGCGGACTCTTCTGCAGCTCTGTTTTTGTTCTGTGAGGCAGAATCTAGTGCCTCCAAAGTTCATAGGGGTCTGAAGGTAGTAAAGCATAGTGCTGAAGTATGCAGGTGGGTTCAAATCATGTCACCACTCATGCATGTGTGCCTCAGTTTCCCTGTTTGGAATCAGATGCTGTCACCCCTGAGAGACACTTGGCACAGAGCCTGTCACACAGCCGGGGCCCCCAGAGCTTGTGGCTGTCTGTACCCCAGCACTACTCGGAGCCTGGCACGGAGGTGGCGCTCAAAGGAATGTTAACGCAGTGACTGTGTGACAGCGTTTTCCAAACCCAAGCACTCTATGCATAGAGAGGCGGTGACGGTGTGAGGACTGGGGCTCAGATAACTGCTGACATTCCCAGGGCTTGATTTTCCTATTTAGGAACGGCAGCTCCAACTGTTTCATGGCTACGCTGACCGTTATTATCTTTACACGACACGATAAAACAAGCACTGTTATTTCAACCCAAACTAAGCAGCCATCATCAGGACACCACCCCCCGCCCCAGCTGATGCCAGCTCTGAAACTGAGGAACTGATGCTGGATCCCCTTCCTCTCCTTGCCCCCCACCTGTTGTTCTGGTTGGGGTCTGGCCTGCCGAGTGGCTTGGAGGGGAACTTGGCGTGGGGAAGGCCTGCTGTGGTGCAAGGCTGGTGGAGCCCAGAGATTCGTGCTCGCGTGTGAAGTGACCTGATCTGGGCCTTCCTTCCACGTCCTGGCTCCATGCTCTGGAGGTTTTATCTAGAGAGTGGCTCCATGGCTGGACACCAACGGCAACATCGGAGAGAGGCTCTGGGGTCACGCCTGGCCCTCCTCCAAGTTAAACGGCAGAAATCAGGGAAAGCCGAGGCCAGGCCTCAGGGCCAAAGAGAAAAAATGCGCCGGGCCATCAGAGCCACTGAGAAAAGAGTGGAGGGCTCAGAGGACGCCCAGTTGCCTCCTTAGCAAGGGGCTTCCATCAATACCAGCTGCTCAGCATTGGCCAGGAGAGCTGGGGTGAGGCCCTCGTAGGATTACAGGAGACCCACTGGGGAAGACGTGGGGCTCTGCCCAGCAAAGCTGTAATGTGAGTAGCTCACGATACATGTCTACCTGGGAGAAGTAAACATGTATTTTGCAAGGGAGAGAGTCCGTGACCCACTTTCATCCACACACCCCGGTCCCCAGAGTGGTGAGCTTGCACCCTTTGAAATGCTCTTGACGGCACACACAGCATGGAAGATGCACACTGACAGGGGCTGTGCCCCAGATGGCCTGCCAAGGCTCAGAGCCTCAGTTTCCAGTAATGTCAACACCAACCCAGCCCTTCTAACGAGGAGGTGGGCCAGACAACACGCGTGTGGCCTCATGGCTCTGGCTGCTCCATGGCCCAGGAGGCCACGGCTCTGTGGGTGCCCGCCACCATCCAGGACCCACGCCAGCCCTGGAGAAGGCCAAGGGGACACTGAGCCTGATCCCCGGGCCCTCCGGGTGTTCCTCCAGCGACCGGTGCCTCTTTCTTCAGGAGAACCCGTGGCCCAGAAATGATTTCTGTCCAGATACAGTTCTGCCCTTCCCCTCCCATCAGATGCGCCGCTTTGGTGTAAGACAGAAGGATGATGAGAATGCCCATCTTCAGAACCCTGTGCGTCCACTTCACGCCCGGTTCCTTCTTTCTAGTCTGTGTGGCACTTGGGTCAGGAGGACGCAGAGAAGCCCGTTCCAGTGCTGAGATCTCAGGCTCCACGAGGAGAGGAACTATTCAGTATTTAAGTCGCTGCAGACTGGCCTCTGGAGGACGCCCCAGACAGGAGAGGGAGTGGTGATCAGATGAGGAAATTCTGTCAGGACTTTGTATCCATCTTCATCCACTCGGGCTGCTGGAACAAAACCACAGCCTGGGGGCCTGTCAACAACAGGTGAGTACTTCTCACAGTTCCAGTGGCTGGAAGCACAAGATCCAGGCAGATTCGGTGTCTGATGAAGACCCACTTCCTGGTTCACAGACGGCCATCTTCTGGCTGTGTCCGTACATGTTGGAAGGGGTGAGGGAGCTCTCTGGGAACTCTTTTATAAGGGCACGAATCCCATTCGCGGGGGCTCCACCCTCACGACTAATTGCCTCCCAGAGGACCTGCCTCCAAACACCACCACCTTGGGGGTTAGGTTTCAACTTAGGGACTTTGGGGAGACACAAACATTCAGATGGTAGCAATATCCTCTTTAAAACGTTAATCCTCAAAGCTTCAGTCCCTGGGCTGGTTTCAGGAAGGAGAGACTTCCTAAGACAGAACCACAGCGTGGCTGCCCGCCTTCCCTTGCGACAGGTGCGCCTTCCTGTTGAAAGCACATCTGTGCCCAAAGGACGGGTGGGGAGCAGGTGTTCATGGACCTCCGGGCGGCCTCCCAAGGGCAGGCTTCCCCGGGGGTTCTGGGGTCAGAGCAGGTACTTTCCAACTGTTCTGGGGGAGGAGGATTACAGTAAAAACAATAGCAGTGTAGGGGAGGAGGGCATTTCCTCTCCCCAAATGGGGGTTCGTCTGGCCGGAGAACGAATTAAATTCACGTGAGACAGAATAGCAAGAGAAAATTAAACAAAGCTTTATGAGGAACCATGGCCCGGGGCCTTTCTTCCCGAAGGAAGAAAGGGCACCGAAGAAGTGGGTGCACAGAGTGGTTATATAGCCCCCAAACAGGGCGTTTCACATGTGATTGAAGTGTCCCTCCCACAATAGTCACAAGATTGCCCTGTCAGCACAGTGCTTGATGGACACAGCAGGTAGTGGTCTGCTATCTCAGTGGGCGTAGCAGGAGGCAAGTCGATTGTCTGGAGCTGGGCAGTCACAGGTGAGCGCACCAATCAGTTCCTAGCCTAAGGAAAGATGCTTAATCCTTAAAGAAATGCCAAAGTTGGTAGGGGGAGGGAAGTCAGCTACAGGAGGTTACCAGAGAAGCACAATAAAATGCAGATTTTAAGTCCTTGCCTTTGGTATTGATTAAGAGTTTCTAGAGAGAAGGTCATCGCCTTTCTTCTTCCTGGTACAGAGAGGGAGGCACCTTTTACAGATAGAGATTTACCTTACAAATGTAAAGGTGTCCTAACAAAGGGCAAGTTCTGTTCCTCCTTCCCTGTCCCAGTTTATCAAAAGCAATCAGCCTCAAATAATCCTGATGCCAAAGAGACATATCTTGCGGTGGCCAATTTCAGGTCCCCACAGCAGCAACAGATATTTATTAATAATTAGGGTTTTTTTTCCTTCAAAGTCCTTTATGGATATCAGCAAAAGAGGCCTGGAAGGGATCAGTGAAGCCTTTTGGTGCTGTCACCTGTTAGTTGTTGTTATTGCTTTTTGCTGTTATTCACTCACCAGCCTCTTGGGGGGTTCGGTGCGCCCACAGCACTGGGGTGGGGGCACTGAGATCGGGGTCCTGAGAGGGGACCAGGAAAGCGTTCCTGGCATCGGGGCCCCCTGGGGTGGAGGGGGAGGCACAGAGGCCAGGGCCCCTGGGAAGGCAGGGCTGTCGGGTGAAGGCACCCATGGAAAGCCAAGATGAGACCAAGCCAGCACAGGACGGGGCGCAGTGGAGGCCCGGTCAACTGCTGCTGAAAGAAACTGCTGGAGCTGGAATGAGCAACCCTACTCATCAAGGAGACGGCTGGACATTCAGGCCCGGGCTTTGCCCCACTTGCCCTGGGTGACTGGCAGGTCTGGCCTTGTGGTCCCCAGAGCAGGGAGCTAATCGCTCTCCTTAGATGGGGGATAATTGGCCATCAATACTGTCCGCCAAGGCCCTGAGTCAGCACATGCATAATGATGGTGGAAGGTAATTAAAATCAATTGCTGGAAACTTTTAAAAGGTTCTCTCTCTCCTTCCTGGCCCCCCTTCTCTCCTTTCTTCCTCTCCTTCTCAGTTCTTCTCCCCTCTCCTGCCTGGCGAGGTCAGGAGACTGTCACGTGGGGACTGTCTGGGGCCCTCCTGCCAAAGGTCTCCTTTATCCTGACTCCCAGGCCAGGCAGTGCCCAACGTGCAGAGAAAACACATCAGTGTATGCAGCTCGGGAACTGGATACCCAGCACAATGGATGGGCCACCCGCTGAGAGCTACTTAAAGCTATTTGGGTCATCAATTAGATCAAACGAGGCATTATAGTCCAGTGAATGGCAGGCTCTGAATAGATGTGAAAACAGCTTTTGCTGGAGTCCCAGAGTCCCAGACTCCCAGAGTCCGGGGGTCAGAAAGGACCTGCAGTAGTCCAGTATAATGGCTCAGCTGGGCTAGTTGCTGGTATTTCCTCTGGCAATACCCCTGCCAGGTTATCCAGTCAATGTCTGAACTCTCCTACCGCCTGGGAACAGATCGCCATTCAAGCAGGCCTGTGTTTTAATTGATAAAAAATTCCTCATGAGTCAAAATCAGTTTCCATTTATCTTCTGTCCATCAATCTCATTTTACCACTGAGGCCAAGCAGAATCTCACCTTCCTCTTCCACACTCATTTGTTCAGCAAACGTTTAGAAGGCTCCAGAGTGCAGCAGTGGTCAAAAACATGGAGTCTGGACAGACCTCAGGTACAATTAGCAGCTTTGTGGTTTTCTAGCTGAGGGAATCTGGGCGAGTGGCTTAAGCTCGCTGGGTCCCAGGCCCTGCCTTTTTACGGAGGGGTTAAAGCACTCCTACTTCAGGAAGTTATGAGAATTGGAGGAGGCGTCTGTGAAGCAGAAGCAAAGAGCAGCTGCCAATTGTTTGAACACTCAGGCTGGCCCAGCCCATGCTGGACACTGGACTCAAAGGAGATGCAGAGACTGCCCCTTCCTTACAGGGCAGGGGACATAGCAGTTCTCAGGCTTGAAGAGGGAACTGCTGGCACTAGGACAGCATCCTTGGGTTTTTGTATCAAGCTGGACTTGATTATTTTATTAATTGAAAATTCCGATTCTGCCCCATGATCTCAGACTTCTGGTCAACATGACATGGTGGATGGAGCTGATATGGGAGACCTCCCCCTCACATGATGGCCCTGCTCCAAACACATAAAAATGCTCGATGAAATAACAACACAGTTAGAAATTCAGACCAGGCTGAAAATTCCCCAGTGCCAAAAAAAGGGAATTCAAAGCCATAGCTGAGAACCCAGAGAGAAACTTAGAGGCCTGTGGGGCTCTCAGAACTCTGCCTCCACCTGCAAGGAGGAAGGAGATAAGGCCACAGGTGACTTCTTTCTTCTGCCCATCCCCACACTCAGTGCACGGCTGGGATTTGACATTTGTTGGGGAGCCAGGGAAGGCTGCCTCATCTGTGAGCAAGGGCAAGAAGACTTTGCCCATCTGACTGGGAGCATGGCTCAGCAGCATGTTCCTCACTCCAGATCATGAATGGAAAAAGAGGCAACAGAGTTCTGGGCCACTTGCAGGTGTAGGGTCTGAATCACACCACCTACGAGGTGCAGAAACTCTGAGCTTAGACATTAACATGTGAATGTGGTCCAGAAATGGTGAAACCCAGAGTGCCCCTAGGGATGTCCCCACATCCCAGGGCAGGTCCAGGACTGCATTTGGAAATGGCTCATACTGAAGTTGATTTCACAGCCAAATAGCACGTGTCATTTGAAGAAACAAACTGCCACATGACAGTAATCAGATGCAGCAACTGGGATAAAGGACCTCCCAGGAAGCACCAATGACAGAGCAATCTGGAAGAGATGTCAACATAAATATGCTCAAAATCTCAAAAGAGAGGAGAGGCAATGAAACAAGGGCAGGAGGATTTAGAAAGGAATGAGTAGAAATTCTAGGAATAAGAAACATAGTTATTATAATAAAAACTTGGTACATGGGCACACAACAAGCTAGATGTCACTGAAGAGAGCATTAATGAAGTGGAAGATAAATCTGAAGAAGTCACCTTAGTGCACAAAGAGCTAAAGAGAAGGAAAACATGAAAGCGATATTAAGCAGAATAGAAGGCAGAATGAAAACTTTCCAGACATGTCGACAAGATACATCTGCTGGCTCAGAAATGATCGCTCCTACCCAGGTTCCTTCAGAAGGAAGGAATGCAGAGAATGGGGAAGGTGAACTATTTGAAGAAATAAAAGCTGAGAACTTTGAGAATGTAAGAAAGACGTAAGTCTTCCAGTTGAAGAAGCACACAATGTCCTGAACAGGAAAAATAAAAACAACTCCACATTTAGACTCATCATCAAGAAACTATGAATATCAAACATAAAGAAAAACAAACTTTAGAGAAAAATAATACATCCCTTACCAGAGATTGACAATTCGACTGAAGACAGATTTCTCATCAGTAATAATAAATACCAGTAAATAAGGTTGAAAGAAAATTAATTGTTAGTGTGGAATTCTATACTCAGTTACCTTATCATTCAAGAATAAGGGTGAGATGACAACATGTTCAGTTTAAGATATTTGCCAGGTCAAGCCCTATCTGAAAGAATTACTAAAGTGTGTATCCCGTGAGAAGAGAATGGAATCCCTGAAGAACAATGGATGATACAAACTCAATTTGTTAAAAATGATGAATTTGGAGAAACCTAGAAACAAGGTCTAACTAAAATAATAGACACAAAATAACGTGGAAAATGGGAAGGAATTGGGAATGAAGGCATTCTAAGGGAGAGGTTTTGTTCCAGAAAATAGTAGTGATTTTAACTAAATTTAATTTTGAGCAGGAAGAATGAATTACAGGAAGATTTGATGGAGAAACCTGTGCAAAGGGAGAGAAAGGCATTTAGCTTAGCTACTAAAATTTAGAGGTGTAAAATTAGGAAATTCAAGTCAACCAAACTTTGTGGGGAGAAGAGCTGAGCTTCATCCTGTTATTAAAATTAGAATTCCAGTATTCCATTTGGGTACTAAATATTCAAATAGGTTCTGGCCACCTGGATGCAACTTAAGGTGAATGTGAGTTGCGATTATTGAGTTTAGTTAAGGAGAATGGCAACATTCGTGCTCACACTCCCCAGGGTTTTAGTGGAAGACTGGGGAGCGTACCATGGACTTTTTGCTGGAGGCCGTTTGAAACTGGAAGTCCAGAGGCAACCCATCAGAGAGTAATCCCTCCCCACCACTTTAATGAAGACTGAGACCATGAAGTAGGAAAGGGAGAGGCAGCTGCCAGATGCTGCTGATCAATGACTTTAGTGGAATCAGAGTTAGACAATAAATCACGTACAATATATCCCTATGTCTTGTTTGTCTTCTCCAGCAGTACTGCTTGGAAAACCCCCAGAAACCAGAATCGTCTGGATTGGAAAAGGCTGAAACTACTCTTATAATTCATCATTGCCTTATTGTTCAGAGCAGTTTGATTCAGAGAAATCCAGGCAGAATATTCTGGAATGTTGAGCCTGCCCAGAGGAGCATACAAATCAGGAGTTAACGTTTAGAGGCTTTGAAAAAAATCTGCTATTTAACACTGCATGTTAGAATAGAAATAGAAACCGTAACTTCCCAACCAGGAGAGGGAAAAAAAAGAGAAACTAAAGAAAATTTGATGAATCCAATAGAAAATAGAAATGAAGAAGAAAGGAGACAAATAAAAAGCAAGACAAGTAAAATACAAATGCTATGGCAGAAAGAAATCCACACTGTACTGGGTGGAGGTCTGAGCCAATGCAGTAATACAAGAAAAAGAAATAAAAGTTATAAGCATTGCAAGAAAGAAATACAACAGTCATTATTTTTCAGATCATATGATTGCATATGCAGAAAACCAAAAGAATTTATTTGGAAAACTCAAAAGAATTAATTAAAGAATAAAAAGTATGAATCAAGAAATAATTATGATTAATAAGAGATTTACCCATTTTGCCAGAAGAAAGAGATGGTTAGAAAATGTAATCGATAGAGATGCTAGTTATAATAGCGACAACAGCAAAAAATAAAGTATCTAGCAATAAATCTAACAGAAGATGTGAACACCCTTTATGAAGAAAATGACATCATTTTTAAGAAAGGACATAAAGGAGGCTTCAGTGCAAAGACCAAAGAAGTTCATAAATTTGGTGACATATTATCAGTATGTCAGTTTTCCCTCATAGTTGCTACTGCTGTGTAACTAACTTACTGGCATAAAAACTAATCACTATTTTATGCTCACAGATTCTGTGGGTTAGAGTTTGAGGTCAGCCCTCCTCTCTGAGGTGGGAAGATTCATGTCCAAGATGGTGCCTTCCCTCATGGCCTGGCCCCTGGTCTGGGTCTTGCCCTGAGCACCTGCAAGTGGTGTTGTCCGGGGCTTGGACTTCACATGATGGCACTAGGTCCTGAGTGGGAGCGTGAGGATGATATTTGATCCCAAGTTAGAAAGCTCTTCATCTCCGGTGCAAGAACGTTCTCGTTACTGATATTGCATCCATACCATTCAAAGGAAAATGAAGCAGTCCTAGATAGCAAAAGAGCATGTTGTGTTTATACCGCCCCATGTACGCAGCGATGAGGAGTGGTCCACCAGTGCTCAGGTACCTGCCTGAATCTCTCCACGGTTTGTTTTCAATTTCTCTCTCCCCCTTGCAGCATGAAAGATGTCTGTGTGTTGTGAAACTAGGTAGTCTATCTTCCCGATTTGCCCAGTTATTGTTTAAGCTACAGTTGTATATTTATTACCTGCCCTGGGAAAAAGACAGCATGCATGGCGTGAAGCAGCTGGAGAGAAAATGACACTGGCATTTCTAGAAAGAGCGTGATGAACACTGTGCTCGCTAATTATAGCTTTGTGGGTCTCCTGATTGCTCCCTCTTTGAGGGGAAGGCGCTCCAGAGAATCAGCCAGGAAGACAAGCAGATGGAAGAAGGCCTTCCCATTCCTTTCCTGGAAATGGAGAAAATGTTTAGGCAGTTGTTTGTGTAATAAGAAGTCCAGAGTTATTGCAAAATTGATTCTTTCTCAGTGGAAGTCATTCGCTCATGTTTCCTTCATGGTTAGGATAAATGTGCATTTGATTTGAGAAAATGTCCTCAGAAAAGAGGACTTAACTTCATATCTTTTAAAACAAAATAGAAAAACAAAAAGGAAACAAGTGGTACAGATTAACTTAATTTTCCTTCAGTTGACCTTTGAATACGATGAAATAGCAACTTTTAGAAATTGCTGATTAGAATACTAATGGCCAATAGGCACATGAAAAGATGCTTAACATCAGTAGTCAACAGGAAATACGAATCGAAATGACAGTGAGATACCACTTTACACGCATTAAGATGGCTGTCATAAAAAGAAAGGAAAATAGCAAGTGTTGGCTAGGATGTAGAAAACTTGGAACCATCATACACTGCTGGTGGGAACGTAAATGCTGCAGCTGCCATGGCAAACGGTTTGAGAGTTCCTCAAAGACCCAAACAGGGAATTGCCATGGGACCCAGCAGTTCCACTCCTTAATATATACTGAAAAGAATTGAAAACAGGTATTCAAACAAATATTTGTTCATAGGTGTTCATGGAAGCATTATTCATAATAGCTATGAGGCAGACACAACCCAAATGTCCATCAATGGATGAATAGATGAACACAAAGTGGCCCATCCATCCAATGGAATAGTATTCAGCCATAAAAAGGAAGGATGTTCTGCACAGGCTACCACATGGAAGAACCTCAGAAACATTATGCTAAGTGAAAGAAGCCAGACACAAAAGGCCCCATGTTGTATGATTCCTCCTGTAGGATATGTCCGAGTCAGCAAATCCATAGAGACAGAAAGCAGGTCAGTGGTTAGGGCGAGAGGAGAACGGGGAGTGACTACTGAATGGGTATGGAGTTTTGTTTTGGGGTGATGAAAAAGTTCTGGAACTCCATAGTGGTGATGGCTACACAACATTGTCAAATGTACTTAATGCCGCTGAATCACACATGTTAAAGTGGTTCAAAGGGTAAATGCATGTAACGTGCATTTCACTACAATAAAAGGGGCTGACTAGAGAGAGAGATGCAGCATTTCTACATCATTTAGCTCAGGGTCAACGCGTGTTCCCTGGACAGGCTTCTCCCGGGGATGGTTGTCTTGGGGCTGGGCTTGTGGCTCTGGGCCGTGCAGCTCTGGTTCAGAGGCACAGAGATACTGTCTTGGGGCCTCGTGCCAAAAAAACCCAAAAATCCCCCCCGCCCAAAGATTTGTTTTCTTGAACTAGAAAATAGTTTCTTGGAAAGAAAAACTCATACACACACAGAGACTGATTTTGGGAAGTGAGTCTTTTGGTAGCAAGGGTCCGTGGGTTCCACAGAGCAGACTGGTTTGAATTGTTAATCATTTGGGGGTGGCCTTTCCAGATGTGGCTGGGAGGAAAAAGTGTGAATTACGCCCTCTTCAGAAGAAGAGAGGAGGTGGGAAGAGAAGGGCAGGGCCGCGAGTGGGCTGGACCCCGCCGGGCAGGAGCAGGGAGGACGAGGGTGATGAGAAGGAGACCCCGAGAACTATGGTGCAGGGCTGGCCCAGAGGCGGCTGCGTGGGCTTCGCCTTTGGAAATCTACCAAGGAGGACGAGGCCAGACGTGGAGTCAGAGCCCGAGGGTGCGAGTCTGGACAGCATCGTCCAGTTTGTGTTCTTTAGTTGTTTCTCTGCAGGAATGCAGCCCCCGTTCACCTGGCAGACTCTCGTTTCTGTCTCAAGACTCAATTCCAGTGTGAGCCCCTGGGAAGCCCCTCAGGGCCCAGCAGCCAGAATCAGCCCCACTTGCCTTTCTGGTATCGCAGAGCTCCCTGTCTCCTCGCTGCAGCTTCGTCACGTTAGTAACTCACGTGGGGATTCTTGGGCTGCCCTTCTTGCTTTCACTCCTCTCCCACCCTCAGGCCAGACCAAGTGTGTCAGAGACCACTCACGTGGGCCTCAACAGCCATTCTCTTCCTTAATAACAGAATCCTAATTTTATTAAAAGATTTGGTGCACCCTTTTTGCCCACCTACAGAAGGTGTTCTTCTGTATGGAAGCCACTGCTTGGATAGGGGAGCAGAACACTTGAAGGAGCCTGGATCCTGTCATTATGGACCTGTCATACCAGCCTTGGACTGCCTATGGACTTCCTCTCCATGAGAGATGAATACATGTCTATGTCATTCAAGACACTCTTACTTTGGATTTTTCTGTTATATGTAGCCCCAATTGAATGTTAATGATACATTTGGAGGTCTTTGCACCCCCAAATTCCCCCCAGACTCCAGAAGCATGGATGAGTAGTGTTGATTTTACTGAATGCTGGAGAAGGATGTTATATCACAAATCACGTCTATTCCTGAAATCGCCTTTCAAACGTTTCTGTTCTTTCTCCAAGATTCTTTTCCCTGTAGGAGCTATTTCATCCCTATTCTTTCTCTCCCATTTCCTTCAAACCTTCTCTTAAGCTTAACCAGCCACTCTCTCCCCCAACCCGCTCTCAAAGTTTTGTCAGCCTGCACACTCCAGCCAGGTCATCTGCCGTGCAGGACCAGACCACCAACTGCTCACCAAGTATGTCCTTGTGGGGCCTCAAGTCATTCTTCCACATTTTAGATTATAATTAATGACTTGCATCTTTCCAGCTACTCCACTCCCTACCTCCCCCCCTCCCCCCCTCGCCGCCTCACGTGGTGGCGTTCTGGGGTGCACAGAACTGCTGCATGCTTCTGGGCATCCCCATTGCCCAATGTAGCATCTGGTACACTTGTGGGATGAATGATGGGCAGAGTTCAACTCAATGACACCTGGTCCTCCTTCCTGTTGCCACACCTCCCACTGCAGCCTCCAAAGGAAATGAAGTCTGAGATCTCTTTGCCACATCGGGAATCTGGCTGAACCGTGGCCGCGCCAAGCCGCTGGGAGCTCTTTATTCCTCTTGACCTGCACTTGGGGACCGTACATTACTCCTTTTTGGTTACCTTCTAAATAGGGTGTGGGACAGGAGGACCAACTTCAATGGGTCTGTAAGCTCCCCATTTTGAAGCAAATGTCTGTCTAGGCTTCACGTACTCGTTGTGGGCTTTGCTCTGTGCTTTCATTGGCTTTATCCCAAACCTCTTGGGCAGTTATTTTTGGCTCATTCAGTGAATGGCTTTAAATCAATGTCTTCTGTTCTGAATGCTTAATATAGGGCTTGTCTGCATGTAGTATTCGTAGTATTATTGGAAAGTGTCCCTTGTTAATAAATCTTTCTGTCCCTAACCCAATTCCTCCTTGCTGGTGCTGTACATGGCCTATTTGCCCAGCCTGATGGAGAATTCTAAGTGGCTTCTTGAAGGAGGAGGTGTTTCTCAGACCCCTTTTCCATAGTGGGAGAAAAGTCTGAAAAACATTGTACTAGAATTCCTACAATATTTAGTCTACCAGGTTAGCATAAGGCCCTACGAGTCACTAAAGATTTGTGATCAAAGATGGAAGTGAAGGGGCCAACTACACATTTTGGGGTGAAGAAAGCCCTTGGGCAGGGCTGCTCACACTGCACGTGGATACCCGGGTCAGTGTCCCTCTGCTGCAGGTGGGGACAGATTACTGTGCCCAGGCCTGGATCAGGGTCAGGGCGTGGAGGACTCGGGCTGTGCCACGTTTCTCTCTAGTTCTCTTTCCCTCTGTATTGCTTTCCTTTTGCTGCTGTAGCCAAGTTAGCACAAACTTAAGGTCTTGAAACAACATAGATTTATTATCTCACAGTTCTGGAGAAATCTGAAATGGGTCCTATAGACCAAAGTCAAGGTGTCAGCAGGATTGTGTTCCTTCTCAAGGCTCCGGGGGGAATCTGTTTCCTTGCTTTTGCCAGCTTCTAGAGGCTACCCGCTTTCCTTGGCTCATGGCTCTTTCCTCCATCTTCAAAGCCAGAAGCACACCGTCTTCACATCTCTCTCTGCTTTCCTCTGCCCTCACATCTCCTTCTCTTTCCCTCTTTCCCTTAGAAGGACCCTTGTGATGACATTGGGCTCACCCCAAAATTCCAAGATAATGTCCCCATCTCAAGATCCTTAACTTAATCATATCTGCAAAGTACTTTATGCCATATAAGGTAACATTTTCACAGCTTCTGGGAATTAGGACAGTAGCATCTTTGTGGGGCCATCCTTCTGTCTACCACCCCTCCCTGTGCACTGTGACTCCCTGTGCACTGTGACTCCCTGTGCACTGTGAGACCCTGAAGGCAAGGCCTGTGTTGATCCTTCTAGTTTCCACCCGTCCCACCCTACATCCAGCACAGGCACTACATCCACTGGCTGGATGGCTGGTCAAACGTTAATTGGCTATGTCTGATAAAAAGCTGTTTTTGACCATCGATTTTCCCCTACAGAATGGTGGTGGCATTGTCTTGAGAGAGCCACGTCCCTGCCTCCACCTTCTTTCGTTTTTATTTTGACTTCTCTATTAGCAGCTTCCATCTCATTGTCACGTTTTGTAATTGCATGAGAAACCTCCAGAACTTTCCAGAGGAAAGGGACAAGGAGGACCACTACTGGAGGGGAAATGTTTCTTTTGGCTCATTCCCCAAAAGCAGCTGTGGGGCGAGGCCAGGAGGTAGTTTTGTGGCAGCGGGGCAGTCTGGAACTGCCTTATCTTCAGCTCAGAAATGTGCTAGAACTTCAAATCATTTCTCGTCTGCCAGCTCTTTCCTCTTTTACACTGGGCTCATTAATATCCCTGTGTTCTTGCCTTAGAAAATAACAGCCCTGACATAATGCTGTGGCTGGAGAGACAAGATAAGCTCAGTGGCCGTTTAGGGAATGTGAATTTTAAGATTAGGAAACCGAAAAAGAACATGTTGCTTGGTGGCTCGAGATTCCCAGCAGGACTGTATGGATGCTATCCCGTCTTAGAGGGGCGGTTTCAAAGTCCAGGAATTTTCTTTAGAAACAAACCCAAAAGCAGTCTCTTTTTCACCTTAAAAGCTTTTTTCCCTTAAATGATTTCGTTTAATTACTTTAAATACAATAAACAGAAAATATGAGGCGGGAGTGGGGATCGCAGCGCACACCACGGGTCCAGTCTGGTGCTTGACGACACAGTGAGACATGAGGGAAGCCAGGTTTAGAAACTTCTACAACTGCTGAGGTCACTGGACAAAGACACGCCCAGCCCAGCGGTTCTCTGTGGCCTGGTCCTTGCAGCATCGCCTGGGAGCTTGTAAGAGATGCGGGTCCCAGCCCAGACTTACAACTTGGAGCACCATCCTCCTGTGCGTAATCGTGGAGTCTAGTCTGTGGGAGCCCCTGTCATCTTCCCAATGTCTGAGTCGAGAGAGTCAAGAACAGGATTCCTCTTCCCGTCCTCCCCCCGCTGCGGATACGTGAAATTCCACCCTCAGCAACGCATTCCTTTCTGTGGAGCATCACCTCCCCTTTTTAAAATACGGGAGACTGAGAAACGCTTTCACTCAGGGGCCGCCTGCCAGGGCATCCCTGAGCCCAGGAGCTGTCATGATGGCACACGGGAAGAGAAAGAGTCACGCTGTTGCACAGGATGCCTTTTATCACTTAACAGAATACGGCCCTCTAAACAAAATTATTTTAATCTTATGGAATGAGATGAAAAAGGATGAGGAAGTTGGGATTTACCACGTCAGAGAAAAAGGATACAGGTGGTTTGTACCTTCCATGTAGGGAAGTCTACCAGGGTGAAGGGTTCCCTTCCTTGGCTGTTCGTGGGGTGGAAAGCTGCAGAGGGTAATACTTGATAACAGCTCTGTACTCAGCTTTGTGCTGAGGAAGTGCCCCCCTAAATTTTACACGAGCAGATGAACCTGGATTGAAAGCTTCAAGAGTTCGGATCTCCCTCCCACCTACAATATGACTCTGTGGAAATTACCTGGCTTAACTTTTGTGGAAGTAGAGCCCCCTTTTCACCAGAGACATGCTGAGAAATAAATATCTTAAAAGCATTTACAAGTGCTTTTTGCAAATGCAGGGCTCTTTAAGGCACAAATGCTTGCTAATCATTATTCTCCCCAGGCTCCTGATTTCTCCACACGCCAGAGAAATGTAAGATTAAATTAAACATTAGCAAATACCTTGAGCGCTGCGTTTTTAATGTTGATACATTAACTGCGGCATTTCAAGTTGGGGAACGTGAGACCAGGAGATGTAAGCTGGAATGCTAAGTACTCGCCGGCACTCTCCCTGAGAGCTCTCGTAATAGATATGAGTTTAGCAGTGTTTCTTGAGAATGTGCCCAGAGATCTGGAACTGGGCAAACATCTTCCACATCTAAGAAATAAGAAAATATTACATTAGAGTCTTAAAGATCTTTTCTTTCGTTCCTTTTCTCCCGGGGTGGGGATCTGTCCCTCCTTCTTCCCCAGCACGCGTCTGGAGCCCAAGTTGGTCCAGAAGCGAGTGCCTGGTGCTCCTGGGGTTAGACTGTGGGCCTGAGCAGGCTCTGGGGTGGGGAGACCCCAGTACGCAGTCAGGAGGCCCAGTTTCCAGTCCTTGCTTTCCCAGGGCCTCTCTGAGCGATCTTGGGCAAATCCCAGCTGCGACGTTGACTTCCAGGCTCCAGTTACCCACTCTGCACATGGAGGAGTGGCCTTGATCTCTCCTGGCCTCAGCTGTACTGTCCATGACTCCCCCCCACCAGTGGTATCCAGGCACAAACTCCCCACCTGCCCCGGCAGTGATGCAACCTGCACAAGGACCAGGGGCTGCCAGACTGTCAGCTCTGAGGGAAGGATCCACGTAAGCCTTGTTGCCACTGTGTCCTGGAGTTTGTCACATAACAAGGTGCCAATCAATATGTCCTGAATGCAGGATCCTGGCCTCCCTGAGCTGGTCTCTCACCTGGGTTAAGTTCAGGAAGGCAAACCCACTTCCGGGTTGGGTGACACTTTGGTGGTCCCCAGCAGTCCCTTTAGAAAGCTGACATCAGTGTGGACTCCTTGCCTTGAGGGCGTTGGTAAATCTGCGAGTGCAAAGAAGCACCGCGCAGGACGGGAGGGGCCTCATGTGCAGAGGCATGGCCAGAGCCAAGAGATGGCGGTGGGTGGGAGGATGCCTGGGGGCACCAAGGAGACAAGTCCTGGGGTCCAAGTTGAAGGGCAAGGCAGGCGTGGGAGAGGAAGGAAGTGCAGGGAGGCCAGGAGTGTGGAAAGGCTCAGAAAGGGGCAGGAAGACCCAAGGAGAGCAAGGGGGTGAGAGCACAGAGCATGGGTTGTGCCCCAGGCAGGGCCAAGGGGCTGCAGGGGAGTCCGCACCCCTGAGCAGCCACTCCAGCCAGTCGGAGGGCATGTGGAACCTGGGTGTGCCGTTTCCTGTCTTCCGGGTTTCAGTAATGCATGAGGAATAATCATCTGAAGCCACACAATGGTAAAGTGTCACAGTTAATTCACTGGAGTGAGCACGGTTCCCTTCCTCCCTGTCCCACCCCTGCCTCGCCCTTCAGCTTGGGCACCAGGACTTGTCTCCTTGGCCACCACCCCCATCCCTCACAACATGTGGGAATTTTGTCAATATGCCCACTTCTATATCCCCCTCCTATTTTAGCTTGGTGTCTTTGGGATGGTCACGCCCAACTTCAAGGGCAAAAACAAAACAAAAGGAAACAAAACAGCTTTGTGGACATTTAGAAACATTAATGATTTGGGAGATCTCTGACACTTCCTTTGTTCTGCCTGCCCCTCTCCCTGCTCTGGGCATTTTCCTGCTCTTTGTGTGATTGTGGGACACAATTAAAAGTGTTTCACAAGCAATGAAGTGCGTTTGAGTTTCTGAAATTATGAGAACTGGCAACCTCAGCTTGTAAGCTCTGTGTAAAGGGGAAAGTGTAAGGCTCTCAACTGGGGTAAGGGCAGGTCCTTACACTGGGCAGGGCAGGGCAGGGGGCTGCTCTGTGCCAGGCTGTGGGGAGAACGGAGAGCCCTGTCAGAGGCAGCAGAAGCATCAACTCTGACGATGAGAGGGCTGTGGCCAGCTACGTCACCCTGGGCTGGAGCTTACCTGTGTGCTGTCTCACCTCCCTGTAAATCGGGATGTGTAGGACATGTTTACAATTCCTCTTATAGGATAGAGTGGAAATAAATGTGAAACTTTCATGAAAGAACTCAAAACTTTTTTTTTTAAACATTGGTACTTGAGCTAACATCTGTTGCCAATCTTCTTTTTTTCTTCTTTTCTTCTCCCCAAAGCCCCCCAGTACATAGTTGCATATTTAGTCGTGAGTGCCTCTGGTTCTGCTATGTGGGACGCTGCCTCAGTGTGGCCTGACAAGTGGTACCATGTCCCCACCCACGATCTGAACCCAGAACTCTGGGCCGCCGAAGCGGAGTGCGCGAACTTAACCACTCCGCCACAGGGCTGGCCCCCTCAGAACTCTTTTGAAGAAAGGTGCTATATTAGTCAGCATTCAAAGAACAGAACCAACAGGATATATACATCCTATTATACACACACACGGAAATTTATTGTGAGGAATATGGTTCACACAACTCTGGAGGCTGAGTAGTCTCATGATCTGCCATATGCAAGTTGTAGACCCAGGGAAGCCGGTGGTGTAGTTCCAGCCTGGGTGCAAAGGCCTGAGAACCAGAAGAACTGATGGTGTCAGTCCCAGCCCAGAGGCAGGAGAAGATGAGACGAGCTGTCCCAGCTCAGCAGGCAGAGGGAGAGAGAATCCTCCCTTCCTCCACCTTTTTGTTCTCTTCGGATCCCCAGTGGAGTGGATGCTGCCCACCTGCTTTGGGGAGGGCAGTCCCTTCTATGGAGTCCACCCCTCAGATGCTAATCTCATCCAGAAACACCCTCACAGACACACCCAGAAATGACGTTTAGCTAAGTATCTGGGCACCCCCTGATCCAGTCAAGTTGACACATAAAATTAACCATCACAGTACCTTCAAGAATTTTCACGACAAAGCAGCAGCATAGGACAGTGGAAGTCAGACAGACGTGGTTCCACACACTGGCTGTGTGCTTGCTGGCAGTGCTATCCTGCCTCCTTGTCTGTAAAAGGAATGATGCTAACAGCTACTTGTCAGCAGTCCTGGCCTGTTGGTTATAGGCCAATCTCAAAGTCTACATTTTGACAAAAACTTGTCTTGCTCAAGAGAAAACCTTCTACCTACCAGATCTTATTTTTTTCTGAGCAAGATTTGCGCTGAGCTAAAATCCGTGCCAGTCTTCCTCTATTTTGTATATGGGTCACCACCACAGCATGGCCACCAACAAGAGGTGTAGGTCTGAGCCCAGGAACTGAGCCCCGGCCACTGAAGTAGAGGGTGCTGAACTTAACCACTAGGCCATGGGGCCAGCCCCCACATGATCTTCTTCTTCTTTTAGCCCTTCCAGCGTGAGCATGTGCCTTCTGTTCTATTCAGGGTGCAAGGGAATAGTAGTGGGAATACCAGGATAAAACTGTTTTCCCAAACTTTGCCCTTTGCCCTGGGAGGTCCCCTCCGGTTTCTGGCTTGTAAGGTCTGGGCATCTCATCTCGGTTGACATCTGCCCACAAGTATTGAGGATTCTGGCTGTAACACACGCTGTGGGGCTTGAGCCACGCCCAGAGACAGCACCAATAAGTCATCGGGTTATGCTGAGAGCCATGTGGACCCTGTAAATCATCAAGGGGAAGGGGAAAGACATTCTGGAACAGGGAGGGAGAGTGCCACTTGGATAAGATGACGCTGGGTTCAGCTCCACAGCGATGAGCACGTTGCCTAGTCCTGGGGCAGTTTTCACTTCCAGTCTTGGAAACTCCTCACATTCTCCAGTTCCACGGATGCCCTAAAGACGGTAAGATTTGAACGAACTGGCGATATCCTGGAACTATTTAATCCACGGTAGTACTATTGTCGTGATGAATTATGAACGCTTTGTTTAGACAACTTCAAGGTCATTTGGATACAGGTTTTCGTTTTGTCTCCTAGTTCTTATTAACATCAAAATTACGTACACACTTAGCGTGAAAGCCAAATAGTTCCAGGAAGACTGTTAATCTGAATTAACGCAGTTTTGCTATATCATAGCATTACTCATATGAGGGTTTTTCTTTGATTTACTGTCATTTGAAATGTCTTTCTCTCTCTTTAATATATTGCCTAAGAGCTTGTTATCATGATGACAAGCATCACGAAACACAAATTTTCTTCAGCCGTATCACCTTGGTGATACAAGTTATTACCCAAGCTATACGCAGCAAGGTGTTCACCACAGCGTTGTGTAAAATGGCAAAACTGCAAGCAACACGAACGCCCGACATTAGGGAGAGATGAGTGAATTATGGAGGGTCCTCACAAGGAAATCTGAGAATGTGGCAGTCATTAAAATTGTCCTCATGTCGATGACACAGGTCACATAGGACACTGGTCACCATATCAAGTTAGGTTGGAAAAAAATCAAACTGCAAGAATAGCAGAACATGATGATGAGAACAATATAAAATGCATATAAGAATAAAAAGAAAACCCACAGACACCATAATAGTTGTGTTGTGGTGGTGGGATTATGAGTCACTTTTTCCTGTTCATTTTCCAAACTGACTGTAATGCATTATATGGCTTACATAGCATTTTACACAAAGCACATATTTACTCAACAAATATTTATAGAAACTGTATTAGATGCTTAACTTGTTCAAAATGGATATTTTTCCCTTAGATAATTCCTGGTGGTTTCATTTAGCAAATCAGAATAGTCCAACCCAAAATGCTAAACCTTCCGCTCTTTGTGGTTTTTATATCTAACTACAAGAACAGTTGGAACACGCGATAACCAAGAAGCACGCTGTCTGTGCTCCAAGAGGACCATCGCCCGGTGTGGAGGAAGCGGGTCCTCTCGAGGCTGGTTCACCACAGCCCTCTGCTCCCCAGTGCCCTGGGCGCCCAGGCTGACAGTTTGGGGCCCTGGGGTGGATTCTGTGTAAGTTTATGCTCTGCTCCCTGCAGTCCTGGGGCCTGGTTATCTCTGACTGTCTAACAGAATCTGGGTGTGCTGCGCTAGGATTCCTTCCTTCTCCTCACTGTCTAGGAACACGGGTGAGAGTCAAAGATGAATTACCGGGGCTGGGGGAGCAGAGCAGGAAGGTCAAAAATAAGGGGGAAGAATTTGTTGGTGGGTGTCAGATGATGAATGGAGGAGGAACTAAGTTTCTTTGCAAGAAGCTGAGCACATGCTTCTTGGAAAAAGCCTATTTTACTACAGGAACAGACTTTGGCACGAATTAAATCCTAAGAAACTGTGGAAATCATAGGCCTGGCCTTTCCTTCCAAGGTTCAGACTCTGTCACGATGAAGGGCAGGAAAGGAACAGTAAGCATCGTTTGTATGGAGGGCAGGCCCACCCTGCGCTGGGGAACAGACTTCCGAAGCCTTGGTCTTGCTGCCAAGCTGGGGATGGCAGCTTGGTGTGCTGTGCGTGCACTTGACAGGCACCCTTGCTGGAGAGCCCAGCTGTGTCACTTCCATTGCTTTTCTGGCAGAAAAATGGTCGGTGCCCCCCTAAACTCTGTGCCCAGAGCTCCAACTCCAAATTGGCACCCTCAGACTGAAAGTCAGATTCAGTAATTATATTCTGTTGGGGATTCCCAAACTAAATTTGACAAAAGAAGAGCAAACACTCTGGTTTTAGGAAACACCATCACGAAGGTGCAGGCTGCTCTGATGACCGTTGCTTACGCAGATACACTAATCAACAGAAACAGGAAGGCACCTTCAGGCCTGTTCTGTTGGGACCCGCAGTGGGTCCACACGGCTTGAATTTTGTGCACCCATTTGAGGTGCCACCCAGCCTCTCTGACCTGTGCTGGAGTTGCACAGCATAGACGGCCCTCAACTCATGCAGTAGACATGTTGTGTTCTGAAACATTGCGTGTGAATCCTACCATTTCCCTCCCCGCTGACCGGATGTTCCAGTTTCTGAATCTGCTCTCGCATTTCCATTTATGAAATCCTGACCCTGCCTCCTAGCGACACTGCAGCCACATGGCTTCAACGGCTCTTTTCCTGCCACCTTGGGCAGCACGTCCATCTGTTTAAACTGGTCCAGGCAGGCCCAGGGGCCAGGGACATTTTCTGGTTCTCTGAGCCAGGAATTTGAAAGGCTTCCCGACCTCTTTGTATCTGGTGCTGATTAACATTCTACTGGCCTTGCCTCGTGGGTACGCCAACATATTTATATCTAACATCTTATTTATAATCTCGGTTAATAAGAAAGATCCGAACACAGGACACAGACAACACAGAAGTGTTTGGAGGACACGCACAACTTCATAGTTTGTTCATCCAATCACACCTCCAGCCCCTGTCACAAACTGCCCCATTATAGTCCCTTGTCATATTTGTTCATTCTGAGAACAGGCCTCATGTGGGCTGCAAACTGTCAATAAAAGGAGAGTGGCTGGCTCATTTACACGGTGATCGATACCATGCTTCTTGTGGCTGGTTGAATTAACACAAATAATAAATGACATATCTAAAAGCAATTCATATCAGGATTTCTGAAGTTCTTTTAATATTTGCTCACTTTGTGCTGGGTGCAAAAAAAGTCAACTAAGACCAGGATCTGCCTTCAAGAAGCTGATGACCAGGGAGGGAGACAACAAGCCTGAGTGAACTTGACATGATGGACAGCGCATCCGGCTCCACGGAAATGAGCGGACACGCGGGAGGAGAGGAAGATTCACAGAGGGACCGGGTGAGAAGGCAGGCAGCTCATCCCTGTAGTCAGAATCAGGGGGCAGGCAGTGGGGGAAGGCAGAGGGAAGAGAGGCTGGCAGGTGAAGCCAAAACCTTTGCGTGATCCCGTGAAAGCTCCGGAGGAGTCGTCCCGGCCGTCAGTCTGGGAAATGGCAGTGTCAGCCTGAAGCATAACAAGGGATTGGGCTTGGGGGACTGGACTAGAGATCTGTGAGCCAGTTTGCTGCAATCCAAGTAGAATGTGGTGAGAGTCAGAACCGAGGCAGTGGGTAAACTGAGAGGAAGGAATCTGTCTGTTGTCTACAGGTTATAAATTGATTTTACATACATTATCTAATATGCTATAATTATATACAGCTATCTGTTGGTATGCTATATTATGTACAATACATAATATGTAATACTATAACCTATGTAATATTATACACTCTCCTGAGGCTCCAGCTCCTGAAGGCAGGGACAGTGGGGCTGGTAGAAGCTGCCGGCTTCCCTGGCCCTCTGCACCAGGCGGTCAGAGGCTGGCCGTGTGGGGCAGCAGCCTCCCTCAGGCCCTGCTGGATGCACACAGCTGCCGGCAGCTGCCAGTGCACGGCCCTCTGACAACCGGCTGCAGTTGCCCTCATGATCAGCCAGGAGGGGAGGGGCTGCTTTTCGGGCCACACAAAGGACACAGGCTTTGTCTCTTCCCCTCTTGTCCACCCTGACCCCCTCTCAGAGAGTAAGCCAGGAGAGGGAGTGCTGGGGGAAGAACAGAATGGCCCCCACTTTCCCCACCACCCCTCCCCAAAACACGCACACGCACACAAACATGCACACACACATGCGTAGACACAACATGCAAATCCTCTTGGGCCACGGTTCTAGCTGCATTGTGGGAGGAGAGGGCTCTGAAGCAAACCTGAGATTCACATCTTAAAATGAATGTGACTGAGTCTAAACCCAAATGAAACTTTCTGAAAACGTAAAGTGACTTCTGGGTTATGGCCCTGGACTGAGACATCAATAAGGAAGGCTGCTGAGCGGTGGGAATGGAGAAGGTTGGGCAGCACAACTGGGAGCAGGTTTGAGGTGGGTTCGTGTATAAAGCGACATGTTGAATCTGGTCGCCAGCGTGAGTCCAGAAGGGAACAGAACCGCTGGTGTTTCTAATAACGGCCCATTCGTCACCCACCACGCCCGCACCTCCCCCTTTCGCCAGCTGCCCCTCCAAACCAGTGGGGGCCCCGGCTGACAAGCCCTTAGGAGCAGGCACCTCGGAAACAAGGAGGGTTTAGAAATGGTTTCCTGTTTACTTTACTCCCCAAAGCCAAAGCCAAAGCTCTCGCGACCCTTGAGCCGCATTTTCTCTTCCTCCCTTCTTCCCAGGGTGAGTGCCCACAGCGTGAGGAGGGCACCATGCCTCCGTTTATATTAAGCCGCTTTTGGAGCTGTTTCTGACGAGCATGGCCTTTTTGACCTCGTGCAAGAAGCTCGTCCTTGTCTGAAAACAGTTCTGCGGAAGGGAGCTCACACGCACTTGTTGCCAAGTTAGTCCATTCTCAGAGGGGACCGTGTGACCCTTGTGATTTTCATGCTCTATGGTCAGACAGCAACCACCACAGACCTGCCAGAATGCAGACGAGCTGGGGCTGAGAGGCAGGCCTGGAATGACTTGTATCCAGCCTTGAACAAACACCAACAGTACCATTGAAGGAAGGAAGACAGTCACACTGGGGCATGGTGACGATAACTCCTTGCACAGGGACAACCTTAAAGCTCCCCTCTGCTGGCCTGTGGTCCTGGCCCTGGTTTGTCCGTGTCTTCCAGCTGCAGGCAGGAACACCAGACTTTATCTTTTCCTCTTGCGGCTCTGGGAGCTCACTCTAGTCATTGGTTCATTTGTCCTCAAGATTACTGAGGGCCTCTATTGAGGCCCTGGATTACATTTCAGGTTAACTCTTGCCTGGAATTACGATTCCATAATGGACCAATGTTCAAAGGACCTTGTACCCAGTAGGCCCTCAATGAATATCTGTTGAATGAGTGACTATAGGATACCGGGGATGTATGGTTCCCTGCTGTTGGCTCCCACTGTTGAAAATATCTGCTTTATGTTTTTCTACACTGTCATCTCTCACTTGTAGCATGACAATATCCACTTTTCTGTGGCTAGAGGGAAGGTGGCAGATGTGTGAAACAAAATCCTTAGAAGCCACACAATTGTGGGGGAAAAGAATTTGAAATGCACATCTTCCTTCTTCCCCTTACCATTTATTTAAAAAATTTCCTGAATGCTCACTAATTATCATATAATCACTATGAATAAAATCCAAAGCCCATTTAAGGCCCCCCCTCATTGGACCTCAACCCACCACTATAAGCTTAACTCCTACAACTTCTCATCACCTACCCCCACTCCAGTCAACCTAGGCCACTCTCTGCCCGAAAAAGTAGCTGTGACTTTCTGCCGTCATGCTTGCAAATGACCTTTTCCCTCTCCTACCCATTTTCCAAGGCACTCCTCAAGCCTCGAGTTCACGGAGAAGTCTTCTCCAACTATCCCAGAGGATCCTAGGAGGCATCTTTGTCCTCTAAACTCCTAGAGCGCTAATTATCTGCACCACCCATGAGTCTATATTAGGCATGCTGTGTGTCAGAGTTATTTTTTCCCCATGTAAATACGTCCTGTAGAATAGGCCCCATTTTTCTGTAACTCTGGGTTAGAAAAATGTAACTCTTGCCATGCTGTAAGCCCTGGGAGATGATGGTGAAGAAATACACCTGTTCCTCTTGCTCAGGTCTCTCAACCTTAGCGCCATGAGCATTTTGGACGGATGCCTCTTTGTCGTCCGGGGCTGAGGCAACAGACTTAACAGCATCATGGCTGAACCCCAGCGTCTAGACAATAACTTCCACCAATGCTTTCTGGAAACATATTCTTTTCTGGCTTTCTTCTACGTCATCATCTTAGAATAAACTATTTGACTCCTACAAAATCTTATCTTGTGCCATAGAAACTAGCAAATCCATCCAGAGAAGACATGAATATTGCTCCACAGAAAGCCAGTAGAAACTTTTAAGGTACAAACACAGACTAAAATTAAGAACTCTGAACTGTGAGTGTGGTTGGCCGTGACATTTATATAACAATCTTATTTTAGAAAACTTGAGTAAAAGTCCTCTGTGATTGTGGCTGGGACCATGGCGACCTCTGGCAGCTGGTGACTGCTGGGTGGTGTTGCGTGAGCTGGGCCAATAGTCTAAGGAGGGCAGCAGACACTCATTTTGGGAGAAGCTGAGCTGTGGTTGCCCTGGTTTGGCAGCCTCATGGGATGTGGAGGTTTCCAATACTCATTAGAGAGACTAGAGAAATGCCAACATCTTCTCTCATTAGGCTGTTGTTAAATCAGGACTTGCGGAATTCAAAATTGGAGCCTGATGAAGAAATAAAATAAAATGTGAGGACGATTGCTAGAACAGAACTTCTCAAGATGTCAACAGACAGATGCATGACATGATCTTCTCAGATGAGGGACAAATGTGGCTAAAATTTGCAGTTAAGAAGTGTGGGTAGACATCATGGTTTCAGTACCCTAAGAAGAAATAAACTTCAAACAAATAAAAAATGCCCCGAAGCTGTTCTATATTAACGTGGTTGCAGGCCACCACACAACTCCTTAACTCATTAGAGCCCTTTCTCGATGTGACTGCCTCTTTGAAAGTGCAAAACTCTGAATGACAGAAAAAATTACTCCTTCTTTTCTTCCCTTTAAATACTGTAAGTTCCCTAGAATTTGAGACCTTAAGGACTTACAGGAATTCAAACTACCAACTCCAGAATTTCTTCACTTATTTTCATCAACTGTTCCTTTGACTGTTAGTTCACAAGGCAGGGAAGTGTACAGTGTTTCCTGAGGATTAAAGAGGATTCCATCTCTGCAGCAAGAGAAATGACCAGTGTCTCAAAACTTACTAGAACCCCAGTGTCGTAAGAACAAAGTTGAACAATCACTTTCCAGACGCTATTACAATTATAAAAGGGCTGAAGATAGAGGCATTAGGAGCTGGCATTAGACATTAGTAGGCACCCACCGGGATTCAGGGGTTATTTTTATGTTCTAACTGCTTATGGAAAGCAAAGCAGAATCTACAATTCCAGTTCATGTTCCCAGTCCAATACATGATTATCTTCCTCACTGAATGATAGTAATAAACATGATGACCCTGGGTGAGACCAGATACCAAGAGATATATCTACGTGTATATATATATACACAAGTATGTATATATGACTTTTTACATATACACTATTTGATAGATAGATAGATGAACGCTTGATGAAGAGAGAATGGAGAAAAGTTATAATTTTAAAGTTTCTGCAATTTTCTGCCTCTTCAGAGCTAAGAGGTTGAAGTTATCTTTGAAGCTGGATGTCTCTTTCTTCTGGCAAGCCACCCCAATGGGGAGAAACCCTCTTCTGGGAAGGAGATATTTGAAACTATGTGGATCTGGCTCCAAGGAGCCAAACTCCTCTGCATGATGATGTAAAGCTTGTAATTATTGTGGTCAGAGTCACATTTCTGCAGATTGTGATTCTTTAATTTTCTTTCCCAAATATAGATTTGCACTACAATGTGCCAATATTTTATTGCTTTTTTTTTGTGGAGTTGGTGCATAGTTCCTCACAGGCAGTGTTGCGAAAAGACCCGCAGACTGCAGGAAATCCACACAGGCCTGACCTCCTCTGCACTGGAGGAGAGACCATTGAGAAAGAAAAAGAGAAATAAGAGGAAATGTCAGGCAGAGCAAGGTAAGTTCAGACAAAAAAGGAAAGGAATCAACGAGGCTTGGGGTGGCTCAGTACAGAGACCACATACTGGGCTGTGAAACAAGTCTCAATAAATTTAAAATGAATGACCACAGTGGAATTAAACCAGAAAGTGATAACAGAAAGAGATTTGAAAAGACCACAGATATTAGGAAATTAAACATCAAGCTTCTAAATAGAAATCTGATATTATTTTAAACCAAATGAAAATGAAAACACATGTCAAAATTGTGGGATACAGCTAAAGCAGTGCTTTGAGGGACATTTATAGCACTAAGCACTTCTATTAGAAAAGAAAAAGATACAACATCAGTGATCTAAGCTTCCACCATAGCAGTTAATCCCTAATCAGTTCTACTTCCTAAATATTTCTTAATCAGTTTCCTTCTCTCCGTCATGCTACCCCAGCCTCCTAACCGATGTCCCTGTCTCCAGTCTTGCCTTCCTCCAACCCCAAATCACCAGTTCCTTCTGTCCAGACGCATCTCTCACTACTCCTTCCTCCTTGCATTCCAGCCTTACTGACCTTCTTTAGTTCCTCAGAGTTATCATGCCTTCCTCTGGGTCTTCTCACACACATTGTCCTCTGCCTAGACCACTCTTTTACTTCCAGTTCACACTACTAACTCCCACCCATAGAAATGTCTTAGCTTAAACTTCTCTTCTTTCTGGAAGCCCTGCTCCTACCGTAGCTTCTATAATAGCTCATTGCACCTCCTTTGTGGTGGCATTTAACATCTCACCACAACTTGTTTAATTGTCTCTCTTCCCCACTGGACTATGGGAGCAGTGATGGGGTCTTCTGTGTCTGTTAGTGTATATCTGGCCCCTAGCAAAGTTCCTGGTGCACAGTAGGTGCTAAATGGATATTTGACAAATGAATGAGAGCCTATTTTAGTGGAAATATGACCACCAAGTTTGTGGTTACAGGTTGATGAGGTCAGGACTTTGGATTACAGCTTGTGGTCAATGTTGGTGATTTCCTGGCATTCACTGGCTCTTCCTGCCTAACAGCAGCCCTGAATTCTATCTGGGGATCCATGTGGGTCCTGGTCAGTGTACACTTACCCTGGCTCCAATAGTTACTTAAACGTGCACCATTGAGAAAGCTGATCTGCTTTTGTGGCTTCAACTGCTTGAAACTGTAATTTCTCAATTAAATGAGTTACTGGGATTCCCTTAAGGCTCCAGGTCCTCTTATTTCATCATCTTCCTATCATGAAAGGTGCCAGGTGAAGCTCTCCAGCAGTGCTCCTGTCATGCTTTTCTGATAAGACTATTTAAAAGGATCTGGGTGATGGTCAGTGCCTTAATAAGCAATAACTTGGCACACATCAGGTGAAACATGGCTAATGTCATGAAGGAGATGAAACAGATAAGAATAAAAAAGGAAAAGCAAAGTGGAATTAATCTAAATGTAAACAGCATCACTCCTGTGATTTTTTTGCCTATTACGAAGCAAAAGGAAATGGCTTTCTGGCCAAAAAACAAAATGCTGTGTTGTGCTTCATCTATTTTTTAAAAATAACATGAATTGCCTTTTTCCTGATAATACAAATAATTTGTGTTCATTATGGACAATTTGGACATTTAAAAAAAGCAGATAAAAGGAAGGGATCACCAAAAACAACATGCAAAGTAACCATTGGTACGATCTGATGCACTTCCTTTCAGGAGTTTGTGTACACGTCACACATATGTATATTTTCCTTTCAAAATTCAATGTGTGTTTTTGTACATTACTTTTATCTACATACAACATGACCCCAAAAAAGTGATTTTTATAAGGTTCCATTTTGTGCATATGCTACGACTTTTAAGAAATGGTTCTCCTATTGTTTAGCACGTAGATTATTTCCAAGTCTTTACTGTGATAAATTACTCCATGATGAGCATATTGAATACAGGTCTTCGTGAGCAGCTCTGCTCCAATCACAATTCGGCCTCTCCTCTCATGGGTGGACCCTCTCCTACTTTCTCAAGGATGTTCCTCCCGCCAGAGCCACCCTGCTACCTCAGTGTTTCCCTCTCTAGAGAATTCTTCCTGTCAGCACCCAAACATCTCCAATATCTTCCATCTTAAACAAACAAGTCTTCCTCTCACCCTGTATTACTCTCCAGCTCCCAACCCTTCCTCTGCTTCCCTTCATGGATCCATTCCCTTGATTTGATCTGGGTTATCATCTCTACTTCCTGACTTCATATTCACTGGCACCCACTCTGGTGAACTAATCTGGTCAGGTAGTGTCCCCACCCCTCAGGCAAATGGGCTTTTTTCAAGGTTACCATCTGCGTCCGCTTGTCTGTCCATGTTTTGGTCCTTATCTCCTCATCTTATCTGATCTTTCGATTGAGCAGAACTTCCTTCCGGAAACAATCTCATCTCCTCGCTTCCATGACATCATCCTTTTTGGTTTTCTCCTGCTTCCACATCTTTTGCTGTCTCTTCTCCCTCAGCTTGTCCAAACAATGTTGGGGTACCTTAGGGTTACATCTTGGCCCTCTTCCCTTCTACACCTTCCAGGGTCATCTGAGTCTCTCCCAGGACTTTAACTACAGTGACATGCTGATGACTCCAAACTTTCTTCTCTAGGTCAGAGCTGTCTCCAGGTTCTCAGATCTAACTGCCTACCAGATACTTCCTCTGGATGTCTACTAGGTATCTCAAACCTAACATTGCTAAAACAAAAAAACATGTATTTTCCCCATTTCTCCAAACCACCTCTGTGCCTCCTCTAGCCTTCTGCGTCTCAGTAACTCCAACAACTAGTCACCTGGTTTTTGAAGGCAAAAATGTAGGACTCAGCTGGATTTCCCTCTTCCTCACCCCTCATATGCAGCCCACTAAGAAGTTCATTTCCCCATCTCCAAAGTATTTCTGAGCTCAGTCATATCTCTCCATCTCCAGTGCCTCTTTTCTTATCTTAGCCTTCACCATGTCTTGCCTGGATGACCTCAGCAGCCTCTTCATTGCTCTCCAGGCTCTATGTCTTGTCCTTGTGTAACTCATTCTCCTCACCTCGTTCAGAGTGGCCTCTTTACTGGCCTCCCACTTAGCCAACCTGACACAACGTCTAAATGATCTGGCATCTGCTGCCTTTTTGATCTCACCTCTTACCACTCTCCCATGGGCTCCGAAAGCTCTACCACTTGGGCCTTCTTGCTCTTCCTCTCGCACTCCAAGATCTCTCACCCCAGAGCCTTTGTGTTTGTTGTTCCTGTCCTTGGAACTCTCTGCTCCAATCTCTACATGATTGGCCCCTTTCTACTGCCCAGGACTCAGCTCAATTATCACTTTTTCCTATTTAAAATTGGTTTTCCCTTCACATATCGACTCCAAAGTCTGAGAAACTTAAACACATGCAAGTCACACAAAAAACAAGTCAAAACAAGCAAACAAAAATGCCAACTGGGAACCACCCAAAGTCCATCAACAGTAGAATGGGAAAATTGTGGTATATTCATACAATAGGCTAGCATCTCGAACAGAAGATGAATAAGCAACAACTGGAGCACCACGGCTCATGAGAATGATTAACAAAACGTTCCAGAGCGCAATCACTTCCACGGGGCAGGAAGGGAGTGAGAGCAGGGAGAGGAGCCTAGGAAGCTTCTGAAGTACTGATCTTGGTGTGTCTCTTAACCTGGATGGTAGTATAACGTCTTTGTTTCATTTTTCTTCTACGAATTGCACATATATGCTTTATAAACTCTTTCGAATCCACACTATTTTTCACAATAAAAAGTTTCTTTTAAAAGAGCAAGATGGGGCTCTGAAGCGACATAATTGTTTTTTCCTCAGAATTATAATAATAACATGAGCTACATTTACTCCATGTATCTCAGGTCCCTCACTGTTAAGTGAAGGAACTGGCCTCGTCGGCCAAGATCGCTTTCTGTTCTTACATTTTGTCGTTCAGCAGAGAGCAGGCAGGTTTGAAGGAACCTTGAGAGGCCGTCTGGTCTATCTCCATGCTTTCCAGAAGAATCACAGTTAATTAAAACCAGTCCAGGCAAAAGTGAACTAATTTGGTTTGGAAATTCCACTCTCCCTTTCCCCAGGAAGAAATTACACGGCCTTGTTACATATAATCAGCTTTAAACGTCTGAGAATTCTTTCTTCTGACTTACACAGATGCTCTACGCTTTGGGGCCTCTTTTCAAACAATGAGGCAATACATTCACAGTTGAAAAGTTTGGGGAGACTAAGTCTAAACGGAGCTGCCTGTTAAAAATGTCATGGTTCCCAACCTCCAGATGGCCTCTGTACCTTTCCTAGAGCACAACAGGGTGGGTGCTACAGGTGGTGTGTGTGGAGAGGGGAGCAACAAGGGGTGGTGGGCTAATGCTCTCCTTGGTCAAATAAAATCTTCATTGAGTTGATAGTACGAATACAATATTCAGTGATCTCTCTGCCTGTTGCGTGTTCCTATTCCTAGATGGCAAGGAAACTCAAAACCCTATGTTTCAATATAAATATTTTCTGATAATGTAGAATACACATTCTGTTTCTCATTGTCTCCAGAATTGAACAGCACTTGAAATCAGGTTAACTAGCGCTAAATTTAATCATCGTGTGACCCGATTGGGTATATGCAACCTAGGGTATTGAATATCCGACTTTATGTTGTTTTTATTCTCAATTTCATCTAGTTATTTCCTTAGGGATCACAGAGCAATAGTAGGCAGCAAAGTAATGAAATGTGGTAAATCTGGTTAAAGAGAAATATGACTAAAAATTCTTTCCTTTGTTTCATCCCAGCAGCCCCATATATAGTGTGGCTTACTTTAGTTTACAAAGTACTAAAACTCATTCTTAGGAGCAAGAAAGGCTGAATTTATCTCTCTAGGAAACACAGAGCTTGATCAATTTTGCAACATATAAAAAGTCCTTTGTTTTATAGATGTGCCATAAAAGTTTTGGTCATAATCGTTAACGGCTGTTTATGCTGGATGTCAAAGCCAGCTCGTGAACTTCGTGCGGATCTCCCGAGGTGGGAGATCGCATGGGCTAGAGCGAGCCACGATGGCGCTGCCAGCCCTGCGGCTTCACCACCCACGTGGCAGTTGCGCGGCCTGCGGAAGGCTGCAGGGACGTGTTAACTTCAGATGGACGGTGGAAGCCTTGCTCGCGATCTCTGAGGGGACAGGCCTTTCTGCTGCCGACTGAGAGTAGTTACGCCGGTTTCTCCAATGGTTCTCGGCGCTGTAAACTGGGAAGACGTCTGGGCGCTGACCCAGACCAATTGAGAGTGGTTCTCAAGGGAAACGGAGCAGACGCGGGGAAGGAATCGCCTCCTCACAACTCCGTTCTCCAAGGGCTTTTTCAAACAGACGAACTCCATGCGCCACCCCCAAATCCTCACTCGCCACCTTGAGATGTACTGAGTGAAAAGACAAATGGTCCTGAAGGAGCAAGTTTCCACGGGCGCGGGGAAGGACAGAACCTGCAGAGACTCCAAAGTGAACAAAGGTTTTGAAGGCGTCGTATGTATGCGGAGCCCACTGATGCCCACGGAAATGATCACGTGAACACGTCTCCTAAATCCTTCTTTTGTATCATACATCCCTGAAAATCGTGAAGCGATGTGGTTGAGCAGAGAGGACACAGCACGAAGTGTCAGAGGATGCAAGTCTCTGCTGTGTTTGTCGTGGGCCAGTGGCCTGGGGCTCGGGCGGTCCGACCTCCCTGCTCCGCGTGTCCCTGGAGGCACAGGTAGGGTGGCTGTGCCTAGAGTGACAGGCATCCCGGAGCCCTGGAGCCCAGCAGCCCAGAGGGAAGGAAAGGGGCAATCACAGCACTGAGAGTCCCGGGAGGGGGAGGCACAGAGTGCCAGGGAGGCACTGGCGGGACTGAGGGGTGGGCAGGCTTCCTGAGGGAGGTGGCGTCTGCTAGAAACACTCACGGGAGCTGACTGGGGAGAAAAGTCCTGGTGTTTTCTCCGCTCCCAGTGGTAGGAACCCGCAGTACAGTTGGATCGTGTTCCCCAAAGTGTGGTAGACTCCTGAGAAGCACAGATGTCCCCAGTCAAACTGGGGAATTTGACTCGGGTACTGAGGCTTCCTAGCTCCATTTCCCTTAACTGTTCTCCTCTCACACAGATGGAGAGTGATAGTGAGCCCGATATAATTTGCACAGATATTTTCTCATGTTTTTCATATCAGTGTTCTCAGGTGCTGGTCTGGCAGTTTTGCTTGTCACTCCTGCCCCTTGACCTCATTTCTACACTGTACCGCTCACTATATTAGTCCTCTACTGCTGGGTAACAAATTAAACCCAAACTCAACTTAAAGCAACTGTGAATATTTCTATCTCGCAGTTTCTGTGGGTCTGGAATTCCAGAGTGCCTTGGCTGTGGGAAGGGACTATAGGGGTCACACATAGCAGAAGGCCACAATCACTGGGAGCCATGCTGGAAGTTCCAAAAATCCTCCTAAGATGTCAAATGAATTCCATTTCCCATCTATTCTCCCATTTGCATTATTCATTCTCCCATTTCATCTGATCTCCAGTTCCTCCTGTTTGCAATACTGACAATAACCGAATTCTGTTTTCCCATTTGTTCGCAAACAATTTAGCTTTTTGGTAGCTACTTCCTGTTTCTCTGGGTCATTTTGGGGGCAGGGGACATTTCCCTCCTCTCTCTTTAAAGTTTATATAATATGTTAGGACCTGGCTATTTCTTAGCAACTCTTCCTACTACACAGTCTAATTATTTACATTTGATTTTCAAGCTAATGAAGAAATAGCTTTCTGATGTGCTATGGTCCTTTATGCTTAACCCTAAAGCAGATCCACAAAATAGTAAAATCATACCTTAGGTTCATATTGGTCACAAGCAGCTTATTGTGGAACTTCCCTCCGTTTGTTCCCCTCAGGCCGAGCTCTCAGCATCCTCATTACGAGGATGAGTATTGAATTGAACCAAGTTGGAAGCAGAGAGTATAAACTATTGTCGTTTTTAGAACTCACATGATTTTAAAAATGAGGTCCCCAAAGGAGCAGTCATACAATGTGACACCTTTCTTTTCACTAACCGTTTCTAATTAAAATTGCTCAGTGGTCTCGTCTGAAGAGACCACTGAATCCCACGCCGCAGCGCATCATATCCCTCTGAGATTTACAGCCCAGTTCTAATAAGCTGTGGGTGTAATGGTTGACAACCACACTTTGTGAGAACTTTGATTACTTCCGGAACTTTTCACCTCACTCGGAAGTTAGAAAATTGCATTCTCTTTCAGAGGACTTCACAGAGTCTTACCGGTGAAAGTGACTCCCTCCTTCTAAAGGAAAAGTTCCTTCTTATTAACAGCTACATTTTACTGCATAGGTAATGTATCTGGAAGACAAACCATTTCTTGTTCCATTTTCTATACTTCCAAAAAAAGGAAACAAAATCAGAAGCATCAAATGAAAAATGGTAGTGAAAATGCCTTTTAATTACAAAATATATTATAATTTAATGCATTATTTTATTGTTATATGTGTTTTTTCAGGATTTACTATAAATAACAACACTCATCAGAAAGCTATTCTCTTATGAACTTGAAAAACAATTGTGAGGGGCTGGCCCCGTGGCTGAGTGGTTAAGTTCACGTGCTCTACTTTGGCAGCCTGGGTTTTTGCGGGTTTGGATCCTGGGTGTGGACCAGCTCCACTCATCAGCCATGCTGTGGAGGCATCCCACATACAAAGTAGAGGAGGACTGGCACAGATATTAGCTCAGGGCTAATATTCCTCAAGCAAAAAAAAAGAGGAGGATTGGGGCCGCCCCAGTGGCGTACTGGTTAAGTTCGTGTGCTCTGCTTCAGTGGCCCACGGTTTGCTGGCTTGGATCTTGGGTGTGGACCTATGCACTGCTTATCAAGCCATGCTGCTGTGGCAGGTGTCTCACATATAAAGTAGAGTAGGATGGGCCTGGATGTTAGCTCAGGGAGAATCTTCCTTACACACACACAAAAATTGGGAAAATAGAAAAAATTTTTCTGTATAGTGAATAGAAATTTAAAAATAACCAAGGTCTAGAAATGCCTGGAAATGGTATAAATTCCATTTTCCAAATGCAAATTATCATTATAAAACTACAAAGTAGTGCATTTCACTTAGTTTATATTTCTTTTTTGTTAGTTTTTCAAAGTAGAAACAATCGTAGCGCATCTCAGTTGCTCCAAGTTCGTTAATTTACCAGCATAAGGAAACACTATTGACTAAAGCAGTAGCAGTATCAATGTATTTTTAAAAAATAAAATAAAGCATTCACTGTTAAGGTTCTGTAATTATTCCTAGTCTTTTCCCAGCAGCAGCAGACATAACAGAAGAGTCAACTAGAGAGAGTGCACATCCCACGTTCCCACAGAACCTGGTGATTGCTCTCATCACAGATGGCCCTCGTCACCTTACACTGATAATGTCTGGCCCCTAATAGAGGATGAGCCTGGCCTCTGGGGACTTCTTCTGCCTCCTCAATGCTCAGTAGGATGGACTCCACTAGACGAAAATGTTGACTTAACATCTAATGGAGGAGTCCTCAAACTCAATAGCTTCTTGAAGAGCAGGATAAGAAGAAAATAGAAATTATATGTCGGCATCTTCATATGGTGAAAATTTATACATTTTCTAAAATAACAGCTTGGAAGTGAATTCAACAACATGGGCGTGGGGTGTATAAAACAATGCTAACTGAGAAAAGTCAGGGTACAAACCAGTGTGCTCTCTATTTAGTAAAAATAAATGCATGTAGGTGCACACACACATGAAAATCTGAAAGGAAGAGAGCAAGTGCGCTAATAATTCTTTCTGGGTGGGGAGGTTTGGGATGATTTTATTTCCTTCTTTACATATTTCTGAATAGTCTAAACTTTTCATTATTAGGATGTGTCTGGGTTATGATTCCTTGAGTCACAAGGGGCAAAAAATATCCAACCCAAATCAGCTTAAAATCAAAGGGAATTTCTTTGTCCGCTGTAGCTGAAGAGCAGTCAGGGCTTCCGCCTGGGGCTGTGGGAGGCCCTACCTGAACTGCCTGGGAGCAGTGGTTTCCCAAAAGATCACAGGGCACAGACTTACAGAAGGCTGCATGGCTGCTGGATGGTAAAATCACCAAATGTCTATGACAGCATGTGTTACTTTTATAATTTAAAAGGAAACGAAAATTCTCAAGTGTTGGATGGGCAGCTTGCCAACAGAGCAGTTGTGAACTTGAGAGGACAAGATTTTGAAGCTGGTGTTTTCACCATGACCGGGGAGCTTCCCCCGAGTGGCAGAAGGCATGGTGGTTAAGAGCACAGACCCCCAAGCCAAATCGACCGACTTTAAAACCCAGCCCCACCCAGACCCTCCTGCTGGGGCAGTGAGCCAGCTGCTCAGCTTTCCCTGCATGCGCCCAAGATGCAAAGAGCAGTGCGCGTCTTCCAGGGCCGCTGTGAAGAGAAGCGCATTATTAACGTAAAGCATTTAGAACATTGCCTGGTCCAGAGTGTTCGGTGTACACTGTGGTCTGTTACCACCTCAAACCCACTGCAAGGAGCAACTCCAAAGGAAGAAGATCCTAAGTGAGCCCCAGCACTTCCTAGCACGTCTACAGAAACGGGCTCCTTGAAGCCCCTTTCACAGGTGGGAGCTTCACTTACAAACTGCACCGAATGACAACAAAACATATTCTTTTGATTCCACAATAGAAAACTTTTCATTATAAAACACCTATTTGAAAATTCAAACAATTCAGACATATATAAAATAGAAAGGGGCAATCATCCGTATTTCATCCTTTTTAATAGTTCAGCATATATTTCTCCAGATGTTTCTATGCCTACATAAACACATATAATAACATAAAAATCGGTACATATTACACACATATGGCACCTCCACATACCTGAGTATCATGGCCATAACTTTCACTGGTGGGGAGGGATCCACTGTCAGGACACAGAAGTGTCTGGATGGATGTTTGTAGTGTTTCCAAATTTTTCACCACTATAGACAGTGTTAAGCAACCATGTATATACATAGTTGATTTCTTGTCCAGTCATTTCGTCAGGATAAACCCCTAGAAATGGAATTGCTGGATGGAAAAGCATGAAGAAATAGCCTACCCCACATCATTCTGGGGAGAAAAAGATCAGCTTCACGGTCCTACACCCCTGGTGAATCCCATAGCTCGGGCGGCGCGTCTGCTACCCTTTGCCTCATACACGTTCCCACAACACCCCACAACGCCTTCTGCTTTCAAGCCACAGTGACATTCCGAGAGCCCTGGCCGTCCACCGTCCTTCAGAGAACATCAGAATGCCATCGCTACAGCCCCATTTCACTACCTTATGGCCCAAAATATAAGTCCAGGCTTCTACACTGTATGAGGGTTGGGTTTTATTTCCATTTTATTTTTCTCTTTAAAAGAAAACCCTTGTGAAATATAAACACACACACTGAAAAGCACATCGATGTGTAGGTAGGGTTTAATGGCCAGTTATAAAGTCAGTGCCTGTATAACTACCACCCAGGACAAGAAATGGAACAGATATTAGCACTGTTCTAGAAGGGCCTCCCTCCCATCTACCGCCCCATCCTAACCCCTTCCCCTTCTCACCAGGCACCACGCCACTGAATTTTTAGTAATAATTTCCTTGCTTTTCTTTGTAGTTTTACACTGTTCTTGTGCCTGACCTGACGAGTTCATTGCTTGAACAGATGATACGTTTATTTACAGCACATTAAAGTTTCATAAGAAAACTATTTTTTTAAAGCTACAATTGAATTATTGTCAAATATTGCTTTTTCTCCCCCAAAAAGAGGCATATGTAGGCTGCAGAAACCTCAATCATCTATATACACATTCATGTAATTTTAAAGGATTATATGGTTGTCTCCAGGGAATTAACTATGTTATCAAAATTTCTTTGTCTAATATGTTGGAGACTTTAAACAATGTTGAAAGGAAGAATTAAATATTAATTAGAGCAAAGAAAAAAGTCCCTAAACAATATGGTTGAATTTTTCCTGTTCTTCAACTTCACATGAATGGAAGCTCACTCATGTCTTGCTGCTTATCATTGTGACTGTAAGATTTATATGGCCATTTAGATTGCATTTGAGCCAATATGAACAAAAATAGTATGAAATTTATTATGTATGGGTCTGTTTCTGGACTCTATCCTGTTCCAGTGGTTTTTCAATCTGAATACCGACACCATATTGTTTTAATTATTGTAGCTTTGTATAAATCTGATATCTGGAGAGCAAGTTCTCCTTCTTGTTTTTCTTTAAAAGTCTTTGTTTAGTCTTGACTTCTGCGTTCGCATATCAATTTAGACTAAGTTTACCAAATTCTAAAAACAAACGTTGAAATTTGGATCAAAATCGCATTCATTCTTTCCGTTATTGAGTTTCCAATCTATGAACACAGCATAGCGATATTTACTTTGATAGTGTTTAATACCATTCAATAAAGTTTAGTTTTGTCCCTAAAGTTTTTGATATTTTTTACTTTTATAGTTCCGGTATTCTTTTACACTGAATTCTCGGTTGAGGTTTCTTGGGTCACCGTGCTGATAGGACTCTGGGCAGAAATGCGCAGGGGGTCCTTTCAGGGATGTTGTTCCTTACTCTTCTCACGCTAAGGCAGTGTCCCCCACGGCCCCTGGCGTGGAGGATGGAGCATTACTGATGGCTCACTTTCATCTTGGGGCTCAGCCTTCAGGGTCTCAGCACAGCGGTGCGCTGCAGGGGGCGCGGGCATCTCCTCAGGGGTGGCCCCGGGCATCTTATTTCTGTCCCCCCACTCCTCGCTGTCATCACAACACAGCTCCCTTTCAAGTCTGGGTTACCACATATCTTAAGAGCAAAAGTGATTGTGAATTCTCCGTTTACCTTTCTGGTTTTCTCTTAGGGTTTATACTGGTAATTCCTTACATCAGTTTGGTTCTTGGATGTTTCTATGAACTTAAAAAAATTTATCCAGCATTATTAGTTGTTTTCCATGAGAAGGTTTGTTTGAATGACCTAGCCTGCCATTATACAAACAAGAACTCCTACAAGGTAGTTTTCAAATTCTGGTTCAGGCTAAAACAAGTGTTTACCAAATTCAGACCCGAAGAGGAAAAGAGGGTAGTGAGGCTGTCTTCCCTTCATAAAAGTCCCATATTTATTTATTTATTTCAGTATGGCAATATCGGTTACGAGCAGAGCTGGGAATGGATTTGAGAAAAACAATTTAAATAAAATCCTTATTCGCAGGAATAAAAGTTTTAATGGTTTAAACAGTATTGTGTAAAATTCCATTATATTATTCATTTTAGCTAAATGATCATATTGATGTACGTTCCAAGTGCAGACCCAGGATTTTATTTTAAGGCAGGTTAATTCATGTTCTTCAGAGACTTAAAGATTTTATTCAGAAATCATTTTAGTGGTGAGATAAGTAGATATATAATAAACCACAGAAGCATTTATGTTTTGCCAGATATCTCCTTGAATATGATTGCAGACTTCTACCTTTTATTTAGGAATACAGGATACCAACTAGAAACAATTCCTATTGATGCTCTGGAAAAAAAGCTAGTGGAACAAAATAAAAAATATATTATGCACATACTATATGTAATTTCTTTCATGTCTGAAGTACATTGAATGTCAATGGCAAAACAGTCTTTGAATATTTAAATTCAGGAATTTAATAATATAATAAATATATAGTAGTAGCCCGGATGATCTTTGTGCAATACAATAAAACATCAATGCATTTTATTTTGTGTGAAAACTAGGAAAATTTTCACTGGCAAAAAACCGAGTGAAAGATATATGTAATAAAATCAGAGGCCAGCCCGGTGTTGTAGTGGTTAAGTTCATGTACTCCACTTTGGCAGCCCGGGGTTTGTGGGTTCGGATCCTGGGTGCAAACCTACACACCACTCATCAAGCCATGCCGAGGTGGCATCCCACATACAAAATAAAGATTGGCACAAATGTTAGCTCAGTGACAATCTTCCTCAAGCAAAAAAAGGAAGACTGGCAACAGATGTTAGCTTGGGGCCAATCTTCCTTACAAAAAAAAATATCTATCACGAGCATTCATTTCAAAAACAAAAGCTGATAAACTAAGATGATTACCGTTTGAGTTTTTCTGCCAATATTTAGTGGTAGCAGTTTCCAGAAATTTAAAGCTTAAAATTCAAAAGCCCTATCCATCTGCTATATTCTCACCAGGTATTTTTTTCCTGGTTATATTGATGTGTTTTATCCTTTTGTTTCAGATCGCAAATGTTCCTTTGATCTTGCTGTCCCTTCAGAGTGTGGTCTCTGTCCTCCCTTCACAGCCATACTTCTCGTGGAGGACTCCAGCACTTTCCTCCTGCACACCTGGCCATCCTCTGTTTCACCTTTGAGCTGTAGCAGCCACAGGGATCTGCGACCCCAGCCCGCGCGGTCTCTCAGGCCTCCTTCTCCTGGGCCCTCACTAGCGTCGCTGCCCCTACAATCTCCTTTTCCTTGGCTCTGGGACTCTGCAAGCTCTGTTTTCTGACCATGTCCTGACTGCTCTCCCTTGCCCCTATTCCTTAAGCATCCATATCATGTACTCACAATTGTCATTTGTGTTCTCCTCTTTGCTCCCACACTCTCATGCACACCTTCAACGACACTTCTACGTGGACGACTCCCCACACTATCCTATGCCCTAAGTCTTAATCTAGTTGTCTGTTGGCCATCTTTACCTGGATCTGCTACCACCACCAACCTGGGTTATGATGGACTGAATCAGGCATCTTCCTGTCACATTTTCCCTACCACTCCTCCATTGCTGTATTTTTAAGAGGGAACACTTTTCTTACAGTGGTTCAAGATTAAAAACCCAGCTTCATCTCTGAGCTCTCCAGCACGCACCATCTACAGCCAACTCCCCTGACCAGCCATTCTTTGTCTGTCAGTACTGTCTTATTTTCCATTCTCTGCTCCCTGGATTAGGTTTTTGGAACAGTCTCCAGGTGATTTCTACCCTGCCTGTAACTCTCCTTTACCACTGAGGCCTCGTCTGCGGTCATTCTGGTGCCCATATGAAGCACATGCTAACCACATCAGAATCACTGTTCACTACTCCCTAAACAATGTACTGCTTCATGCCTCTGCTCATTTTATTTCTTCTCTTTGGAATGCCTTTCTTCCTGTTCCTCTTGTGTCCCAAATGTGTCTGGCATAACAACTGTTCATCCTTCAAGGTCCTTGGAGGTACTCAACGTCAGTCAGTAAGGGAGACAGCAAAATTGTGTCCAGAGATGTAAGATTATAGAGGCCGTGGGAGAATAGTGTTTCAAGAGGGAGATAATCAAAGGAAAAGATTAAGGGGTAAATGAAAGTAAGGTTTAGAAAAGTTCACTAATGACTCTTCTTCAAAGAGCTGTCTACACCTGTGATTTCCAATTCCTCCCCCTCCTTTCTCTCTTAAACCCACGCTGTTGGGCTTTGCCTATACCACTCCATGGAAACTGCTCGTCAGGGTCATCAATGACCTCCACATTGTGAAATCCAGCGGCCAATCCCCAGTCCTCCTCTTACTCCAAAGCCTGCTCCTTTTCATTTCAGTTGATAACTCCATCCTCCCAAGTGATCAAGCTGAAAACCTTGGAGTCATCCTCAACACCTTTCTCTCAGATCCCTAATCCAGGGGACTCTACCCTTCACAATATATCCAGAATCAGCCCCTTCACATCTCCTCCACTTCTCATCTCCTCCTCCTCATCTCGTCTACCACCACAGTGACACCAGCCACTTTCATCTTTGCCTGGACTGCTGCAATGGCCTCTTAGACGGTCTTCTTTCTTTCTCCCACTCTCCTCTACCCCCGGTCTATTCTCAACATGGCAGTCAGAATGATCCTCTTGAAGCCTAAGTCAGATCACATCACCTCTCCGGTCCCCACACCATCTCACTCAGTGTAAATGTCCTTGCCATGGCCAACAGGCCCAATATGATCAGATCTTATGTTCTAGTCTGTCCTCTTTGGATCATTTTACACTCTGGGCTCCCTGATGCCTCTTGAACATACAGGTCATTCCTAATGCCTAGAGAGCTCATCCTTCAGATATCCACGTGGCTAACTTCTTCACTTCCTTTATGTCTTTGTTCCAGGAAGCGTACCTTAACCATCTCCTTTACCTTGCTGTATTTTTTTCCCTATACTTGTCCTGTTCTAATACATTACATAACTTTTTGTTATGTTTATTTTCTGTCTCTCTCTGCAAGAATGTAAGGTTAGTGTTAACTGGTATGTCCCAAGCATCTATAATAGTACTTGGCACATAGCAGATACTAAGTAAGTATCTGCTGAATGAAAGAATGAAGGACTGTTGCGAACAGAAGTTCTATGACATGGTGAGGACCTAAATTAGTTTACACGGGTCCAGCAGCAAATGTCTGTGAAGAAATGGAATCACAAGGGCAAAAGAATTTGTAATTTATCTAAGCCTTTTCATTCAGCCACTCTGACATATGAAAAATACGTCTATTTGAAATACATTTTTTAATTCAAAATAAGACACTATGTAGGATACAACATGGACATTTTAGGCATCAACAAATAATGACCATGACATCTTTAAACATTTATAAATACTGACCATTCTTAAGTATCAATAAATAACCAATATATTGTGAGTTCTAGCATAACACCAGATGATGTGCAATTTGAGAAAGAGAGCAAAAACTGGCTAGTGAACTGGTTACTCAAATAAAAGCTAATCAGTGACAAACCTATATTTTTTACCTATTTGCTACAGTAAGCCACAAATACAAATAATATATAATAATGTATAATAATCATAGTAATACATAAAAAATATAAATAAAAACATATAAGCAACAAATATTGTGGAATTTAGAATATGAATAGTACAGAGAAAGTGTTTTTACATTGCTATAAAGATGATTCTTAGCATTAATTTTGGCATTTGCTATAGGTTTTTAAATGCAATAGCTGATCTTTTGAGATTCTGGATACAGGTGAACATAAAATCATCTATTTATAGTTTTAAAATTGTAATGGTTCTAAAACTAAAATACAATTGGAATGTGAAGAACAGGGGTGGGGGTGGGGATCCACAATGCATATAAACCACCAAAAATTTAAACAAGGAACGACAATTTAGTATTCTTAATTAAATTTGAAATTATACTGGCTTTCAAAATTGTACTCTTTAAAAATGAACCAAAATCTTCATTGATTTCTCCAGTGAATCTGAACACTGCAATTTGGTGTGGAACCTCCTCTCTAAACATGGAGTAGTAAATAAAAAATCAATCTGCCCATGTGTCTCTATAGTAAATCATATATATATTTTTGTAAAGTTCCACTAGGATAAATATTGTAAGATGAAAAATAAACCTACTTTACATCAGAAAATAGACTGATCCTAACATAAGCAGGCTTTGCCATGTAGATTATCATTTATGTAAATGAAATACTATATTATAAATTCTAAGTTTTAGACACTAATGGAGAGGAGGAGGGGCTATCAAGATTATTTATATAAAGAACTGGAAGATATCACACACTACTTAACTGTTTCGCTTAGTCGAATAATAAGTCTTCATTACTTAAGGCATGATGACTGAGCAGTGGCAGGAAGGCAGCCTGGGAATACACGAAACAGGAGGAAGACTGGTTTCAAGAATGAGTCCATGCTGCGGACGACTGAGTGACCAAATAGACATTCTTAACAGCACTTTCATAAGCAAACATTTTCACTGCAGCTTCACAAACAAAATGATATACCATTTTTTACTGAGCCTACTAATTATCTGTCACACTAGTTTTAGAATGAGAAAGGCACACTCAAATTGCGCTTTAAACCAGATGTATTTCCCTATGAAAATGGTAAAATAATTATAAATAGAGATAATTCTGGAAAACAGAAATGCTTGCAGTAAAGGTAAACAGTAAATTAACCAACCAGGCACAACTTCAAGTGCAAGAATTATATTTACAGTTTTGAAGTAGAGTTTGAGTTCATTTTTGCTTTTAATTACAATAGTATAATGAACTGGCAAAAACAGCAAATCACACTAAAAAATCAAAGTTCAACTTATACTTGGCTCTCTGCTAGTTCTTTTTTATTTAATGAAGGATTATTTCAGTGGATATTAATGAGGATTTTTGGTTTCTTTTAAATATCACAATTATATCATATTTTATAAATTAAACATCTAAAATGTTTGAAAGCCAGACTACTACTACTTAGGTGAGAAGCTCTATTTCTATTTCTCTCTTTTCATATGTTAGATAATTTATCTGCAATATGGACCGAAAAGTCATTGTTGACATCTGCTTCAATACATATATACTCCTACGTCTCCACCAGGAACCCAGAATGGGTTTGCTAGGGATTAGACTCCACTGCCAGTGGCAGTCATCATTTCAGTAAGCCAGTGCTCAGCCCACTGCCTGGCACGCGGTATATGCTTAATGAATATGGTTGAACATACAAGTTTCCACTCCAACATTTTCGTTATATGACTGAAGGCTCTATCTAGTTCTTCTGTGAAAAAGGCTTTTATGTTTATTGAGGGCTTCTTGCTAGTTTGCATGTTAAACTAAAGTGAAATTTAGTGAGTCTATAAAGATACAGTAGAGACCCCAAAAACGCAACGTAAATACACACATTTTTTTTTTCTTTAAAAACATGCTATAGCTTATCTGTTAGAGATATATACTAAAGTCTTTATGGGTAAAATTATATGATGTATAGAATTTGCTTTAAAATAGAACAGTAAAAAAGTCTATATGTGAGAACAGATGAAACAGAGTGGCAAAAATATTAATAACTGTTGAAGCAGGGTGATAGTACTTAGAGATTCTTTATACTATTATCTGTACTTTGTGTGGTTTGAAAATTTCAATAACAAAAATAATGAATTCAAATAAACTTTAATAAAACTAGTAAGGTCAAAATAAAACTACTACATAATTAGATATTCTGCAAACATCTACATAAGACTGTTTACATGACATTGTCATCATAGTGAAAAGTTGGGAACAACTTAAATGTGAGTCGGTAGGGATAGTTAAATACAGTACACCCAACATGCAATGGAATTCTATGCAACCATGAACGAGGAAACTGTTGAGTGAAAAAGGAGGTTCCAGAGCAGCGTATGGAGCCTCATTCCATGTTCACAGGCATGAGTGTGAGTGTCCATCTACGGTTCCAAGTGGTTATCCCTGCAAAGAGGAATTACAGTCTTTTTTTCACTTTTTCTTGAAACTGTTTTGTATTACTTAAATTTTCATAGGAGTATATATTAATATTATATTTGCAGGAAATTATTTTCTATAATGATATCTATAATTTTTCTCATTACGTTATTCTTTGTAGCTCATGAAATGATTTTTTATTTTTATTTTTTCTGCTTTTTTTCCTCCCCAAATTCCCCCAGCACATAGTTGTGTATCTTTATTTGTGGGTCCTCCTAGTTGTGGAAATGATTTTTTTTTAAAGATTTTATTTTTCCCTTTTTGTCCCCAAAGCCCCCCAGTACATAGTTGTATATTCTTTGTTGTGGGTCCTTCTAGTTGTGGCATGTGGGATGCTGCCTCAGCATGGTTTGATGAGCAGTGCCATGTCCGCGCCCAGGATTCAAACCAACGAAACACTGGGCCGCCTGCAGCGGAGTGCGCGAACTTAACCACTCGACCACGGCGTCAGCCCCTGGAAATGATTTTTTAACTATAAAAATTGTGCTAGGTCTTAAGTAATTCAATATGGGAAAGTGCTATACTTCTAGAACAATATGAAATCTTGAGTAAATTTCACTGATTTTTAAAAATAAAAAAATTCTACGGCATTCTAGCACATACTTTTTTTTTCCTTGACCACCTACTGAGTGCATATAGTAAGACATCTATATGAAACTACATGAAACCAACATTACAAAATATATGGGAATACAGTTAACTACCTTTTGGTTAATTCAAATCAGGCTGGAAATTCTATTAATTATAGAAAGAAATAGCATTTGGAAGAGAAGAAAATGTTTTCTGGGTTGTTCATAAAGAACTTGAATTGAAACTATTCCAATAGTTCTATGCATAAAGTATTTGTGGATATTTTGGTAAGCTTGTTCTTAGACTAAAACAGATGGCAGAACAGAATAAAATGTAATTTCAAGATGCATGGTTTGTGAATTCAGTGCTGCAGACTCAGCATTAGCAGCTAAATCTCAAGTTTTAACTTTAGCCAGCACTGCAACATTTTTTGGTGTGAATTTTAACTTAATGATTAACCTTTGAAACATCATTGAATTATCTTGGATAACAGTCCCAAGAGGTCTGTGTTCTAGAGGTTGTGGAAACCTGTCTTTAGGCAGTCTGCTGCTGCTGCACCCTCTTCTTAGTCCACAAAGACCCCAGAACAGAGTGTGAGGGAGCCAGCGGTGGGGCCTCTTTCCACCTCACCCCTCTTCGGGGCCTCTACTATGCATAACGGTTGCCGCGTACAGTCCTTGGTCAATGGCTTACTGTTCCTAACATTTCCTTTTTCCTTGCTGATTTTAAGGCTTCAAGGAATTTAAAAGTAGCTCCTTCTCACCAAGAGGCTGGGGATCCCTAAACTCAGCAACTGCAATTCTGATAATGTAATGAAAAATAAATAAAAAGATATCACCTAAGTTACCTGGTAAATATTTCCTTCTTTCACATCCATGTTATAAGCTTTAGGAATGATGCGAGATTTCTTCGGTTTTGATTTGTCCAAGTTATGTATCTGTAACCAGATTGAAGAAGCACACTTTGATATAAATTAGCTGTAAATACTTGCCATTGTGTTAGGGTAGATATTCTGTTTCTTAATATGTTTCTAGATGATCTTGGGAAAATCATGTAAATCTTTGTTTAGGGATTTTAAAGGTCTACCATATGATGAATATCCCCAGATTAAAACTGTTTTACCTGGTTACTAGAAGAACTGGATTGCCTATAATGGATAGTATTGGAATGAGGCTTCTTTGAAGTTTCTGAAGATTCCTGCCATAACTTTCTTTTAGACCTGTGGACTGTTCTGCTCACTACCAGTTGGTGGTCACTTACATCAACTTCTTTAGTTTGATTTCCTGATTGCCGCTGTGGTAGTTGGGGATCTTCCATTTCTGTGCCTGATTCAAAAATGTGTGGTTGTCTTTTCACTTTCAGTGACTTGTGGCCTTTCCCTAAAGTTTGTGTTACATATTTGCTTGTTAAATTTTCTTTTCCATTAACTCGAAAGTCAACAGCACTTTTTATTACACCTAAATTGTTATTTAACATCTGAAATACTGAACTATCAGATAGTTTTTTACCTACACTTAAACTCACAGTCCGTTTTCCATCAGAAGGGGGATATTTTGTCATGTTTTCATAGGACTCAGTGTTTTTTTCTTGCAGAGGTCTAGAAGTCTTCTGATTTAAATTTCTAGCATTCATCTGAATGTTACTACTAGTTCTCTTTTTTATGGTTGCATCTAAAATCAGTTTTTCATCCTGGATCACACTAGTTTTAAGTGAAAACAATTTAGATTCTGTAACAACATGCTGTTTTCTTTTCAGGCTGCCAGGTTCTAAGACATTTTTGTTCATCTGTAACGACTGAGTTTTGAAAACTGGTATGAATTTAGGGGTGCTATTACTGCGGGAGCTAAAATTTGTGTCTTGAACTTGAGTATTTCCTCTGTTGGGCTTTGGTACTTCCAAATGTACGTGTGGTGTCTTATAAGACAGGGCTTTCTTTCTGCTCTGAACAGATTCTGGCTGGAGGTGCAGAGTTGAGTATGTGCAGGGCTTTGGCTGGCTGACTGAAAGCTCCACCTTGTGGTCCGTGGCTACTGAACATGGTAGAAGACTCTGAGCCAGGGCGGGTCTTGTGGAAGGGGCCTGAGTCAGAGAGGACCTGAACATTTGCTTAGTGGTCAGATTGGGTGGCTTGACTTTATTTTCCTGAAAAGGTAGAGATTAGGAAATTTTTAAAATGTAGTAATATCCTTAATGGAAAAGAAATAAGATACAAAATATCATCAAAATAAGAATATAAAGTAACACTACAATACATAGAACATGTAAAGAAAAACAAATGAGTCTTCGTGAGGAAATGTGTACATCTCTTATGGTATGTAACCTTCTTTAGATACCACCTTTTCAAGATGAAGATATGTTCTAAATTCTATATAAATCCACTATGAAAGCTATACACTGAGCTACCCATTGTCCTTCAAACGTGCTCTTGCTGCTGACTCGTTCAGAATGTCTTTCCCTTTTCTCTCCTTTTCTTGCCCCCTTATCTCCCCAAGGATCTGCTATCAGTATTTATTTGTCAGCCCAAAATAGCACAAGGTAGTGCCCTTACTTTCAGTGTGCATGTTCCATCTCCCCAAGTAGATACCAGACTCTTCAAGGGTAGGAACCAAGACATTTATTTTCATATCGTCCACATTCTTAAATCTTTCTCACAGTTACTACAAAATACTTGTTCAAAGAAATTAAATTAATGGAGGAGGTGGTTGCATCTACACTAGGCCTTTAAGAATAATAAGCAGGATCTTGACTACTGGGCAGCGACTGTGTAAATAATTTTGTACTCTCATTTCCTACCAGAGTGCCTGGTACCTGCTAGCAATGCAGCAAGTATTTGTTAAACTGACTTGTTAGGTGCATCAGAGAAACAAGTGTATATAGTCTTTTTTAAAAAGTTGTGGTAATATACACATATAGAACATAAAATTTACCATTTTAGAAATTTTTAAGTATATAATTCAGTGACATTAAGTACATTCCTCATTGTTCTTCTGTTGTGTAACCATCACCACTACGTATTTCCAAAAATTTTTCTTCATCCCAAACAGAAACTTTGTAGTCTTTAAGCAGTTAACTCCATTTCCCTCTCCTTGCAGCCTCCGGTAACCACCATTCTACTTTCTGTGCCTATGAATTTGTCCATTCTTAGTACCTCATATAAGTGGAATCACAATACTATCTGGCCATAGCGCATCCCCAGTGAGTCTTGAGTTGCGATACTGGCCTCGAACAGAACTTCTAAGTGTGCACGTGGCTTTTGATCACCTCCACCTTCCTAATCGCATGCAACCCTAAGCCAGAACTATGTAGAAAAAGGAATTTAGGGAAACAGACTCCCAGTGTTCTGAAGCTGACATAATACAAAGTTATCATAGAGTACAAGAATTCCCCCACCTTGACTATTCTTGGGAGAAGGCAGAAGACCCCACGAAAATCTTCGGTGAGGTTTGGGGTGATACTGAAAATAGAGCTCACTTCTTGTCTGTAGGCTTCTAAAGTTGGAGGCTCACCCATGTCAGCAGGGCAAGAAGACACCCCTCCTTAATTCCCCATAATTTTCAGAGGGCAAAACGAGGATTGAGCCAGGTTTCCTGACCCTGAGTGAAGGGATACAGAAGTTAACTAAGGAATAAGAGCTGACTGATAACGCCTGGAGATTGCCAGCCTGAGTGGAAAAGTGTGCATCAAGAAGGAGTTGATTTAGCTTGACAGGGCTGCTGTAAAAAATACCAGAAACTGGGTGACTTAAACAACAGAAATGTATTCTCTCAATGTTCTGGAGGCTAGAAGTCTGAAATTAAGGTGCTGGTAGGGTTGGGGCCATGAAGAAAGGATCTATTCCAGACCTCTCTCCTTGACTTGCAGATAACCATCTTCATATTCACATGGCATTATCCTGCCATATGTGTGTGTGTCCAAATTTCCCCTTTTTATAAGAACACTAGTCATACTGGATTTGGGGGCACATCCTATTCCAGTATGACTTCATCTTAATTATATCTACAATGGCCCTACTTCAAACAAGGTCACATCCTGAGGTACTATTCAACATATCAATTTTTTTGGGGGGGGGCACACAGTTCAACCTGTAACAGGATTTGACAGGTACCTCTGGAGAGACTGAAGAGGGGATGCAGCTGCTCTTCTGAAGATCATCTGTACAAGGCAGCTAGGAGAAAACCTTGAACAGCATCTTTGTCAAGATACCATATGAGCAGACACTACCACCATCAGACCAATCCAAGTCAAGAAGTGAATGCCCCCCGACCCCAATCCCCAGCTATGACTGTGTGATGGATATAGTGGACTGATGTTCAACATCCATTGCACCCTCCTTCTTAGTGCTCTTCTAGAGCCTGGAAATCTAGAATGGACATTTTCTCCTTCACAGGTAGGGTTCAGGATGTGATTTAGGATCAACCAAGCAGAGGCACCCACACAATACTTGGAAGGAAGAAATGAGGTAGAGCCACACTTCCACAGTTTCTGCTGAAAAGCTTACTTATGAACGTCTTTGGTTTTTCGGTTGCAGAGTTAGCAGGAGTCCAAGTGTCCACTCACCAGCTTTGCAAGTGTCCAGAAACAGAGCTTAGGGCACTGATTCTCCTGATGTGGACCATATTTGGCAAGCACACCAAATGCACTTCATCACACACCACTGCCCTCACCCTACATAGACTTTCCCCTGTACATAGATGCTATCACAAGGAGAAGAATGATTCTGAAATTTGAATGAAATTCTACCTCAAAGAGATGCTTTGTCAGAAGTGACTGAGTCATCTTAAAGTGTCTAGATTGAATTTTTTTTCATTTGATGATACAAAAGCATTCAAGAACTAAGTTGAAATCAATTATAGAAAATCAAAGAATAGCCATTTTTTGGACCCTTGGGTTTCATAAACTGTAGTAACTTTTAAGCAACATACCTACTACTTGAGATACCAAAAGAAAAACTCATTCTAGGCAGAGTCATATAATAATAGATAACTTATATTCTGAGATAAAACTTACCTAGAATATGTGCCTGAAATATGTTTATATTCATACCCCCCTTTCATCTTCATCTGTCTCTCAGAAATATACATGAAATGAAAATAATTTCCATGAGTTTGTTTTGCCCCTAGCCTGTCAATGTATTATTTACCCATTCTTTGAATTTCTAAAATATATTAAATAGCCCAAAGGAAGAAACCTCTAGGTTTATATTCAAAATGTATAAAAACACTACAAAAAGGGCCTGTGTAAACAGCAGATGAGATCATAAATAATTCACAGAACTTAAAATACTTAAATGCCAACAATCCAAAGCTTTGTGAAGTTATAACCCAACAAAAACATGCTTTACTACATTATTACTGTTATTCTGCCAGGTGTCACTGGCAAATGTGGCTTGGTTGACTTCAAATTTCTAGAACTTTACATACAATTTATATAACTTTATACATTAACATAAAATTATAGAGGAAAACTAAAGCTTTAACCTATATTTAAATATGAATGAATATCTAATGGAGATCTAGAATTAAGGTAATGATTAAATGAAACTTGAGGATTGACCAAAATAACTGAGCAAATACATTTTATCTATTAAAATCTGGTTCTGTGCATTGCACCACTTGAGTGTTTCTTGATTAAAGCTGAACCAGAATTCAGTTAAGCTTAGACTTAACCACAGGTTTATAGGAAATACGGAGATTAGAAGAATACGTTAACTTTAAATGAAATGACACAACAAGGAAGCAATCATTCAAATCGAGAATATGGGACATTCTCCAGGGCAAATGATCCAGTGTTTCCAGCAAATAACTGGCAAAAATAAAAGGGAAGGGGGTTTGGATTGTTACAGAATAAAAGAGATCTAGGAGATATAACAACCAAATGAAATTATGTGGGTCTTGCTTGGATTCTGATTTAAACAAAACCTCTAAAACAAATCTTTGAGATAAATAAGGAATCGGAGTATAAACTGGTACTGGATGATATTAAAGAATTACTGTTAAATAATTTTTTAAAAAGCTCTTATCAGATAGAGATGCATATTAAAGTTTTTACAGATGAAACAAGACCATATCTTGGACTTGTTTCAAAATTCTCCAGTTTATCCTCCACCGAAAAATATGTCAAGGAAGAGCTAGATGATAGGCATATGAGTTTATTATATTAATTTCTTCTTTGTGTCTTTGAGAATTTCCATAAGTTAAAAAAAAACCTAGTTTGGCTAAGCACTCCTGCTAATTTAAGTTGGCTGAGTTTTATTAAGTAGCCTGATCAATTTATTTTTCACTTTTTAAACTTATGCTTTTAACACTGCATGAATCTTAGAGCTAACATGTGGTGTAGCAAAAACAGGAACTAACATTTACTGAGAGCTCACTGAGTACAAGGAACTGTTCCAGGTATTACCTAGTCCTAAAACAAAATCCAAAAAACCCTGTCAAGTACTGCAAAGGACATGGCGATGTGCTGCCCAGACCCCTTCAAGGAAGGGCTGTTGGTCCCGCCGCCCCAGGACATGCCTGTCTCTCTGTGGCCCAAATCCATGGCAGATGGAGGAAGGGGTATAAGGCCTGCCTATTCTGGCCAATGTAGAACCACCATGATGGGTCATTTTAGCCTCAGAGCTCCACAGGGGCTTGACCATGACTATCTGGCACCTGCTTTGCTTTTGACTTCTCCCTTCACCCAAACTTCTTTCCTATCCTTCACTAGCGTTGCTTTCAAGGGCAGACCCCAACAAACATCATGTGCACTGGACTCCAGAGTTGGCCTCCTAGAGAGCCCAATTTGTGACAAGTGCTGTTATTAACACCACTCCCATGCCCCATTGTATAACTGAGGATGCAGAGGCACAGGGAGATCAAATAACCTGCCTAAATAACTTCTGCTAGAAAGAAATCCTTACTAGGAATGTGCAGTAAGGGTTTCTAAAACCAGAACTCCTAACCACAGATCTACACTTTTTCTAATTTCAGAACTCAGAATCTGACTCCTGGGTTTCAGTTTTAATTCTGCAATGTATTTAACTGTGCGGCTTTGGTTAAATTACTTGGATGTTTTGAGCCTCAGTTTCCTCTTATGTAAAATTGGGAAAACAATTCTTCATCTCAAGAGTCTGTTTTGATGATTGAAGGAGATAACACACAAAAAAGCAGCTGGCACACAGAAGGCGCTCAATAAAACTGAGCAGGATAAATTCTTATTGTCACGGTTCCAATCATCAGCAGCAATATAAAGACCAGAATTTCCAATTAAGTGTTATTTTACATTTAAGAAGCAAATTTTCACATGTATATTGTCCAGATTCACTATTTCATAAACAGACATGGGCTGGAAATATTAAGTATTCAATAAATATACTCAATAAAAATGCATGACATAATCACATTTCTTCTTCTAAATTCCTCAGATTTGAACTTGGCCAGAAACTAAACTTTTAAAAATGTTATGTCTGGGCAAAATTTTAAGATTCATTATCACACTGATGTCAACTGCTATTTGTCCACCTACACTGCCTTCTAAGGAAATAACCTTGCCTATAGCCCCTAATGTCTAGGCTCTCATGTTTTTATGTCATTTATATGAGGTGTTGGCCCCTGTGACCCAAGGATATCAAATCCACATGCTGCTAGTGACAGATGATGCGACCTGGCCTACAAAGATGAATGGGCCTATCAGATATTGGCTCTGGTGAATTTTAGTTGAGGATTATATAGAGAATGAATCAAGCAGCATGGCAGCAAAAGTTGAAAAAATGCCATTAGGCACAGTGCTTGAGCCACAGCAAGTCAACATCATGTGAAAGTCTAAATCATTGGAGCAGTGGAAACTACAATAAACTGAGGAGACTAGTAAGTCAAGAAAAGAGAGTGAGCAGACACAGAAGTATTCATATAACTCATATTATATTCAAGCTATTCAAACTTTTGACTGTCCTTTTGACGAAAACACAATTGTCATTTAAAAGAAAGATCATTGTTGAAAAATTTAAATTAAATTTCCTTAGATTTATTCTTTAAAACTTTCCTTTTAATTTTGTTTTCTTTTGACAAAGAAATCTTATTCTAGTGAATGTGAAGATAGGCCACCATATTTTCTTCATTAATATTGCTTAACTGCTACTTCTTTTTCATAAATAAGATTTCACTTAGCATATCATCTTACAAGGAAAATGGTATTGAATTAACTCAATTTCTATAAATGGAATTATTCAAAGGCTTTTTCAATCAATCAGACTCAAATGAAGTGACAGAAGTTCAAAGTAAACTTAGATTTCTATGAGGCAATGTTTCCAAACTATCCTATAAGATCATTAATTCATTGAAGAAACATTTAATGATACACCTATTATGTACCAGGCACTCAGGATAAGAAGATGAGTATGATTTCTGCCCTTTAGGAGCTCATGCTAAATTAGAAAAACAGCCCAGCAAACAACTACTACTATAATGCCACACTGAATACAATAACAACAACAAATGGCAGTGCCAAAGAGATAAGTATAAGAATAACAAACAGTATTAGGAGGATACTGAACTGACAGAAAAGAATTATAGCACAATGGAGTAGGTAGTCCATCAGAGAAGGCAAGAGGTCCAAGTAAGGTAGGTGCACAGCACGTTTGCAGAACTCATTAAGACATGAAAACTCTTACCTGTACATGAGGTTTAGTTAGTTCTTGTGTGTAGTAGCATGGTTTAGTTGTCATCTTTATGGGAAATCCACATATATGGGGCAGTTTAGATTTTAAATCTGAAAGAAAACTTTTCAACACACCTTCCAAATCTACCCTAGGAAAGAACTGTATGGGCTGACTTCTGATGCAACTGAGAGGGTATTTGAACAACGTTAAAGAACAATGGAACAGTTTTCATACATAAGAGATAGAAATTTTTATGGAACTAAAAAAGTATTAAAATAGAAACTGTTAAAAAGGCACATTTAACTAAATCCTATCTTACATATTGCTTATTCCCTATTACCCAAAGCTAAAAAGCATGTTTTTTCACAGGGATCTTAATTTCTTCTATTTTAACACTCACAATCAAGACAACTCATTGTACCCTCATTATATGGCTCTTCATATAGACTGGCAAACTAAGATACTCCGAAAGTCATTTATAAGAAAGACGCTATGACCTTTAGAAATTACAGAAATAAACGTTCACAGTCAACAACAAACAGGTTGCATCTCCAAAAACAGGAAAAATTCAGTGCAGAGAAACAACACACATAGACTGTATTCACATTCCAAAGGCAGTTCTTTGAGAAAAGCAGTTGCTTTTCTGATGAAAAATACTCTGCAGACGTGGAACAATGTCTTTGCATCTAATGAAAGGCAGTTATTGAGGTCTGACAACTTCAACTTTACATTAAGATTTGGGTTAGGAAACGTAGAATTCAGAAATAGTACATTATGGCTCTTCCTTCCTCCATTTTGAAACTCTAGCTCGTCAGAACAAAAAGAGACAGGAAAGGTGCAATCAGTACTAATTAAGACTCAAGAGTTTCACCCGAGCACTTGTGTGCTTTTTCGTGTATAGATTTTTTAAAATAATGTTAACAAAGATATTTTATTAAATCAATAGGGTGCATTAAGTATAAATCAAATCCTCTAAACTTGGCCTGTAAAATTAAATAAGTTTTCAAAAAGAAAAATCTCTGTTAAACAACTAATTCTTTTAATTCCACTCTTTCAATAATATCCAAAATGCCACCAGAGGGAGCCCTTGGCTAAGCACCATTTTAGGATTATTTTCTTACTACTAGGAATCATGTAAACTTTTTTCCTACCTAAAGTTCCTTTTGCTGTCTAAATTGTTGCAATAGTGTTTAAGGAAAAAAAAATATCATTAAGCTCATCCTCAAATAAAAATAGGAAAATACCAAGAAAGACAAAAAACACTCATGCAGATAAAAAGAAGTAGGGGGAAAGTGGATTCACGTGGACATAGAGAAGGCTGAAAATGATGACATCAGGGCAGGAGCAAGACTGGATCATAAGGTGGGCAGAGAGCATCTGTTACAGGTGGTGTGTAAAGGATATGTGAAGATCCTTCTTCCTATCATTTTGAAGTAGATGCTGCAGTATATTTTAATATTTCCACAATCTTCTGGAAGTTTATAGCCATACTAAAAATTAAGAACAAAGCTGAAATTCTCTTGGGACAAAGCTAAACTTAGGTTAAATTACAAGAAGCAAAATCAATTAACTTCTAACCGAATACATATTTCTATTCCTTACCAGATCCTCCCAGTGCATCTGGAAATCTTCATATGATTGAAAAGGACAGTCAGGAGGTATGGTGTGAAGAATACTTATTATTTGTCCCATTTTCATACTATGGAAAATAACAGTTGGTAAAATACTATGAGCCAATGCTTAGATAGTTTAAGTTAATTATACAATTTAGAAAGTGTTCAAAAACATTTAGAAACTATCTACACATAAGCAATAAACTAATCATTTGTTCCCAGTTCCAAATACACATTGTATTAAATCTTAACAACTAGAATTGTTAGGAAAAACTAAACTGGATTGATGCAATGTGTTAGTTATAAACAGAAAATAATGACTAATAAAATGTTGCCACACAGAGGTATGCGTGGTAATTGTTAGACTTTAGAGAAAAGGCTATTAAGAGTTGAACGAATCAGAGTCAAATCTATATTCCCTACCTACCTCTTCCCTGCTTCAATGATTAAATTAGTATGCATATGCTGCTAGTTAATTAAAGTTCTTTTTCCTAAGCAGGTTAAAATTTCATCTCAGTAGTACTATTTATATTAAAAAGGAGCCATTATTTTTTCCTGAAGATAGTACAAACTTAAAACTCAGCTCATATCAAACGATAATGCATCATTAATTATATGTACAAGTTTATAAAGTTTTATTGATACTATTATAATAGTTGTAATTTCATAGTGAAATAGCTAGAAATTTTTTTAAAGCTAGATCTAATAAAAATGAAAATGTATAATAAAATTATTTTAGCAATTTGATAAAGGAAATTGAAGGCTTTTGTGAGTATAACAATATTGTTTTAATACTTTTTATAAGTTAAAATTCAGCTTCAAAAATTCACGAAAATAATTTATACTTTTGCACATACCAACGTTGAGGCAAAATCAGAGAAAACTACTATTTCTTGAATCTACCCTAGATTCTACAAATTGCAGTCTCACCTTGGCAAAACATAGCACCAGTTGTTTAAAATTGAATGTCCCTCAATGACGGCGTTCTTCTTAGTATCAAAATCCTTTATAATGCTCTGAGAAATGTCAAATTCTCTTAGCTTTTAATAGAAATAAGATTTTTATGCATAAGTCCTCAAAAGAATTTGGCAAACAAAAAGAAACAGTAAAAAACACATATTTCTTACACACACCCCCACAGAGACGGTTATAAAGTAGTTTAAAGGCTTAAATTATATTAGATCACGCATAACCACTTTAAACAATATAATCAATGTTTCAGTTCACCCTATTTCTCCTCTATACAGTATATCAAGTATTTCATGCTTCCCCTCTTATCTTCTAAACCAAAAGTCCTATTTTATACTTATTTTAATTGGTTTTCAGTTTCTTTGTTTATGTTGATTTATAGGAAGTTGAACCCCTTCCAAAGGAAGGTATTTACATTTTGTAAGAATAACATCTTAACCAAATTTTTTTAATTTTTTTTTTTTTTTCCCGGGAGGACGCATTAGGGAGTTATAACTCTATTTGGTCTTTTGGAGGGAAGAGAACCAAGCTGATAGCCCCACTCTCCTTTTGTAAGCCTCTTCGATCTCCTGGAATGCTTTTTCCTCTGGTCCCCAGGTGCCCTATGTGTAGGGTATTTAAGCTCGTAGATAGCCAACAACAATTTACCACTTACAGTTCTCTCACCCTGCGAAATACTCCTGTGGGACATTTTCTTATAGTGAGTCAAAGATATAGAGGGACCTCAGTGAGGTGAAAAACAAAGTACTAACGGGTGAGAAAACACTGTATTAAGATTAGAGAGAATGGCTCATAATCCCTTGCCCTCTTTTTACATCTTTTGGGAAAGGATTAATATGATTAGATCTGTATTAAACTGACAGAATGATGTTTTCTTTGGGTAAACAGATTTAGAACAGTATCAATATATCAAGCATTTAATAATATGGATTTTGATTAAAAAAACTTTATCACTCTTGGTTAAAAATTAAACCCTACTAGCATGTTAGTAATAATAATAAATATATTAAGTGAACATAATAAAGCTAATTATAGAGATCAAAATATGTGGTACCTTAGGTGGTGGCAGTCTGATTGTGTAAGCTTCTATACTTAGACAAACTTGAGTTTCTGTTACATTGATGTCTAGTACTGAAAATAAAATATTTCACTGAACTTTCTGGAATTATTAATCCATCCTATCAAATTAAGTACTTTAGTAACAAAAGAAATTACTTTAATTTATTCAAGTTAGAAACTGTTAAGAATGGATTTTTTTTCCACACATGGTAAAATTCAAATCATCACCATACAATATTTGACAATCTGCAGATGAGACATCAAAAAGAAGACAAAGGTAAGAAACAACACAGATATGTGGGTGTGTATGTGTGGAGGTGGGGCGTCACAAGGAACGCTTACAGTAAGAAAAACAAGTCATCCCACAGTTGAGAGGAAAACTCAACAAATACCTTTTACAAGTCTGACATCTATTATATGTAAAAAATGGAGACCATCTTCTTCTTAAATCAGGAGAGGTACCATCCCATACTTCTGACTTCAGTAGTCTTTTACTAACAAATGCCCTCAAATACACTGGCACATATATTACAGATCACAGAGCTGCAAGTCTTCTCCCTTGCTTTCTCATAATTAAAATTATTTATACAAGTAATATAGTGGTTATCTTGGGAAGGCGTAGTACCTGGAAGAAAGTATGAGGGGGCTCCTGGGCTACTGGTAATGTTCTGTTTCTTAATCTCTGGACTGGTTGTAAGGATATGTTTAGCTTGTGAATATTCAATGAGCTATATACTTACGGTTTGTCAGTTTGGCTATAGAATATCACATTCAGTAAAGCTAAAAGAAAAAATTCTAACAGAGGAGTGAAGAATTTTGCTCTTCCAAACTTTTATCTTTAATATCCTACAGCTGTGTCTCCTCATAGTATTTGGGGATGGAACTAAATTTAGGTAATGAACCCATTCTTCCAGAGCTAGAGCACACAGTGACTGCCACTGTCCAACTTAAACATAAAACTAGCCCAAACAGGGCAAAGAGGCTTCAGGCTGAAAGTGGACTCAGACCGAATAGCTGTGGATTACGGATGCTAGCCTAGGATTTAAGGCTATGCCCAAATGGTGGTGAAAGCACCATGTCTGATTAATAATGTTTACTCAGGCTCAGAAATTTCACCTAGCAGCTATCTCTGGACTACTGTTTAGGAACATGTCTACCTGCAATAAAGTCATGCATGCCAGTGAATGAATTATATTAGACTATATTGTAAACTGTGTATTGTAGGTCATCTGTCTCTCTTTAGAAAATCTTTTTTTTTTTTTTAAGGAGAAAAAGAATCATGTTCTTATAAGAAATAAAGCTTTTATTTACAACAGTACTAAAGAATTTTTTTCTTTTTAAAATTTTTTTATTGAGGTTATACTGGCTTATAACATTGTGTAAATGTCAAGTGTGCGTTACTATATTTCAGTTTCTGTGTAGACTGCCTTGTGTTCACTACCAATAGTCTAGTTTTTATGTGCCACCATACATATGTGCCTCTTTACCTCTTTCACCCTCCCCCACCCCCTTCCCCTCTGGGAACCCTCAATCTGTTCAATTTCCAACATACATAAAGAACTCACACAACTCAAGAACAAAAAAATGAACAACCTGATCAAAAAACAGGCAAAGGATATGAATAGATATTTTCCCAAAGAAGATATACAGATGGCCAACAAGCACATGAAAAGATGTTCAACATCATCAATCATTTGGGAAATGCAAATCAAAACTACAATAAGTTATCACCTCACACCCATCAGAATGACTATAATTAATAAGACAAGAAATAACAAGTGTTGGAGAGGATGTGGAGAAAAGAATTTTTGATGATATGATTCTGGAAACTATACACTATAAGTTTCCAATGTATAAACTTATACATCATAACGTATAAACTTATAATGTATAAACATTATAGCCTATGTTTAAATTAAACTCCTTCATAGTTATATTTTTAAGTAGAGAAATTACAAATATAGCTTTCATTCCAATTAGAAGAAGTGAATTTTTTCTCATATAGGTAGAATATATATTTTAAACCAGAGGTGATTTCCCAGGTGAAACTGTGATTATAATAATATCTGATTAAATTCTGATATAACCCAGTCATCAAAATTATAAGCCCACAATCTGTAACATTGTTTTTTTAACAACTGTTAATGATATTGTTTTATTTACTGACAATGCATTTTTACTTACCAACAGCACTTTGCTTTCCCATCTGAGAAAGAAATTCTCTTCCTTAAAAAAATTCATAGAATATGCCATATTATTGTAACTAATAAATCATGCTTGATATATAACTTTTTATGTGAAATTACCAAAGCTAAGGAAAATGCTTTAAAATGCAATTTTACACAAAGGAATATCTGATGCCAGCTCAGAGAAAAAAACACAATCACTCAAAAAGTATGCCTTCAAATAAAAGTACAGAAATACTCAATGCTTCCCTCAAATATTTATTTCCTGGTATGAAACACTTAGAAAATGGTCAGACCTCAACACAAAATGCAAAATAGCCTTTTGGTTCCAACAATATTAGTAATTTGTGTTCATTTTATTATAATGCTCTATGCTTACATTTATTCCTTTCTAGCCATCAAGTATTGTATAATAAAAATCTTTCTTTAAAGAAACCTCAGCAGGCCTCTGGACATAATCCCAAAATAAGGAGACGGCATTTATGTTGTGGGCTTGCTTGAGAATGCTTGGTTGGGCTATGCTTTAAAAACTATTTCCTAAAAATAACATATCTTGCAATTAAAAACAGATGCACATAATAGAAGTAATCTAGCTCAGAAAGCCCCAAAGACTAAAAGAGATAAAGTCACCTTGCACCAAGAGATGGCCAGTTTTATTCCAGGCTGGAGCAAGCCTAGCTGTGAGTGAATATGAAAGGCAGTTTTGAAGAATTACAGGAATTACTCTTTGTGGAGCTTCCACCTAAAAACATTAAAGGGCAAAATGTGGGCAAATTTACAACAATTGGTATGTCCCTATAAATTCAGAGAAAATGTCTGTGTGTTTGGATTACCAGCCAACAGACTGGGCTGTTATGGATCTAAGTTATAGTCACCACTACAGCCAATCCTATCTGGTTCTAAAGTTAGAGAGGCGTTAAACTAGATTCACTTTGAAACCATGACTACTATCATGCTATAAGGGCCAAATTCTACCTACTTATCCTGGCCCAATAAGCCTAAGCTTTTAGAGTTTCCATGCTAAAATCTTAAACTTTACTTTGTATTCTGCTCTACAAAGAGGAAACCAGACCAGAACTATATTGTAATCTTTCTCATTATTGTTCACTCTAGCTCAACATCAGAAAACAATTAAATACTTACATGGCACACAAGCGACCAGCAGAGTATCTTGTAAAAAATTCTTAAAAATCAGGACTTTCACTTCTGATATGATAAGAAGTAACAGAATCTAGATTTATCCTCCTACTTGAAATAACTAAAAAACTGGGCAAGTTATATGAAATGATGGTTCACAAGATGTTGGGCATCAAGCAACAAAGAAGAGCAATTCCTAAGGAAACCTATAATTACCCAATCATATTGATTAAGGACGGTTTCCAGGCTGTGGTACAGGGAGGCGGAATCCTGGAAGAGCCAGTGGGATCCTTGGGTTGAGGAGACAGAGCTGAGAGTCCAGGGAGGCCACAGAAGCTAGATATTTTGGGGCAAAGTATTGGAGAGGAGAGAGCTGTACAGAGACCAAACTCAGATCAGCAAACTCAGATCTTGAGTATTCAGCTGAGTATGGATTAGCACTTGCATATGAGGAAACTACCCAGGACTGGGGAAAGAACCAAGGCTGTTTGCTATACAGACATCCTTGAAAATATAGTCCAGAAGAAAACACTGCCAATTGCCTCTGCCAGCGAGACACACAGAAAAGTGAGAGAGCGAAGAACTGCCTCCCAATATTATCTACCCCCTGTATTTGAACCATTTTGACTTCTGGTGAATTTTCCCAGGATGCAAGTAATTAATCTGTTGGCAGAGGATGGGACTAGATCTGTTCAATTTGTCTCATAGAGAATTTAATTAAGGTTACTATCAATAGGACTCTAAGCAGGAGGATGAGGCCAACCTGAAATGTTGACCTCAAACATACCTCCAGGGTCCCAGACCCAACCAGCTGAACAAATCTCAAAAACTATCAGGATCTGCCTTAGAAAGCCAAATTGCTTTCTCTTTTATTCTGTATTGATTTTTCCCATAGCTTGAGGTATTAACCCAGATACAGCAGGAAGTATCAGCACACACTCAGCCTTGGCATACAAGGAAGAAGTCTGGGGCAATTCTATCATCCATAACCATCCTGATTGGTGACTTGGATGCCTTCCAGGACAAAGATGGTGTCATTGATCACTTCAGCTAATGTCAGGGACAAATTCTGTACCATATTTTCTCAATAACTGATACAACAGGTAGACAGAAAATAAGCGAGAATATAGTAGCTTAACGATACTATCAACCAATGTGACTTGATTAATATTTCGAGACTATTAACACAACAGCAGCAGAATACACACACTCCTCAACTGGACAAGGGACATTTACTAAGATACACCATATTCTGGGCCATAAAACAAGTCTCAGTAAATTTTAAAAGATTCAAGTTATACAAAACATGTTCTCTAACAATTAAATTAGAAAGCAAAGACAGAAAGATTCCTGGAAAATCCTCAAATATGTGGTAACCACATAACACACTTCTAACTAACTCATAGATCAAAGAAGAAATCAAAGGGGAATTAGAAATTATTCTGAACTGAGGAAAATCAAAACAAAACATATACTTTGGAGGAAATTTATAGTACTAAATGTCTCTATATTAGACAAGAAGAAAGTTCTCAAATCAGTGGCCTCAATTTCCACCTTAGGAAACTACATAAAGAAAAGCAAACAAAACCCAAAATAAGCCTAAGAAGGGAAATAATAAAGACCCAAATGAAACTCAATAAAATACAAAACAGTAAAACAACAGAGAAAATCAATGAAACCATAAGCTTGTTCTCTGAGACAAGTAAGATTGCTAAGCCTGTAACACGACTGATCTGGGAGGAAAACAAAAGATACGATACACATTACCAATATCAGGAATGAGAGAGGTGACATAACTACAGATTCTACAGCAAAAGAAAACAAGGGAATATGGTAAGTAACTTTATGCCAATAAATTTTATAACTCAGATAAAGTGGACATATTCCTTGAAATAGATAACGTGAATAGCTCTACTACATATTAAAGAAATTAAAATTGTAGTTAAAAACCTTCCCACAAGAAAAATTCCATCCCAGATAATTTGATGGGTGAATTTTACCAAATATTTATGGAAGAAGTAATAAAAATTCTACACAAACGTCAAAAACTTGAAAAGGAGAGAATTTTTTCCGACTAGAAGATTTCTGACGGCAAGGAGTTTACGTGGTTCATAGCTTTATATTCAGAAACAAATAGTGTGCTCAGTGTATTACAGATATTCAATAAACATCTGCTATGATTACTATTACACAGAAAGTATCCATATAAAAAAAGCTCAGCATAATCATGAAGGCTCAACAAGGCAGAAAAGCAAGTCAGATTGGAAGAAAGTTCACAAATAACAAAGAATTCAGGATCTGGAAGTCTGGTGAAGGGGTCAAAACAAGTTTATTTAGTAGGAATGAGGAACTGGGATAAGAGGAAAAAGGGTAATATTATAAATAAAAAGATTTTAAACATTTTTGACATGGGACACCCTGCAGTAATAAAGTCAAAGGTGTGAATTATAAGACTAGAAGAAAGACCACAAAGTAAGCGTTTTCATTAGAATATGAGGATAAGGGGTGATATGTTTCTTTTCATTTTTTCTTATAATCTGAAGATATATATACATAAAATTATGGTACTTGGTATAAATATTCTTTTATTAAATCAATGCTGAAATGCTACCTATTCTTACAGACAGAAAATAACTGTTTTGATCTTTAGAATTCATCTCTAAAATCATATTGTCTCTATCCTTTCGCTAACAGATTTGTCAAAAAATAATACAATTTTGACCTTGAAGTCAACATATTAATAAGAAGATTAAATTCTCCAAAAGCAGGCCAGTAAGGCAGCAAAGGGCTCTCCACTAAACTACGAGATACTTTCCACAATAAAGGACAGAATTTTGTAGGGATCTCTGGAAGACCCCAGATTCTAGTTCTAGGTGAATGACAAACTGTAAATTAGGTTCTCACAGTACATACATGGCCTTTTCAGGACAAGTAGAATCCTCAGATGACCAAAAGCTTGTCTCAGCAAAAAGATTTAACTAAAATCCTCCCTCGTTGTTCCCAAAGAATACTGCTTTGTGACTGGTTGTGACTGATGGCCAAAACCATCTTTTGGGGTTATTCAAAGATTTCTCAAGGAACTGCAAAGCACCTCTGGTTATTGTTGAGACCTTAACATCCTCCTAGAACCTAAACAAAGTATCTCATCTTGGAGATGTCCAGAAACCTCATTATCCTGAATGTCATGAGATCCAGAAACAGAGGCCAGCACTGATGCCTAGACAGGGTGCTAGAATGACCAAGGATACAGTGTCTCAGCGATATATGCAGAGAAATGAAGGGAGCTCCAGGCAAGTATCCACGACCTGAGTAACTGAGACACGAGAGGTGCTCAACCCTATGTATTCATATTTTCCTGGCTAAGATCCAGAAACTCATCACCATGTAGAATACAATCTATAGTGTTTAGTTCCTCCACTTACTAGCTATATGATTATGAAAGATATTTTTATCTCCTCGGTTTTCATTTTGCTCATCTGTAAAAATGGGGATATTTACTTCCTGGAAGATATGTATGGTAAATGAGAGTATGCCACATAAAATGCCTGCAAGAAAGTACCCAACAAAAATTAAGCCTTTGCCCTTCTTTCTAAACTAAATGTGCACAAAATAATTGTTTGGGAAAAAATTGTTGGGTTTTTTCACTGCATAGCAATGACTTATGAGAAAGATACTCCAATTTTTGTTTGCTGACAAAAGAAGCTGAATACAAAATCACTATACACAGTATCTGGAACTATTAGTCTCTTTAAAACTTACCTTAGCTCCATGTTTTTCAATATAGGTATTAAGTTTTCCAGCTTTATAAAATGGTATCTATAACAAAAATGCACATTTACAAAAGTGACATAAATATATTATTAAATAACGCAATACACAAAGAATTTAAACATTATACATCAGAGGGCACAGAATCAGGCTGTTATTCTAACAGCTTCTACACCTTGGAGAAGCAAGTGATGATCATTCTCTCCCTGAAATAGAATCTGTGGGTACAATCTCGAAGTGAGGAAAGAACTTCTGGGAGTGACATGAACCCAGAAACCATATAAAGGAAGAGGCCAATAAATTTCATATAACAAATATTTAACTCCTTTATTAATATACAAGTTCTTAGAAATGAATAAGGAAAATGGACAAAAGTGGAAGATCAAGAGAAAGTTCAAAAGACCAAGGTGCTGCAACTCAAAGAAAGAAACACAAATTAAAAGATGTTATTTTTTACCTAACAGAGTGGCAGATATGTAAAGGCTACTAATATCCAGTGTTTGTGAGATGTGGAAATATAGGCACTCTCATACACTATTTGTTGAAATGCGATCTAGTACAACTTTTTCAGAGAGCAATTTAGCAGTCTCTGGATTATAGTTAAAATGTGCTGCAATCCCACTTCTAAGAGTCTAACCCATAGAGACCACCAAATAAAAATGACATAATTTCAATGATGCTTTCTGAAGCATTGTTTATAATAGCACAAAACTAGAAACTCAGATGTGCATTAGAAATAGTCAAATTATTATACACCTATACAATGAAATACTTCACATTTCAAATACTTTCTCTTAAAATGAGAAAGATACATATACTGACACAGAAGAATATCCAAAGGAGGTCAGTAAAGGGGAAATGAAAGGCAAGCTTCAATAGTACGTATAATAATCCCATTTTCTACTTTAAATATTTTTGTAAATTTTTCTTACAGCTTGTAATATCTTTTTAAGAAAGCAAAATATGTTTTTAGATGGTTACTTTCCTCTTCTCATTCTTGCTCAGATTAGGATACTTGAATTTATGAGAACTCTAAAACAATGTCCTCCTTGTTCCATAAATGTTTCAGGTAGAAAAGAACACAAATAAGAAGCATTAGTATCTACTTATTCACCAACATCTTGTCTTTCTTAAAAACCATATTAAAGATGAGAAGATAAAAGATGTACCTGTAACCACATAACCTAGAAGAAAAACAAGACCTGAAGATTTTGGATGGCTTACCAGCATTGTCAATAAATGCTGATTTCACTGGATTTGGGGGAATTAAAATCCCAGAATAAGAGGATTTTCAGAAAGATTTTGACAAAAATCTCAGAATATGGTTTTTATAAATATTTTTGGCATGTCATTATCATTTCTGCTTATATACAGCACTAGGAAATATGTTTCTTGATCTAATTTTACTAAGTGTAGAAAATTTTTTTTAATAAAATTTCCAAATTAAAAAAAATGTTGATCTAAGTTGTTTAAAAATAATTGCAGATTTGTTGGAATGAGAAACTGCTTCCTTTATATTAATTCTAAAGGACAAAATATGAGAAAAGGATTAAGCCCATTCTATTATAAAAAATTATGCTATAACATTTTATTCATTAATAGTTTTTATATTAACATTTATGACAGAGAAACCTAATTATGAAATTATAACCACAAAAATAGATTTTAAACATCAGGTATATCAAAGTTAGTCTGTTAATGGTTCAAACTACAACACAGTGTAATTTGTCTTGATAAACCATCTTCAATTTGAACTATACTTAATACCTAGATTATCAATATTTCATCAATATTGCTCCCAATAATTAGTAATAATACTTTATAAAATGTTAAAATACTAACCGCCATCACTACCCAAATTTGGCTAAATATTCCAGGCACAGGTGATGCAAGAATATCTTGGTGCAAAAACAGCAATTGCCTGTGGAGATGAAACGTATTAATTTTAAAGTGGACTTGCCTACTTTCTTCTTACATTATCAGAGCATTCAAAAATGGCTTAGCCCCAATCAAAAGTTCAAGGTTCTTCTAGGCAAGGACTGTGTTATAGATTTCTGTATCTCTTAGCATGGTATCTTGAACACTGAGGCACTCAGTCAAGATTTGAATTAAAAAAATTATAAAGTTTTAGATACTGACATTAATATGAAAACTTGTCCCTGCATCTGAGTTTCCCAACCTCTTTCATCTGTGAACCTAAATTCCTCATTTAAAACTCCACTTCTGTCCTAAGAAATGGAGAAATCTAAACACTGTGAAAAATCCAGCTCTTTTAAGTTCTATTTGTTCCATTTTCCTTTATTTTTAAGTGATGATCCGGGGGCAGTGGAGGCAAGAGTCCAAGGATGCACCTATCAGTGAAGTTATCAAATACTTTAATGTTAGAACCATTGACTAGATTCTTTTCCTTCAAAAAGAGATTTTTTTCCAAGCCACAATGAAGTGGGTAGTGGTTTTAGTTTAATATTCATCAGTCAAATGAATTTACAACAAAAGTCCTCACAATTCAAATTACCATCAATTTTGTTTCAAAGGCCAAGGAAAAGGTGGGAAAAACACAAAAGAGAATAGAACTGGAAATATGAAAATTTTCAAAATTACTAATCATCAAGGAAACAAATTTTAAAAACCACAAGTGTTTGTGCGTGGGAGGTGTGGGGGGTGGTTACCTCAAAAAGTAAGATGGGCCAACCTGTTTCTGGTGGCCTCATCTTTGTCAAAACCCTGGTGCAGCAGGTACTTGGTTTTGCAAGCCCTGCCTTTGTCTGACAGCCAGGTCTCTGCTCAATCTGTTCCAGCCTCTCTGTCAGTTATTGGGATGATGAGTCAAACACCTCACTCTGTGGGCGTAGCCACCATCCATTTGAAGGCAAATAGCAGAAAATCTCATTTAAGGTTTTCTACTTGTTTCCCAAAGGGGTCAGAGATAAATTCTCAATAGGTATCAAATTACACCTTAGCAGGAAAGGTACAGGCTGCTGGATCACTTGGGTGGGAAAATACACAATGGGGACAAGAAAAGTTTTATAAATAAGAGCAAAATGGAGGACATTCTAAGAGTGTCTTTCTTACTTCTGGCCCTTATGCAATCTTGTAAGTGTCTGTTCCTCTCCATGAAATTCAGGTACAGATATAATCTTGTCCATGTATTCTAAGTCCTTCTTTGAGTGCCTCAAACAATTTAAGGAACTAATACATGATGAGTGCTCAGTAATCATGGAGTCATACTTTAGGCTTCACCTAAGCTGTTTTTCAAAGAATATCTTGGGTCAGATATTTTAAGATAGTTCTTGGAGAAACTCTTATGTTGATCTGAAAATTAAACAACTATATTAATCTAAAATGTTTGCAATATCTCCTAAAGACCCTCATAAACAGTAGGTACTTGGTAAATATTTATTAATTACTAGCTCTAAGATTTTGGGAGCCTGATTTAATTCATCAATGTGTGTAAAAATTTTAAATTAAAAAGATCACACAAGAAGTCACAATATAAAAACTCAACAGTGAGATATTATATTTCAAGTATTTTCAGTCCTACACTAAATGTAATCTAATACAGTCTGAACAAAATTGAATTCCTTTATTTTAAAATTATGTATATAGATTGAGTAAATGAGTATTTTGCTTTAAAGGAGATGCTTCTAAAACAGCTCTTATAAGTCTCAAAAAGTTTAGAAAGCCTTAGTTATAAAATGCATTTTTTACCTGCACATCTTCATTTGTGTACTCCTAATCTCGGTGTCTGCCTCCCCACGACTCAATATTATCCTGACGGCACAGAGTTTGTGTAAGTCTGGAAGTGTGAGGAAGAACAGTGACTGCTGCCTAGAATCATTCATATTTTCCTGTTGACTCAATGTCTCAGCAATCAGGCCTTCAAAAACAAACAAACAAGCAAACAGCAATAAAAAGGTAAACTATCTGATCAACAGGGTTTCAATACCAACCCATCACAGAACATTTGATATTGTGGTGGAATAAGAATAAAATCAAATTAGTTTGCACACATCAGCAGTTAAATATCACTGACATTTCACCTTTGTTTTCTAATGATAATCTAGAATTTTTTTGGTACAAGTTTTACTAAGATGTAATTCATATGATTCACCCATTCAAAGTGTGCGATTCAATGGTTTTTACTGTAGTCGCAGTTATGCAACCATCAGAATACATTTTATTTCACTTTCATCATCCCAAAAAGATAATCTAGCATTTTAAACCTGCAGTTCTATACTACAAATAGAAAACTGAATACAAATAATACAAAAATCCAGCACTGTTTATTAAATGCCTACTCTGCTCTAGGTACTAACTACACTTCTACTATACTGTCTTTATTTAATAAAATTCTTCCAAAGTTTCTGGCTACTCTTAAGTTTCGTTCTTTTTTCTTTCAGGCAAACAAAATGTTTCCTAAGACTAATAATTTTTTAAAAATCAAAATGTAATAATTTTTTAAAAATCAAACAGAAGAAGAAACAGTCTTCTGCTGTTTCAGGTTCCCTCTGTAAAGCACTCCAAGGTTGAGAATATCTTTTTCGTCATTTTACATGGAAGAAAATGTTTACTGAAATCTCTAAATTGTTATTTAGTTTCCTTTTACACTAGTTACCTGGCTTTACAACTTCTATTTGGGACACATTCTACAGCTAATAATTCACAGGGCATACCTTTGAAATCCATCTTATGTATTACAGACAAAAAAAAAGCCTGGAATGTAACTTAAGCTCAACTTCCCTAATGTGCACAAATACATCAGGGGACGTTAACTGAGATTCCAACAAACTTCTTCACATCGACATATTTTCTCTTTAAGTAGAAAAGTAACCACCTATTAGCCCAGGAATCTGGAGTGTGGCCTGCCTTAAGTCTCATCTCAGTAACCAAATGCCTTTGTGGCACCGTCTGAGGAATGCTGGCAACGCCCTCCGACCCCACACTCTTCCTCACTCAAGAACCAGCGTGGAAATTTTCATCCCTAGAGAACACTGGTTCTTTTACAAATGCAAGTACTCTTAGAACAGCGAACACAAACAAACCCACACGAGGTGTTGACGACCTAATCAAATGCTTCCTACCATTACAAACAAAAACATCCCTTTCTTCTGCTTTTCTGCTCCCTCCTACGTAAAAACTTACTGTTGTGAAAAGTTAAAAGGAGGTACAAGTGAACGTTTCTAAGGCAAACACAACCTACTTCACAATTTTGCCTAAAATTCACTCCTTCTGAAGCATATTAGCAAAGGGCATGGATAATGAATGAGGTAAAACATGAAGCAAAGAATGACCACGGCTTGGGCCCAGAGGTACAACTGTGCATATTTTAAAGAAAATGCATCAAAGACATGGGCAAAAGTTTGCAATTTGTTACCTTCATTTCTAAAACACATTTCCCACTAAAATTCCTTTCTACCTCATTTTTCCTTTAACAATCTTACAGCAGAGTCACCATGAAACTGCTGTGGGCAGTCCTCTCCTGGTTTTGTTAATCTTCAGACTGCTCAGGACATCGTGTTACAACATTGATCTGTTCAGGAAAAGGCAAGAATTTATCTGTTTTACTTAGAATTACCTTAAAACTTTTTTGAGTTCATAATTAGCTGAATTTACAGATCAAAAGTTTGTTTTCCTTTCCGAGATTGTATAACAACTACACTGTAAAGTGGGAACCCTGGCAGATAGAGCCTCACGGCTGACAGACAAACGGCCATCAACAGGATATACTGGAGCACGGAGGAAGCCATCTGGGGTAAACCCAATTCAGCCTGACCCTGCTCTTCCGAAAGGGCCTGCCATGGCCCTTGAGCCTGCATTGCACGTCTGCTTTAAGCATCTGCTACGTCCCAAAGGACAAGAACAAATGGCCTGAAGACAAAGATGCAACTTCCCCCGCACTGGCATTTCCTTAAGGATAAGCATGTCTCCCCAGGTAGGAATTGACTGCCACACCCACTCTGTGACCACCGCTGGAGACAGCAGACAGGCTACCTGCTGCGTCCTGAGACAGCAGACCTGCTACCTGCTGTCATCAGTCACTGTGCTGACAGGGCAGCCCGTGACTACTGTAAACGGGACATTTCAACCAAATGCGAAACATGCCCTTTGAGGGTACATAACCACTCTGCACACCCCACCTCTTTGGTGCCCTTCCTTCCTTGGGGAAGGATGCCCAGGGCTACGCTAGTCCTCAGATCGGGCTCAGAATAAGCTCACCCCAATTTCCATTTATAGACTGGTTATGGATTATTTTCGTGGGCATCACACACACACACACACGAGAGTTCTGACCACGAGGCTCAGAGCCCACTTGGGCAGATTCCGTCCTGCTGGTGTGCCACCAACAAGCAAGGGGTGCCGACAACACTCCAGATCCGCGGCCTCAGAGAACCCAGCCCCCAGGGGCCCCAGGCCGTCTAGTCGTCACCAGAAGTGGAGCCCAGAGCCGTGCTCGTCTCTAGAGGGGACGCCCCAGCCGGAAGGCCTCGTCCATGCTGGCTCCGGGGACCAGGCGAGTGTGCGCCCCTCGCGGGCCTGTTTCCGACTTACAGCCAGGGTATTGGGTGGACACGTCTCCGAGGCCTTTATTTCGCCTAAATAGGCGATTCCATAAATTACTGATAAAAGATGCCCTAAAACGCAGCGCCAGTGGACCTTCAGAAACGAATACACACGTTTCCGCTGCAGACGCCAGGAGCACCGCGCGCTGGCCGCCCGCACAACCCCCACAGACGGCCGAGCGCCCGGGGCGCCGGCTTGCCGGCTCCGACTGCTTCCCGGCAGCAAACAGGACTCGCAAAACGTTCTTAAAAGCGGTAAAAGCAATGCCCCCCAAGCTGCCGCTTCTCGAGGCCGACGCACCAGGCTTCTCCTCGCGTTGAGAGGCGGCGGGGTGGGGGGAGCAGCGGCCTCCCGCGCTCCCTCAGGCAAATGTCTGAGTTCCCAGCCGCCGCGCCCCGCTCGCCTCAGCGGCCCCTCACCTCCCTGAGGCGCCAATCCCAGAATGCCCCAGGCACGACATGCTCCCGGCATGCCCCGCGATCCCGGCATTCCCTGAGCGCCCCCAGCATGCACCGCGCTTGTTCCCTCCAACACCGCGGACGCCGACTCCTGCCAGAAGGCCCCGGTGGTTCCCCAAGAGAAAAGCCGGCTCGGCGCCGGGGGCGGAGGACTCGGGCACCAGGCCCATGCTGCCCTCGAGGGAGATGAAAGCTGCGTCTGCGCAGACGGCCGCCGGGAGCCGCAGGCGCCAAGGCCCTGCGCTGAGCGCGCGCTGGGGCGGCCGGCTGACCTCAGATCCACGAGCGCGCCCTCTGCGTCCCCGTAGCACCGCGGTGGCCCAATCGTCGCGGAGCCCGGCGTCGTGCGGCGTGGCGCGAGCAGAGGCTCGGTGCACGCGCCTCACAGGCGCCTCCGGTTCGTTTGACAAGTATTTATTAAGCGCCTGCTGTGCGCTCTGAGCTTTTCTACGAATTAGTGATGGAGCATCAAGCGAACCACGTCCGCGGCCCTCGTGGAGCTTACGTGTTACTTGGAGGTCGGAGGATAAGATAAACGAGCAAAATATTAGTGTGGTGGGTGGTCATAGGCGCGCTGGAGGAAAATAAAGGGGGACAGGGAGACAGGGAGTGTTGGGAGAGGCCGATTCAGGGTCAGGAGGCATCCTGGAGGAGGTGACCTTTGAGTAGGACAGGAAGGATACGGGATGGGCTACCACGTGGTATCGGGGGAAGACGAAGCGAGAGGGAGTGGCGAGGACAAAGGTCCGAGCCCGGAGGGTGGCCAGTTGGCTCCAAACCTACATATTTGGTTACTTATAACCACAGCTGTGCGATCATAGTAAATGATTAATTATCACAAGGTTGCTGAGCAAAATCAGCCTCCTCCGACAAACATAGTTGACAACATGAACAAAATACAATCTTCTGAAACATTGTAACAAATAGAATGTCCTGAATTTAGCATGTACGGTCTGAGGGTTTTATGTTAGCAGTCAGTGGAAGTATTAAAACAAACCTTTGAAGATTACAGGAAAGCTCTTTATCCTACTTGGTATATACACATAGCGGGGAAAAACTGAAGACAAGGTAAAAAATAAAGGTTCAATTTAAATTTTAGGATATTGTAGATATTCACTAGCCTGCCTTATCTGTTTAAATAAAGGTAAAGCCAAGTGGTGTTGGTTCTGAAAAGCACACGAGTCAACGCTTCCTGTTCTCAGCGTCTCTGCTGTTGAGGTTATGGCCTCTGGCTTCCACAATTCTAACAAGGCAGAATTAAAGATATTTGAAGTTTTTAATTATGCCGAAGTCACCAAACACCCAAATACTAAATAGTCCAGTTCTATTCAGATAAAAGGTGAAACGTATGGACCTTATTTGGATTTTGATTTGAATAAACAAACTATAAAAACTATGTATGAAACAGAAATTTGCAAACTGTCTATTTAATTGTACTAGGAATTATTTGTTTTCTAGATGGGAACACTACTTTAATATTTATACGATCCTTTTCTTGTAGACATATATATTGAAATATTTATGGATAAAATTATGTATCTGAGATTTGCTTTAGAATGATCCTGTGGGAGATGAGGGTGGTGATAAAGAGGAAACAAAATTGGCCATGTTTTGATAATTGTTGAAAATGAGTGAAGGTTCACAGTATTATTTGCACTTTTATGCATTATACTATCTTCTCTACTTTTGTATATGTTTGAACTTTTCTATAATAAAAAAAAATTTTTTAGGTAAAGAAAGTGAAAATACAGGCCACAAATTGGGAGAAGAAATTTTCACAAAAATAGTCCACAAATGATTAGTATCCAGATTATATAAAGAGCTGTTACAAATCAATTAGAGTAAAACAGTTATAGAAAAAAGCACCAAAGTCCTGAACAGGCCTTTTGCAAAAAAAAAAAAAAAAGAAAAAAAGGAAAAGGATGACCTATAAGCATATGAAAAGGTGCGCTTCCTAATTAATTATAAAATCTAAATTAAGAGCACAGTGAGATACCATAGTATTGGCAAAATACTGAGGTTTAGTAACAATGCAGAATAGCATATCTCATACACTGCTGGAATGTAGGAATGTAAATTGGAAAATGTGATATAATCTTCTGAAGTTGAATATTCACATAGACTTAGCAATTCCTTATTCCTCATACACACTTCCCTTAAAGAAATTCTTGTGTATGTGCACCAAGAAATATATAGCAGCATCGTTTGTCAAATAAATATCTGCCAGAAACAAAAACTCAAATGTTCAGTGACAGGGGAATAGATAAATAAACTGAATTATATTTACATAGTTGGATATTATACAGCAAAGAAAAAAATAATAAACTACAGCTATATACAACAACACGGGTGAATCTTTTAAAATTAAAACGAACAAATCATAAGTACCATCGACAGTTTGATCATTTTTCAAAAATGACCATCCTTGTATATCCACCAGCCAGATCTAAAAACTGAACATTACCTGCATCTTCAAAGTCCACCTGTGCCCTCTCCCAGGCGTTTACTCTCTTCCTCCAAGGTAACCACTGTCCCAACTGCTAACACATAAGTTGATTTTATTTATTTTGAAAGTTTATAGTAATGGAATCACATAACACGAACTTTTTTGTGTCTGGCTTCTTTTGTAAACATTATGAGATTCATCCGTGTTGTTGAGGGTAGCAGTATTTTATTTTCATTACTGGATAGTATTACATTATGTGTATGTACTTCAATTTGTTTATTCTTTCTAAAGTCGATGGACAATTAGCTTCCAGTTTGGGATTATTATGAGGAATGCTGCTAAGAGCATTCTTCTTCATTTATTTTGTTTTTCTTTCTAGGCAACATGGATGAATTTTAAAAAACATAATTTTGAATGGAGAAAAAGTCCCAGGAGACTATACAGTATAATCTCATTTTTATAAAGTTCAATAGTTCTCCAAGAAAAGCTGAACAGTAAATTGTTTGCTGATATATCCATATGTGCAAAACTATTTTTTTATAGGCAAGGAAATGATAAACACAATTAAGGATAATGATGACTTTGAGGAGGCAGAAGGATGGGGTATGGGAGGAGCCCACAGTCCCTAAGTCAAGTGAAGGGTTCATTGGTGTTCATTTATATTACTATGCTTCAAAACATATATGCACATCCATTTATATGTATAAGACATTACATTATATATATATATATTTTAAAGATTGGTCGTGAGCTAACATCTATTGCCAATCTTTTTGTTTTTTTCTTCTTCTCCCCAAAGCCCCCCCCATACATAGTTGTATGTTCTAGATGTAGGTCCTTCTGGCTTGCTATGTGGGACGCTGTCTCAGCATGGGCTAGAGTGATGCCATGTCCATGTCCAGGATCTGAATAGGCAAAACCCTGGGCCACAGAAGCAGAGCATGCGAACTTAACCACTCTGCCTCAGGGGCCGGCCCCTACATTATAGTTTTTAATTAACCAAAAACACAATGTCATCGGGCCACCCAGAATTTTCAGCCCAGGAAAAGCTTTCCTCACAAGATACATTTTGAAGCTTGTGGGCAGGCTGATTCAATTTACCAGGGGTATGAGTTACTTATGTTTCTCTTTACTTCACTTGCAGACATTCAAGACGGGAGAGAATCCTCTTAAGGATTCCACCCATCAGTCTGACTGTATTTATCTCTTTTATGAAGATTAAGATTGTTACCTTGTGTTAAATCATGTTTAAACTGTCCAGACATGCAAAGATTAGGCAAGTGCGACATAAAAATGAAGGTCATTTCTGAGAAAGATTACCTGGGGAAAAGATCTTTAGACAGGAAACTGGGACTATGATGACAAGCCGGAGGTGGGGTGGGGGTGGGTTCAGCATGCCCCCTGGCTTGGATTTTGAAGAGTCTGGATGCCTAAGATTGTATCTATGGGTAGAGTGTAATCAGCTGTCTGCAGACATACACAGGGAGACTGGACTCAGAAGGACAGGTCCCTAAAAAGGGTCCTCACTGGGTAGGCACCTCACATCACTTAAGGAGATTTGGGAATTAGACAGACTTGTTGAGTTGGCATCGCTGCTTCATTTATTAAAGGTGAATAAACTTTGTCAGCCTCTAGGATCATTGTACATGTGGAAAATTCATTTTTGCTATCATTTAGCAAGTGAGTATTAAGTAAGAAAGCAAAGAAAGGGCTATTCGTCCACACTTTTCCCGAGCGCTGAAGAGAGTGGGGTAGTGTTGGGAGGCAGGGGGTGATATCAGTAATCAGGGAGGGAATCAGGGAAAGAAGGATGTGGGGGATGCAGCCACACACCTGGAGACTAACTTCCTTCTAGTGTCAACCATAGAAGTCCTAGATGCTATGTTTTGTTTTGGGGTTTTTTTTTTGATGAGGAAGATTGGCCCTGAGCTAACATCTGTTCTCAATCCTCCTCTTTTTGCTTGAGGAATATTGTCACTGAGCTAACATCTATGCCAGTCTTCCTCTATTTTGTATGTGGGATGCTGCCACAGCATGGCTTGATGAGTGGTGTGTAAGCCTGTGCCTGGGATCCAAACCCATGAACCCCAGGCCTCAGAAGCTGAGCACGCAAACTTAACCACTATGCCACAGCTGTTGCCCCTAAATGCTAGTTTTCTTCAGGTAGGTAGCTGTGTTTCTGACATGGGGTTCCCAGCTCCCCAGCTTGCGGGAACTCCACTGCCCTCTCCATTGTTCATGTTACTTATACACTTATGTGGCTGCGTCAGGCACCTTGGACTGGTCATAGATCTGCACACTTGTTCATTTAAAACTATTGTCATGCTGCTGCTACATTTAGCCTCTCTTTTCCCCTGTTTCCTAGACTGGGATAGAAATAAAACAGTTTTACTTTAGTGGATGTCCTGGGAAAAGTTCAAAAAGTTGGCTAGTACTCTTGCTAGAGACAGATAAGTAAACTAATCCACATTTCTCAGTCTGGCTGTAGTATAATCATGATTTTTCCAAGTACTTACACGCCATCCTCTATATCACATTTATATCCTTATTCATTAAAAAACATTTATTGAGCGTGAGCTGAGTGCCAGGCACTGTGCTAGGTGCTGCAGACACAGATGTGACTGACTGTCCCTGCCCTTGAGGAACTCTTGGTCCAGTGAGACAGACAGGCATGTAGACTGATGGCTTAGTGAGTGTGTGATAGACACAATCTGGGAATCAAGGGGCACTGAGAGGGCACTAGTGAGAGGGGCGGGTGAGCACCTGCCTCCTCCAGAGCTGACTCCTAAGCTGAGCCAAAAAGGGTCCTGAGCCCTTGGCCAGGATAAAGAAGTGGGAGAAGGGAGGTAGGGAGAGTACTCCGGCAGAGGAGAGGCCTTGAGCAAGGGTGTGGAAATGAGGAAAGGATGCTGAGTCTCTGGAGATCTAAAACTAGCTCACTGTTGCTAGGCTATAAGGTTTGAGGTCGAAAACACGAAGGATGACGCTAGAGAGAGAGGCAGATTTTGAATGATCGTGGATGCTCTGGTAAGAAATTTGAACTTTAGTTATTGGGAGACATGGGAAGGTCTTCGGCAAGTAGGGATGTCATCAGGTTTTAATTTTGGATCCATCCCTCTATGGAAAATGGGTCCAAGGAGTTCAAGACTAGAGGCAAGAAGAGCCTGTTAGGAAGTTACTATAAGCAGGTAGGTAGGCAATGATGAAAGGAAGATCTGGGGCAATGGTACAGGGGTAAAGAGTAGAGCACTGATTACTGAGACGTTTAGGAGGAAAAATTTGTAGGACTTCATGATGGTTTCAATTTTGAGGATAACCTGGATGCTTCCCAAGCTTCTGACTTGGGTGACTTGATGATAACACCACCAACTGTATTTCATGGAACTATCTAGAACCCCGAACCCTTTACAAAGTTAAATAGGATATCTGGAATTTTCCTTGTCTATACCATTTTACTCTTGCTCTATTTATTTTTCCTGGGGACAAAAGGAGATCTTTAAAAAATAAATTTAATATTGCAACCATGTCCTACAATCAAATATTTACTTCCCTTATTTGTCTGCTCCTACTTAGAGATGGATATATAAGGAAAATGTGCCTAAGAATGTATTTACAATAAGATATCCTACATATAATTAACTTGTCATTGTTTGAAGTTCTGAGGAAAATTGCCCCACCTCAGCAATGAGCTTTATGATCAGATAATATCCATTGCTCTCTGCTCCTCATGTGTGCCTCTGCAATCCAGTTGATCAGAGATTCTCAACTTGCATTCTGGTGTGTTATAAATACACATGGGTAAAAAAAACTTCAAGTCATAAATGCTTTATTTTTAAATGAATAAAAAATTTGAAAATTATTGCTAACAGGGAAACTTTTGGAAGGGAAAAGTTAACCTATGCTAACACGATATTTAAAAGACATGGATATAGTGCAAATTATCCATGTAGATATTTGAATTGGAGTCCATCTTTGTAGAAGTGCCATTTGTTGAGGGAATCAGCTCTCTCTGGTTATAACTATAGAATGGCAAATATAACTGTTCACCAGTGGGCAGGAAAGAGCTGTTCAAGTGCGTCTTATGCACAAGTGGCAAAAGGAATTAGAAAAGGAATAAAAAATGTAATAATGTTTGCTTATTTTGGCCCTATTGTGGAAGAGAAGACCGAGCGCTTTTTACAGTATATTTTTACCCAAGGAACTTTAGGAGTAGAGTTGGTTTTCTAAATGTTTATAAAAATTTCTTTGCTGGAGGGGAAGTCAGGAGGAGTTTGTAAATACTTGTGTTCCTTTAATTTCTCTGGTTTGTTTCTAAATTTGCCTAGATTTGTCTCACCTTGGAGCACCTGGCAGATAGGATAGGTTCCTCATACCTGTGTTTCGGAACAAGGAAGTCTCGTTGAATAATAATAATAATAGCTCCAGCTAAAATCTATTACTGCTTTCTATGTGCCAGACCCTGTGCTAAGCATCTCAGAAGCAGTGGCTTAGAACAGCTAACTGACTAGTTCATAGTTGTGCATCTGGCAAGTCACTAAGCCAGGGATAGGATCCAGGTTGCTGGCCTCAAAGTTTAGTTTTTAACCACTTCTGGAGTTATTTGGAACTGGGACTGAAATCTGAAACAGTCTTGACATTGGATTATAGAGGTGGCCACGCACTCCAGAGACTCAGTGCACTGCCAGGAGTCATGGGAGATTCAGCAGTCCTGGGAACTGTTAGGGAAATAATATAATCTGGTTTACTATTTTTAAAATGTATAGGAAAGATTTAACACTAAATGCGTACATTTGAAAAGAGGAAATATCTCAAATCAATACAGTAAACTCCCACCTCAAGAAATGAGAAGAAAAGAGAAAATAAACCCAAAGCAAGTAGAAGGAACTAATAAAGAGCAGAAATCAATGACATTCCAAAAAAGAAAAATAGAGAAAATCAGAGACAAAAAGCTGGCTCTTGGAAAAGATCAATAAAACAGGCACACCTCTAGCAAGGCTGAAAAAAAAAGTGAGAGAAGTGACAAATTCCTAATATCAGGAAGTGAACAGAGGGTATCACCACAGACCCTGCAGACAGCAAAGGATAATAAGGGGCTCCTAGGAACAACTCTACACACACAGATTTGACAATTTAGATGAAAAGAACCAATTCCTTGAAGAGTACAAACTGTCACAACTCACTCAGCATGAAACAGATAATTCGAAAAGTCGTATAACTGTTAAAGGATATTGAATTCATAGTTTAAAACTTCTGGAAAAAGAATTTTTTCTATGGCTTCCCTGGAGAATTCTACCAAACTTTTAAAGAACAACAGCAATTCTACACAATCTCTTCCAGAAAATTAAAATAAAAAGGAACACTTCCCAATTCAGTCTATGAAGCCAGTATTACTCTGATACCCAAACCAGGCAACTACAGGCATAAAAAAAAAAAAAAAAAACTACACGCCAATATCTCTAGCATAGATACAAAAAATCCTAAAATATAATTCAGCAATACGTAAAAAGAATTACACACCATAAACAAGTAGGGTTTATTTCAGAAATGCAAGGCTGGTTCAATATTTGAAAATCAATCAGTGTATTCCATCATATGAAAAGGCTAGAATATTTGGAATGCCTGGAAAAACGTTTTCTTCTCGATGGCCATGCATCCCTATGGAGGAGGTGAGCAGGGCGGCGGGGAGGACTAACATCCATGAGCACCTGATGTGGAAGAACCGCGCTGAGTCCCTGGGAGGACGATCTACACGTGTGCCTGCTGCGTAGTCCATTTTGGAATTAACTACCATTGCTGAAAAGGGCCTTAATTAACATCAGATGACTTTTTAATAGGAATTCCCCATTGTTTTTTTTCCTGAAACATCTGTAAACCTGAGTGCCTACCCGGGTAGGTACTCTTCCAGACTCTATGCCAAGTGCTGTCAATCATTTAGGATTTACCTTAAACAATACCGTGTCGAGAAAAGACAGAGAAGACACTAAGACAAGGACTCGCCTAGTCGGTGGTCAGTCGCGGAGGAGCACTTCAGGATACGGGAATAATTAGAGTTTGCTTTTCAAAGAACAAGTAATTTCCCTGGGTTTGCGTCTTCTGTGAGAACTGGGCAATCCTGGGGGGCCAAGGAGGGAGCGTTATCAAGCAAAATGAGACACTAGGCTCCGGGCGGCGCCCTGGTATCACCGAAGCTAAGGGATGGCGCTGCGTGCTGGGCGTCCACGAGGCTCGCTGATGTCTCTGGTCACGCTAACAGTTTACCCGACACTCGCAGCGGAACGACTTTGTTACAAACTAAAGTCCAGGTCTGGCTGACCCGACCTGTTGGGTAATCGCGGCGGTTTTGATGTTGCGGTCGCTGCCCAGCACACACAGACTCTGCACTGGCCCCGGCGGCCCCACCTTCAACCACCTCCCCAGCACGCCCGGCCTTCTCACGCACACCGAACTCGGGCGCCCCCGCGCCCCGCCGGTTCTGCGCAGACGCAAGCCCCGCCCCGCCCCAACAGCTTGGACTGTGAAGGGCATCCTCTACAGCCAATTAACACCCGCGCGCTGGGCGGGGCGCGCTGGGGCTGGCGGAGGGTGTCGGCCGAGGGCGGGCCCCTAGAGTGACACGAATTCTGGCCAATCATCGGAGGCCCTGCGCCGGCCACCCGCCTCCGCTGCGCCCGCCGCCCTGCCCCCGGCGCCGGGCCTCAAGTCGGGGAATGTCCCGGGCCGGGTTAGCTGAGACGACCTGTGTGCTTTGTCCCGCTCGGCTGCTGTCTGTAGGGCCTGAGGCTCGCCGCGTTGCGAAATGGCCGAGCAGTCGGACAAGGCGGTGAAGTACTACACTCTGGAAGAGATCAAGAAGCACAACCACAGCAAGAGCACCTGGCTGATCCTGCATCACAAGGTGTACGATTTGACCAAATTTTTGGATGAGGTGAGTTGGTGAGGCGCGACGCCGGCCGGGCTTTGGGGCTCCCTTGCCCTGACCTGTCGTTCGCAGCGCGGCGGGGTTGACGTGCGCGCCTCTGTGTGCGCACCTGAGTGTGCTCACACGTGCGTGTGCGCCCCGCCCTGCACACCTGGGAGCGCTCCCTGCGTCTGCACAACTGTATGTACGCTCCTGAGTCTGCACACCTCTGTGTGCGCACCCGTCTTTGCACAACTGGGAGAAGTCTGCTTCTGCACGCCTGTGTCGGCACACCGGCGTGTGCGCCCCGAGTCTGCACACCTGTGCACGCACACCTGGGAGCGCCCCCCTGAGTCTGAACACCTGAGTTTTCGCACCCGTGTGTGTGTGTGTGTGTATGTATGTGTATATGTGTATGTATTGCCTGAAAGCGCTCCCACGCGTGCGCCCCCGGAGTCTGCACACCAGTGTGTACACACCTGGGAGCGACCGGAGGCGCGTCGGCCAGCCTAGCGGCCGGGTGAGCCACTTTTGCAGCCCGCAGCGTGCCGGTACGCCAGGAGCGGCCTCAGGAGACCCTGCGGGGACGTGTGGCAGAGCTTTCCCTAGCGGTTAGTGGGAAGCAAAATCGCGTCTGGAGCTGCTCTCCTGGGAGAAGGCGCAGCTACGGAAGGATTTTGAAAGATCTCCTTTATCCCTGAGTTTGCAAAGACCGGGTCTCCCTCTAGGACAGGGGTTGTCCCTCTTCTGTTATTCCGGGAGTGGATTCCTAATAGGAGCCGGTTGGAGATCACCCACCTGAGCTATGGGATCACTCTCAGAAGGGACTGAGTTCGGAGGTTGAGGTGTGATGCAAACGCGCTGTCCCTGGCACCGGGCGCCCACCCGCTGTTCGCCTGGAAGGAAGGAGCACGGTGATGGTTAACTCCATCCAATAACGACGGTGCCACCAGGGCAGGTGCCGCCTTCTTGGGACTGAAAATCAACCCCGAGGGGCGTGAGGCGTAGATGAAGTAGGAGAGAAGACGGATAGATGGAGTAGTAAAAACTGCCAGTGGGTCTGGATCCTTAAACAGCTTTGGAAGTTGCAAAATAACTTTGCTTTGCTTAAAGGAAAACATTCCTTTGATGAGATTCTTTGCATTAGGTTATAACTTTTGCAGTTCTAGGGGCTTTTCTTTGCTGTCTCGGGATGTGTTTGATCCCTCTGGGGGAGTTTGAATCATAAATCTTAATACAACACTTAACCCTCCTTCATCCCCTGGACAATAAATGAGAATGTTTGGTGATGGGAATTCTTTACATAGTTTGAGGGGAAAATGAAAATAGAGGCCTGGTCTTAGCTGGGTCACAATTTACATTCAAGGACTTTTGTTTTGCAGAGAATTTTTTTTTTTTAACTTTTTTTAAAAGTTGAAGTTGATGCTTATTAGTAAGCTACTTTACTGTGAAATTGTCATTTGGTGGAGTGCCAGAAGATAGTGTTCTGATTTAGTTAGGAGTGGTTTATGGTAGGGAGTCAGCTCTGATCCGTCTCTTCTGCTGAACTTATTTGCTGTTACAGTTTCTTGAACCAACAACCCTGCATCATAACATCAGGTCTAATTGACACCAAATATCTGAGTGCAGCTGTTCCTTCCCCCCTCCTATACTGTGTGTGATTCTGGAGTTTTAAGCTCCAGTGTGTGCTTTATTTGTGTCTATAAAAAAGAATAGCATTTATAAAAGAACAATAGGGACAACTGGAGGCACTCACAACTAGAATATACAGCTATGTACTGGAGGGCTTTGGGGAGAAGAAAAAGAAGAAGAAAAAAAGATTGGCAGCAGTTGTTAGCTCAGGTGCCAATCTTAAAAAAAAAAAAAAAGGAACAACAGGACACATTCTCTTAGGAAGCATTTTTCCTTTTCTGTGGGTTCTGCCCTATGCATTGTGTTCTACAGGAGGCCTCTCTGGCCTCCCCCCACCAGATGTCAGCAGCACCCTTCCGCCCGGTTGTGACAACCCAAAATGTCTCCAGATATTGCAAATGTCCCCTTTGGGAAAAAAATCACTCCTAGTCGAGAATCACTGTCCTAAAATGTATTTTGCATAACTTTTAAGGGTAAATTTTTCAGAAAGAGATAATAAGGAAGAGAAGATGATTAAACTTTACCGTAAACTATGTACTTCTACATTTCATTCTTATGAGGCAGAAAAGGGGGAATTGCAGTGTTCTGAGTAAAACTGGAAGAGATGGGAACAAGCTGTTCAGTGGGTAAATTCGCTGACGACAGTTTCCTTCATTCTCAGTTTTCAATACTTTCTTTGAAAGTAGCTTGGGGAGAATGCCTCTCACATAAGATGAGATGAAATGAGTTCATCATTAATATTTGATAACATAGCGAGATAACTAAAAACTACTATTTATAATGAGAAATAAAAAGTTTACAGCGGCTCCTGTATACTTTACTTTTCTCACTTGGCACTTGGTTAAGTGCTCCTAGAACAGCCTACCTGAGACTTGAGTTTGGGGCCTCTCTGCTCCCTGGTGTTCACGCCCTTCCTTTTGATCAGTCCATCCAGTATCTTGTAGTGAAGACTGGAACTCGAGAGGAAGAGGCATCATTTCTATTTGCAGAAGCTTCCGTTAGAGGAAGCAGGAATAAGACAGAAAGCTGTGAGTCCAACTGGAGTCTAGTTCAGCAGTCGGGAGTGGACCCAGAGAGCAGTGTGAGGCATTGGTTGTCGACTTGGGTCAGTAGATCCTGAAGTCAGCTGTGGCAGGAGTTTGAAGGACGAGACCTGCTCGGTTAAGGTAGAAGTGGAAAGTGGCTGCCGCTTTGAAACTGACCGACTGGAAGGATGACAGCATGTAGTGAGGAGGAGGCTTGCCAAGGTCTTGTTCTAGCCGGTCAGCAACGGGACCAGCCTTCTCTTTTGGGACGTGTTTTCTATTTGCCGTTTTACTTTCCGTGAGCATCTCTGCTTAACGTGGTATCCTGGTCTTTGGCTTCCCGCCCCGAGCAGGGCCATCCAGGATTCCCTGCAGGCGGCTGCCTGCAACTTAAACAAACACAGACTTTCTCGTTCAGAGAGCTGCTGCAGGACGCTCCGCCAGGGCGTCAGGGCTTTTCCTTCTTCCTGGGTCCCTCCTGTTTCCGTGACTGTCTTAGACGTCGCTGTTTGTCTCATCCCTACTTTTGAAACAGAAGGGAGCCCTGAAGATCTCTCTCCCTCCCTTGCCAAAGCTCCGGAAATTCATGCAGCCTTTGCATGTCAGCTAAACAATAGTCTACTTTCCCTAATTTACCTAAGTATGTACTTTTTTGGGGGAAGGGGGCTTCCTGTCTCCAAAGTGAACCTTCAGTTACTGTGGGCTAGGTCTCCTTATACTAGGAATTCACCCATCCATATGGACAGCATGATTTTTTATGGCTTCTTCCAGAATATCATAGATTTACATGCACTTCGGTATTCATGTGCAGAGAATGTATACTGTGATGCGTGGAAGGGGGTCCTGGTCTGCCACTGACACTCGCTAGGCCTCAGATGCCCTATTTAAGGTAAAATGGGAGGATGATAATAGTGCCTACTTCACGGGGTTATTATAATAAAATAATGCTAGTTAAACACGTAACACGATAGCAGCCGTATCGTCTGTACGCAGTAAAAGCAAACTCCTACACTAGTGCAGGGTCAGGTAGGGTGGTGGCTTTCTTTCTATAGCATCCTGTGTAGCTGAGTGCTAATATGAGATTTTAGGTAAAGGTGTAAATCTGGCAGGTGATGTTGAAATAGAAGAGTGTTGTAAAAATTATAGCCTTCCACTCAACACAGGTGAAGGTTCTGAGTTGTGCAATGAGCTCTGTCTCCTGAAATAATAGCCTTATTAAGCTGTTTTGTTGTTCAAGAGGAGGTTTGACACCTGAGAGGGAAGGCTGGCTTTTTATTAATGGCAAGCTAAATAGAACCAGGTGTTTAGTTACTATCTGATACTGACCTACAAGATTATGAGCCTTGTTGCCTATATATTTTGAGCTAGATTTTTTTTTTGTTTTTCAATCCTGAGTCCTAGTTTTTTAATTTATGTTTTGGCAGTTGAGTCTTATCATATCTGATTATATTTTTAGTAGGGTTAATGATTATAGAACTTTGAGGTGCAGTCATTTGAAATGAAAATGTAGATGTTTGGGGTCAGGAAGAAACCTGGTTTGCTTTTCCCTTTCTGTGATTCAGGCAGCAGCATTGATTCAGTTTTTAGAAGAGCTGTAAAATGGGAAAATGTAGAAGGCAAGAAGGAAGTATCACATAATTGATGACCGTTACCTTAACTTGCTTTCAGTTCAAGTCAGTAGATGTTTAAGTCTTGAAATAGATAATCTTCCTGAAAAATGCTATGAATCAGAATGCCTTTGTGTCGAGTTGCCCCGCTGCTTTACATGATCAGAATGGAAACCTGTTTCTGTAGAACATTTCCTGTGATCCCGGGGTTCCGACGCTCTGGATCTGTCTTGGATGCTCTTTAACAGCATTCTGCCTCCCAAAGCTGTTAACTCCTGACTCACTTTCACTTTTAGAGTCTTAGGCAGGGTTCTTTATAGGAAGTTTTGTTGTAGGGACATACTTCTTGTTATTTTCCTTGAACATGGCTGCCTACTTTGCAGAGACCTGTGGTTCTGAGCCTGGGAGACCTGACTGCCCTGGGGATCTGGGAAGAGAGTGTGGGTACTTGAGACTCAGTGTCCTTAATTCTGAAAAACACAGAGGACCGTGTATCTTTACTCTTGACGGGTTGCCATATTTAGGGCTAAAATCCTAAATGCATTTGCTTTTTTCAAGGATGTTTGATAATGTTCCAAATCTCATACTATTAAAAAGCTGCAGTTGGAAATATGTCTTGGATGAATGTAAACTGGGAACATTATTAATTATTATTTAACATACGTAGTTTGGTAAATAAAACTGAGAAAATGTGAAATCCGTAGGAGAATATAGAGGGATCCTTGATGGTAGAGGTGGCTCAGGCATCTTGGGTAAACAGGTGGCACAGCCACATCTCACAAGGCCACCCTGGGAATGTGAGCCTGTGGGCAGGACCTCTTTTATATATTTCTACAAATTTTTTTTTTTTTTTGGGAAATTTTTGCTACTTTTGAGAAGAGGTTCCAAGAGTACTTGTGAGGCTACTTTGTTTCGAAACAGACAAAAAAGAAACCACTTAAGATTAATTTTTGCTTATTGTTTATCTTTAAGGTGGATGGAAATTCTAAATAAGGAAGGGGGAACAGATTATACAGGCCAGCATGGGTAAATCAAGGAATAAATAACCCTCCTTTCTACTTAATGCGGGTGTCTATTATTCTAAAAGTCCTCCAAAACCACAGAAGTTAACCAATAAGTACTTTTAATATAATGAAGGCTGAATAACCCTGGTCCCACTAGACATCCGTGGGAAGGCATTGGATGGTGATAAGGAAAGGTAGATCCAGTCCTAGACCTGTTGTTGAGGTGACCTCGGCAGGTCAAGTAAATTCTCTAAATCATTTTTTTTTTGTTCTTAAATGGGGAATATTCCATCATCTGCATCTACTTCAGGTTTTTGAACAATCCTGAAGAATAATGTGTGTGAAAACACTTGGAAAAGTATGTCAATATTTTGATTAGGTTAAAGTTTTCTTATAAATTGTTATAATTATTTTTTGTTATTGGGTAGGTCCAATATTTATTTAATGTTGGCCAGTGAACAAAAACAGTTCAAAATACAAATATTCACTTGAAGTATAGTTTTTCAGGAAATATGTGCTATGCATAATGGGTTATCATCTCTGGAGCTTTTAAAAATACAACTTTATTTTTTTGGGGGAAAAGAATACACGATTATTATAAGGAATTGGACATTGTGGAAAAGTACAAAGAGGAAAATCAAAGCTGCCCAGAATTCCACTGCCCAGAGCTGACCACCATGGACGTTTTGATGAACGTTCTCCACACAGCTCTCTGTGCATCCACCCTCATGCATGGATTTGTTTTACATAAATGGTAAAATACTACACGTGCTATTTTACAATCTGCCCCCGACCCCCTCATATGTGGAAGGCGTCATTCCATTTCAGTAAATAGTAATTTTCCTGGCTGCCTCCTTGTTATATAGATATATCATAATATATGTAACCATTCCTCTCTTCTTGCACATTTTGTGGTTTAATGTCTTACCTGTGATTATGTCCTAGGTAAATCCTTACAGGTGGGATTGTTGGATGAAAGGCTATATATATATACACTTTTTACGTTTTGGTGTGGATCCCGAAGTGCCCATGGTAGTCATTCTGGTGCTGTGACCCCTCACAAGGGCTCACACACTAGGGAGTGTTTCCCCAGGTCTCGGCTCTCTTTAGTAGCTGAGAAACTGGGGTGACTACCCACTTCATCTCCTGAGTTATTTGGTGTGTATTTTTGTCAGAAGGGGAAACACAGGGCGACGTTTCTCAGCCCCTTTAGTATATAAATTCTCTTAAAAGTGCAGCTGCAGCAAGTAATACCTCATTTATCCTAAAATTAGCCCTAGTTGTCAGTGCTAGTCCATTTCAAAGCACTTAGAAAAGGGGCCTGAGGTAGCCGCAGACTAAACAGCGATTCAAAATAGCCGGGCTCAAAGCCATTCTCTACGTCTTAATAAATTTCCTTTTTTCCCTATTACCATTGAACTGGGTTGTCTTGGGAACATCCACTTACATGTATTTATTAACTGGCTGCTTGTCTCTTTTCCTAAGTCCTGCGTGGGGACCAAAGAGTGAGTTGAAGATGTGGAACTCAGTTCACACTGGGTGAGCAGCCTTTGGCCTGTGTAGCCTGTTGCTAAGTGACCTTTGGTTACTGAGAGCTGACATCTCCTGGATGATGGCAGGAGGTAATTTTCTTACAGCTGTAGGATTGTGTCTCTAATCCGACCCGTGGGTTCATCGTGTCCAGAACTGGCACTGAACTGGTACTGATGCTTGGGGGCACCTGGAAGCAGAGTGGACGTGAGGAGGAGGGCGAGGGCGTCATTAACTGCTTCTGGGCTCCGTCAGGGTCTTCTGTGCCTGGCTCGCTGGGGTGGCAGCCTGTTGCTCTTCTGTCATGAAGGCTTTGCATGTGTCAGTTTCTACCTGTTTCTCTCAGGGCCTGCTGTTGCTTGTCGTTGACCGGCTGTTCACTGAGCCTTGCACAGCCGTGTCAAAAATTGGCCAGGACACAGAATATGTCCGGCCTGCTTTCCCCTCTCTCCGTCTTCAGCAAGTGTTAAATAAATATCATTCGTACTCCCTCTGCGTGTGGAAATCTCCAGTGGGCCAATGGTAAAAGTGACAGCAGTCACTTCTGAACATTGACTGACATTCAGTCTGTGCGGCGAGATAGTGTGCTAACTGCTTTTTGAGCATAAAACCCTCCCTGCATTTGTGCTTTTAATCCTCAAAACAGACCGCTCAGGTTGGTGGTCATGGTATTCTCCTTTGGAAAGGTAAGAAAAATGTGGCTTAGGAGGTTCGGTAACTAACTTGAGTCATTTTATTGTGTTGTGTTCTAGAAGGTGAAGGAAAAGCCCATTCCAGTTTCTCAGAGGGAAATTTTTAAGTAAAGTGAGTCCTGGAAAGTCTTCAGGGCCTTAGTTTGTTCCTGATACATCTGGCATCTGCATTGCCTTAAGAATCAGTGTGGATTAGTTTAAGAAAGAGAGTGTTTACAGACGAGTATAGGCTTGTGTGAGGAGGTTAAGTGGCCTTTGGAAAGGCCTCCCTGGGAGAGACTGCTCTGAATGAAATCCAGCGAGGTCAGTGCTCTGATAAAGTCCCTTCTGGGTTTGCCTAATTCCTTCCTGGCCCTTCCCACACCCTCTCTCATCGCCCGCAGGTCCTGTCCTCTCAGCTGCAAGAGGTGCACAGGACACCCTGCTTTTCCTTGTCTGCCAGCATCGCCATTTCGTGTAAATAGCCCCTCCTGGGGAGCCCCTGGGGGAGAGTCCTTCCCTCCTTTCTTGTTGCATCTGTCACACGATTGCAGGAGTTGTTACACCGTCCGTCTCTTCAGAGCACGTCCTGACGCGGTCTTCGGGATTTCAGTGATTCCATCTGATTGGTAGTGCTTCGAGTTTTCAGTTTGAGCCATGTATGTTATTACACGAAAGAATGCTAATTTCTAGAAGAAACACAAAAAACATCGTCTTGTGGGAACAGATTGTTGTTTCTCCGCTTAGTTCCTTTCAATGGCTTCCCAGTGTGGGTGTGTTTACAATAAATCCCATCTCTGTCCTGGTTTAAAAAGCTCTGCTGATCCGGTCCCCTCCCTCTCCCACCTGGGCTGGTCACACCATCCCCCGCCCTCCACGCCCAGTCGCCTCGCCTCTGTTTCTCAAACAAGTCAGACTTGTTTCTGCCTGAAAACCTTGCACTGGTACCCCCTGTGCTTGGTGTACATGTCCTTGATTACCACCCTCTTCAGGTCACGGCTCGTTGTCTTTCTCCCAGAAAGGGGAATTTTCCGTCACGTCATCCTGTGTTACTTCTCTCCCAGCACTTTCTTCAGTCCGAATCTGCTGTTTTTCTTGTGTTAGCTCCCTTCCTCCATGACACAGTGGGCTCGCGTCCATCAGCTGTGCCCCCTGCCACATGCCCTGGCACACAGTCAGCGCTCAGTAGGTATTCCTTACGTGGGTAGCAGAAGAGAGTCCGATGGAGGAACGCACACACAAACCCGTCCTCTGTTACTATCTTAGTTACCTTTTCCTTTTTTCACACAAATGGCACATAGTGGTATTATTAAAATGCGATGTCTTCTTGGTCCATAGACGTTTGCCAGGGATTCTGGTCCAAAGGATTGAACACTGAGGAAATAGTGGGACTTCTCATGACAACTCAGATTATAACAGAGCCTCAGAGTGTGGAACCGAGAAGCCATTGAGCAAGGCTCCTATGAAGTAATGGAAAGAAAGGGCGAGTCAAAGGTGAGGGAAAGACTCTTGTGTTTGCCAGTGTGGCCCTGCACAAAGCTGTGCCTCCACTTCTGCCTGCTCCTGGGTCCTCTTTCTCACGCAGACATTGCTTCAGCCACTCCCCGTTGGTTCTTCTGCCTCAGCAGGCCCCCTCCTCACTCTCACCCCGCTGGATTATTCTCATCAGTGTTAAAGCATGCTGTTGTTTCTCTTAGTTTGTAGCACATGTGCATGCTCTCGGGCGTGTGCACTCTCTTGACTCCTCTTCCCCTCCACTCACTCCTCGTTTTCTGCTCCCCTGTGGCGTAAACCCGCTGGAAGGGTGTTGAGCCTGCTGTCTCCGGTTCGTATCCTCCATCCTCTCTTGAACCCCACTGATTTCCCAAAACTGCTCGGTAAGGTCTGCAGCGATGCCGCTTGTCAGTTCTCAGCTTTCACGCCTGATTGGTCAGCACAGCGCCACACAGATGGTCGCCTCTCTGGGAAATACTTTTTGTGCTAGTTTCCAGGAGGCCTTTCTCTCCTTGTTTTCCTCCTACCTCACTGGTCATCCTTCTGTCCCCTTCTCTCTGACCTCAATGTTGGTGTGCCCTCAGCCCTGGTGTTCTACTTTCCCTTGGCCATCGCGTCTAGTGTCGTGACTTTAAATGTACTGACAACTCCTGAATTTTTATCTCCAGGTGAAAAAGACCTGTCTCCTATCTCCTAAACTTTGTATTCTTGTGTCTGCAGTCCACTTCACATCTCCACTTAGATGTCTAATAGCCTTCTCAAACCTAACATATTAAAAACTGAACTGATTTTCCCTCGCAAAACTTGCTCCATCGTCGTCCTTCCCCATCTCAGTTGATGACAATTCTATCCATCCAGTCACTCAGGTTAAAAACCCTTGGGTCATGCTTGACCATTCTCTTTCTTTCACTCCCCACATTGAATCTACTAGGACATTCTTTTGACTCAACGTTTATAATGTAGTCAGAGTCTGACTAACTTCTCCCACCTCTTCTGCTGTCTCCCTGGTCTGAACACTGTCACCTCTTGTCTGATGTCCCTTGCCCCTGACAGTGTACTCTTAGCACAGTAGAGAGACATTTTAGAATGTAAGTCAGATCATGTCACTTTCCTGTTCATACCCTTCAGTGGCTAATTACACCCCAATTTTAATGCTTAGGATATAGCTGTGGTGATCAAGAAAGTGTGGTCCTGGCAGACAGACATATACGTAGATCAGTGGAACAGAGTAGAGAACCTAGAAATAGACCCAGGCAAACATTTCCAACTGGTTTTTGACAAAGATGCAAAAGCAATTTGGTGGAGGAAGGATAGCCTTTTTAACAAATGGTTCAGGAACAGTTGGACATCGATAGTCAGAAGTAAATAAATCTTGACCTAAACTCTACCCTGTATACAAAAATTAACCCAAAATAGATCATAGATCTAAATATAAAATGTACAATCTTTTGAGGAGACGAGATTAGGCAGAGTTCTTAGACATGACATGAAAGCATGATGTGAATAAGAAAAAATGGATAAATTAGACTTTATAAAAATTAAAAACTTTTGAGCCAGCTCTGATGGTCTAGTGGTTAAAGATCAGTGCACTCCAGGCACGGAACCACACCACTCGTCTGTCAGCAGCCATGCTGTGGTGGCATCCCACATAGAAGAACTAGGAGGACCTACAACTAGAATATACAACTGTGTACTGGAGTTTTGGGGAGGGGAAAAAAAATTGAAAACTTTTGTTCTTTAAGAGACCCTGTTAAGAGAATGAAATGTCAAGCCACAACTGGGAGAAACTGTTTTCTAATCTCATGTATGACGAAGGACTTATATCCAGGATATATAAAGAATTCCCTAAACTCAATAATAAGGAAACAAGCAGTTCAGGTAGAAAATGGGCAAAAGACTTGAATAGACATTTCTTCCAGAAAGATACATGGATGGCAAATAAACACATGAAAAGATGTCCAACATCATTAGCCACTAGGGAAATGCAAATTAAAACCACAAAGAGATAGCACTGCACACCTGTTAGAACAGCTATTAGAAAAAGTACAAGTAACACCAAATGCTGGTGAGGATGTGGCAATATTGAATCTGTCGTGCATTGCCAGTGAGAATGCAAAATGGTGCACTCTGGAAATCAACCTGTTCATTTTATGGAGTTAATCAGACACTTACCGTATGACTCAGCAGTTGCATGCCTGGATGTTTGTCCCGGGGAAGTGAAAACTGTGTCCACGTAAAAGCCTATTCACATATCCCAGTGACTAGAACAATGCTGGCACATGGAGAGGACTCAAGTTGGTTGATTGAATGAATAATTAAAAGTTGATAATTGTAAGATATTAGAAAATTGATACAGAATGGCTATTGGATGAGGTTAATTTCCTAAAAGCTTGTTTCGTTTCTCTCTTGCCCCCAGCTGCATGTTTCAACCGAATTTATTATTCTTAACACAAGACGTAAAAGGAAAAATAGGCCTAGCTATTTGGCATTGAGGGGGAAAAAAAGAAAAGACAGAACTGGTGCCACCATCAACCGCCCCACCCCACCGCCCGGCCACGGTCTCAATGCATCTGTTCCCATCATCTCTTCATTTGGCCATTCTGACTCGGGATGGGTCATAGATAGACAGAGTACAGCCCCTCGTAGATCATAACACATCTGTCAGTGGGCCTTCAATTTTGGTGGCTTGGTTTATTCTTCTGAGGAAATTGGGTTGAGTTTGGTTGCAAGGCAAGCAGTGCGCTGTTCCAGCGCGTTGCCTGGCCTCACTTCCACAGCGTCCCCTGCTCTGGTGCCTCAGAAGTGGGCCTGACCCTGCCTCTTCCCTCTACCCCAAGGTCATTACCTCACAGTCAGGGCTTACATTCCCTTCAGACATCAGAGGAGTAGTTGTGTCTCCAGTTGACTCACTTGCTTTATTTTTCCTAGTGAGACGAGTTTAGGAATGGAAGAATTAAAAGTATTGGTCAGAGCATCCTGACCAAATGTGGAATTACCTTTGATTCATGGTACATTTTAGGCCAAACATTTACTATTTCAACTCTAGAAATAACCAAGAAGGATTTTGTTTCTCTTTTTTCGAGGAGAGAGTATCATAACAGCATTCTGCAGGAACTCTACAGCCCACGACTGCGTCACCTATCTGTCTTCATCCCAGTGACCTCGAAGAGTTATCTCGTGTAGAAAATACTTGTCCTTACGGTATCTTGTTTCTGTTAACTCTTGTGTTTTGCTTCTGTGGCTTAGAATCAGGCTAGTTGATAAAATCCATAGAAATCACTTGAAGGTAAAGGGTGGGTGGAAAGAAGAGGGTCCCTTGAGATTTGGTGCTGGACTTGGCCTGCAGCAATTTAAAGGGCCAGGAGCTGTGCCATGTCTGTACAAGCTTCTTTGTGGCAATATCACATGGGGGTGGGGAGGAGCGGGAACTAAGTTCCTATTGCTTGAACGACTATCATATGCCAGGCCTTCCACTAATTATACCATGTCCTCTTCTCTGCAGTGTAAGATGGGGGAGGTATTTAATGATGGGGAGATGGAAGCTCAGAGAGATCCAGCACCTGCCTGGGTCACCCACTAAGACGTGGCAGAGCTGGACCCTGAATTCATGTTCCTCCACCTCCAAGCCTGTGCTGTTTCCATAACACCGTGCTGCCTGGACGGAGAAGCTTTGCCAACTGGAGGACAAACTGTAGCTTCTAGAGTACTTCTAGAGGATAATGCAGTAACCCGAGGAGTGCAAGGAGGTAGAAGTTAGAGCCCCTGAAGGGATCAGGGAGGCATCACAAAGGCGAAGGGGCTGGCAGTGGCCTTGGGCCAAATATGTGATTACTGAGGGGTCTAATTTCACATTTTGATAAATGACATGGGAGAGGGTCGTTTATAAAAGTAGATGGGAGGTGCTATATACTTCGTTCTCCTTTCTAATTGCTCCCCCCAACCCAATAACAAAAACAAGTGAAAAAACTGCCCAACAATGCATTTTTATACGCCTGAAATCCGGTTATTTTCAGAACCTCCAGTTCCTCCGAGGAGCCATTGTGTTTCTGCCACTTGGCTTCGTCATGTCCGTTTCCTTTGCTTAGAATGTCCCCGCTTGCTCACTGGGTGAACAGCTGCTGAACCTCTCACAGTGGAGTTGGAGCCTTCCCTCCTTGGTGACCCCTTCTTGGCCCCCGGCTCTTGGAGAGTTGATCCCTTCAAATGTTGTGCCGTGGCTCCTGTATCTGGTGCTGACCATGTTTAGCTATTATTTGTCTACATGTCCGTTTGTTCATGAGACTGTAAGTCCCTGGGCGTGGGGGCCATGGTTCACCCACCCTGGTAACAGCCCAGCTTGGCGTGGCACTTGGCGTATGTCTGAGTGAGCGGATGGGTCTCAGAAGCCAGCTGGCTGAATGCACAGACAGGCCTGGTTCAAGTTTCATCTGTGATCTTCAGAGTGAAAGGGAGAAGTAATTCAGGTGATGCCCGTGAGCCCCTGGTCCCTGAGCTTTGAGGATTCCATGAGGGTGCACATACTGCCCCTTGGCAGTGCAGATGTGGGTGCCAGCTCCTTCACGGAGTGGATGATGGAGGCGGAGCAGAACGAAGTCTGCTGAACCCTGCCAGTCTCCAGGCCATCACCCTCTGCCTTCTCGGAAAAACGGTGTGTAGAAATGTTAGAAAACATTTGGTCAGACTATCTTTTTTTTTTTTTCCCTAAGTCTTATATAAATTGTTCACTCTCCAAACTCATTTGAATTGTTTTCATTTTGGGTTAACCATTGAAGATACTCCCCCCTTTTTTTTGGTGAGAAAGATCGGCCCAGGGCTAACATCTGTGTCAGTTTTCCTCTATTTTGTATATGAGATGCCACCACAGCATGGCTTGCTGAGTGGTGTGAGGGTCTGTGCCTGGGATCTGAACCCATGAATCCTGGGCCGCTGAAGTGGAGGGCATGAACTTAACCACTCTGCCACTGGGCCAGCCCCAAAGATACCCTCTTTAAATAAATTTTTTTTTTTTTTTGCCTAGTCATTGTTTACAGACAATCTGTTTACTCCACCTTTTTTTTTTGGCAGTGTTAAGTGTTTGGATTGAAAGATACTATTTAAGACTCCAGACCTGGTGGACTTTGGGTCCACATAACATTACATTTAAGTGCAAAGGCATTTTTCTGATGTTTGTTTTGGCCTGGTTAAGCAAGCCCTTGGAGGGAATGACTTTGACCTGACATGTATTATGATGCTGTAGTCTAGTTCTTCATACCCTTCTGGGTTTTTTATAGGGACAACCTTGTAGCCAGCTAGAGCCCTGAGATAGAAGAGTGTGTGTGTGTGTGTGTGTCCTCTGAATCTTTCTTAGTTGGTAAGGCCCAGGAAGGCAGGGCAAATGACAAAATTTCTCAGAGTCTAGATGAAGTGAGAGAGATTTGCCCCCAAATTCCCAAAAGGAAAATTTACGAAGAAACCTTATTTCTAAGGCGTCTTATCTAAAGTCACTTTGTTCAGAAACATAAAAATGGTCATTTAATTTACATGTTTAAAAAAAAAGTGGGGAGGCTGAACTATAAGTCAGACACCAGGGTGCTGGTCCTGCTCCTCCATGAACTGCCAGTGTCACCTTGGGCTTAATTTCTCTGGGTCCCAGTTTCTTTATCTGTGAATTTAAGGATTTGGGGCTCTGAAGGTTCTTTTAACCTCTGAACTTCTACGATTTTAACCTTCAGCCTACCCTTTTGAGCCGAGATCTCCACTTCAGTTTTATGCTTTTGATGTTGGGCTCATAGATGAGGATGAGGCCAGTAGCACTTTCAGGAAGCCTCTAGAGAGTGGTTGATGAGGAAGGCTGGAGCCTGTGACGGGTAGAGGGGAGGCGAGGGTCTGGAGAGGCCCAGCCTTTCATCCCATCACTCTGCTTGTTGGGAGCTCACAGTGCTCCTTCCTGTCTTCCACTGCACACTGGCTCTCAAGGCCTGATGTAATTTGGTCCATTCTAACCATCTAGCCTGTGTTCGTCAGGGTTCTCCAGGAGAGAGAACCAACAGGAGGTACACACACACAGACACACATACATATGTACATCCATCCATATATACATATATATATATGGATGGATGGATGTATAGGAAGAGATTTATCATGAGGAAGACCCAGAAGTCCCAAGATCTGCCATCTGTGAGCTGGAGACCAGGCGGGCTGGTGACGCAGTTCAGCCCACGTCTGCAGGCCTCAGAACCAGGGGAGCCAAGGGTGTAGACCCCAGGCTTGGAGCAGGAGGAGATGAGATGCCCCAGCCCAATCAGTGAGGCAAGAAAAAGGGGCAAATTCCTCCTGCCTCTGCCTTTTGTTCTGTTCAAGCCCTCGATGGATTGGATGATGCCCACCCACATTAGAGAAGGCAGTCTCCTTTACTGAGTCCACCGATTCCAATGCTCATCTCATCTGGAAACACCCTCCCAGACACATCCAGAAATAATATTTATTCTGGGCATTCCTGGGCACAGTCAAGTTGATGCATAAAATGAGCCACCACGCAGCGTTATGTATTTTGCTTCATTCAAACTTATCTCTTCACTGACCCCAAGCATGCCATGCACATTTCAGCCAGTAAGCCTAAACATCTACTCTCTGTCCAAATTCTGACTCTCCTGAAGAAGCCTCAGTGATTTTTTAAAGTCTCCCTCCCATCCTTCTAGACTTCTACTTTGTTCAGTCGACAATTAAGATGGACCCTTGGTATTTCTCTAATTGTTTAATGTCTGTGAAGAACATTGTCCTAATTTGATGTTAAGTCTCTTGACCCTGGGAACTATGTTTGTTTGCATCTTTTATGTGCTTCTGGACTTTAGTGTTGTACCTGGCACGTGGTACTTCTTGACAAAATGATTGATGTCGTAATTAGAATTAAGCGTAGAAGAGCCCCAAATAACTGTGCTTAAACAAGATAGAAGTTTATTCATCTGTCATAAAGAAATGAGTTTCCAGTCCAGGGCTAGTGTGCCAGCTGTGTTCCCTTAAGCCCTCTGGGGCCGTGCTTCCAGCTCACTTCTCAGCCATCCCGAGTGTCCGGCCCCTACCTTCATGTTCGAAGGCAGCATTCCCTTTCCAGACAGGAGGATGAAGGAGGGGATGTAGAGAAAGGGCAATGAGGGTGCACCACTCTAAGGGAAGATTTCTGGAAGGTACTCCTGACGCTTCTGCCTACATTTTATTAGCCAGAATTTAATCATGTGGCATACCCAGCTGCAAGGGAGGCTGGGAAAATCTCTAAGTAGCTGTTTTCCAGCTGAAAGTTTAAGTGTTCAGGGGAAGGAAGAAACACACACTGGAGCAATGATCCCTCTTCGCCCCGGCTGATTTGGTTGTTCAGCTGAGGGCATCTCCTGTGCTTTGTAGATGTTGAAGCTCTTTGTTGAGAAATTCAGGAGGCATTTATTTGAATGCAGAAATTCACCGTTGTAGGTTTTTGAGTAGGTACATGGAATGGTCAAAATGATATTTGAGGATGACTATTCTAAGCAGTCATGTAAGATGGATAAGAATGGGTGAGGGGCTGGAGAGGGGAAGACCAGCTCGGTGCCTGGAGCCGTGAACTCTGTGAGAAGCCCTCCTGGGTTTTATTTATAAGAATGGAAGTCTTTCCTGTTACATGAACACGACCTTCTAACCTTTGACTTTGAAATTTTATAAGTTGTTTTTCCAAAGCCACTAAAATGTGAGAATTCTAGAAGTTAAGGTCAAAGGCTAAGCAAAAATATTATCCTATATCAAGCCTAAGGCTATCTCATTTATGAAATTATTTGTATTAAAGGGGAACATAACTAGCAAAGATAATTCCAAAAATATAATTTATACCCATCTTTATTTTCTGGGTAGAGAATCTAAGGCATTGTAAAACAGCCATAGAAACAAACAGTAAGAACAAAGAATAGACCTGGAGAGCTTTTTCCCTCGGTAATCAGTTTCTGAATTAATAGTAATTGCACATTGCCTATTTGAATCTAGACTGACTTTGATTTTATTCACATTTTCTTTCTCCTTAAGATAATTGCATACATATTAAGAATTTATTTATTGAATCATCTGTATCAGGAGTGGCATCTCAGTTTGTCTTTTTCATCTTGCCGGTTTTTATAGGTCCATTTTTAGTATCTGCTGTTAAATATGAAATAGCACTTTCTTGCAATTTAAAAAATCCTAGATACTGTGGAATCTCTAATAATGCATTTATTCCTTTATTTAGCATTTCTCTTTGGCCTCATTCTAAAAAGGATTTGAGATGTCCTGCTCACTGTGTTGATTTTGTAAGCCTTGGCCTCTTAACATACAAAAGTAAGCAAAGGTCGCGCCTTCATTGATTATACTTATTCCGTACCTGACCCTTGATACATATGAACTGTTCTGCTCTGGTAAAGCATCTTCTGCTGGTTTAGTCTGATGTTTGTTTTCTCTGTATGGGACTTTGGACTCTTATTTTCATTTGGGAAACATTACCTGCTGTGTGTGGTATCTCTCACTACTCGTTTTTACTGAAGTAGAGACTGTCCAGGGGATAGAGGTTAAGGTGTGAGAAGGCAGCCTCCTAGGGACTGGCATTTGCCACTTGAACAGTCCTGGGGTGACGTCAGCGGGGCGTGGGAGGATTGCCCATCAAGTTTGGGTCCTGTTCTTTTTTATAAGGACCGAGGGTGTAAACCATTGAGCGTTGTGGCATTAAACAGGCCATGTGTCTTTTCTGGGAGGTTCTTGGAACTTTGGTTATGAATGAAGCTTATCATATGGTCTCCGAGGGGAGGCTGTGAGTGTGGGTTAACCCTGATAACCCTGGTATCTCTCCTGAAGGAAGCAATCCCAAAAGGACCAGAACTCCATCTGCACTGAGTGTTTTCAGATTAAAGCAGATTCTTACCCAGAGGGCATGTTTGCAAAGACGTAGGGTATGTGGGGTTGTGGTGAGGCCAGCTCTGTAAGTGAAGAGTGGCAGCTGGTCCTTGGTTTTAAGTGTGTGGATTTTTCCCAGCAGGTAACTCAACAGTGTTTACCTGAAAATACCAGCACGGCGCTATTCATTAAAGATGAAATGAGAATCTGAGCTTGTTTCTGTTTGTTACCATTGTCCAAAGGACTGTAAATATTGCTTATTTCTTTATGGCTATTTGGTGCCCAGTGCAGAAAAATTTGTCAAGTTTGTAGTATTTTCTTCTTTTTTGAGCTCTTACGTTTTTTAGAAAACAGGGGGTATATCTTTCAGACCACTGAGTACCATACAGGCTCAGTGAGGGCCGTTAATTGGAGTGACCCATTAGTGGGGGAGGGGTGGCCTCACCCTTCCTGTCAATTGTTCAGGGTATTGAGGGTTCCTTTGTTGTCGTCCTCCAACCAAATGACCTATCCTTTCCTTGAACCTACTGATACTCAATTTAATACTTTTCGTTTTCTGCCTTAGTATTTGTATTCCTCTCATTCGTGTGTGTATTTGTCAGACCCTTGACTTTGATAAATCCTCAAATACACAAGTGCAATTATAACTATTTCTTGCATTAAAGTGTAACTGAAAAGCCTATGAGGCCGCTTCAGACCTGAAGTGATTGTAAAACAAGGACTAAATCCATAAAACTGTTAATTTATGTTAAATTGATAAAAATAAGAAACCGAAATAAGCTATGTCATGCCAGCCTTTATTGCTCTGTCGTCATACAGGCAAGAACTTCTTAGCCCTAGCCTTCAATGCCCTCAGGTTGGCAAACTGGTGAACTAAGTCACACTGGATCCTAAAACCTGCCACACAGCCGCAGAGAAGAATCTTTCGTCCTTGGCCATCTTCGCCTTCTGAGTTGGCCTCTTCTTCTTAGATGAGTCAGGTGAGAAAAACTTTTTCTTTCAGAGCAGTTTGGTTTGTGCTGAACTCTTGTTCTACCAATGACCTCACTCAGAGCCTCCTCACCTTGACAGGAAGGGCACCACCAAAGGGGTCGCCTGATGCCCCTGCCGCTTTTAGCATCATACCACATAAGGGAGCACCCTTCTCAACGTGCTGAGCTCACCTTGACTTACATACACACAGTATGTGTGTGTGTGTGTGTTTGTGTACATGCACACATAATAAATGCACATTTCTTTCACTGCAAATGAAACGCCTTTTCACTTTTCACCTAGGTTGTCTCTCTCTCTTGAGAAAGGTTTGCATTGTTTGTGGCTACGCTCAAGAGCTAAGTGACTCACCTGCTCCTGCCTCGCAGGGAAAGTGATGCAAGTTCATGCTTCAGTAGTACTATGCATTGCGACATGTTTAGGACCTGTTGGGTAGTTCATGAATAGTCAAAACCGTGGGGCTGTATGAGTGAAGGCCAAAGGTCTCTTCTGTGTTATTTCTGTAAGCTCAAATTAATTGCACACTTCTTCAGGATCAAATCACATTGATTTTTCATGTACTTTTGTGTGTCCCACACAATGCCTTGCACATAGTAGGCACTCAGTAAATCTTTTGGTTAAATAAATTAGACAGCAATTAAATACGAAATTATATCATCCCTGAATGGTTAAAACTATTCCAGTTCAGGAAAAGGAGGGCAGTATGAACTGGAATAATTAGAATGAGAAAATTGTCCTTAACCACTTAACTGGTTATATATAATAGTTTCAAACCAACGTGTAATGATCTGTGCTTTTCTCATTTATTTATCCAACCGTTACTTACAGATACTTCTTTGTATCTGCCATGTGCTAGCAATGGTGATGAGCAAGACAGACAAAAGTCTCTGTCCTCCTGAATGTTACAAACAAGTTATATAAATATAAGTTCAGGTAGTAATAAGTGCTGTGAAGGAAAATCAAACAGGAAGGGGCGGGAGACCTGTGTGGGCATATGGGGCGGGCGCTTTTAGATGGGAAATCAGGGAAGAGCTCTGAAAAGCTGGCATTCTTCAGAGTTTAAACGAGGTGATGGACGAAACCATGTAAAGGTCTGGGAAGAGCATTCTGAGCAGAAGGCAGATGTGAAGGTTCGGAGAAGGGGCGAGTCTGGCGAGTTTGAGGGCTGCCAGAGACTGTGCACAGAGCCGAGGGAGAGAGGACTCCTCTTCGGCGCTTTGGATCATTGCAGATGTGGGGGACCGTCATCTTCCGTCTGTCACTGAAGCAGACCTGTTTTGCTGTTCTGCTTTGCCGTCACCTCCTTTCACTTCCGCTACAGCCAGCACCCTGGACTGAGCTAGCACCGGCCCTTTCCTAGATCACCGTCGTCATCAACTAAAACTCTTCGGAGCGTGATGCCGTAAGGGGAGTTGATTGTGAGAATGAATGGGAGGAAGCAGGAGACCGGTTAGGAGATGGTTGGAGTTGTCCAAGAGATGTTGGTGGCTTGGTCCAAGGTGGTGGCGGTGCAAGTGGGGAGAGGTGGTTAGATTCTGAGTATCTTTGAAGGTATCCAGCTGGATTTGCTGATGGATTGGAGTAAGAAGGAAAGAGGAATGAAGTTTGACTTCTGGTTTTTGACTTCTAGCAACTGGGTGCATGGTGGCAACATTTACTGAAAGTGGGAAGATTGGGAAGGAGTGCATTATGGGGGCAAGTCAAACCTTAAGTTTTGGCTATGTTATGTCGGGATGTGTGTTAGACCTTGAGTGAACGTGTTAAGTAGGCTGTTGCCTCAAGGGGGAGTCTGGAGGGATCGTTATTTGACTGTGTTCATTAGGGAACAGGTGGCACATATTCTGGGTCAGAGACTAGATAATAGGTAAGATCACCAGGAGAGCTAGCACAGAGATGGGAGGTGCTCCCCTGTTCAGACTTCGAGAAGATCAAGAGATTGAATAGTAGGAGCCAGTCAGGTTGAAGGGAAAATAGCAGAGGCTTTTGTCCTGCAAGCCACGTGAAGACAGCACTTCAAAGAGGAGAGATCCACTGTGCCAAAGCTGCTGCCAGGGTTTGTGCCATAGCACTGGACAGCCAGCTGTGATTTCAGGACCTGGTAGCCAGCGCTACTGTTTATGTCCCAGGAATTTACTGTGTCTTCCTGAAAGTGTCCTTAGGATTGGGTAGCGGTTGTGGCAGTTAATGTCTTTTGAATTATGGACTGTGCCCGTGTTTCATCTTTTCAAATGTATTTCCTATTATTTACCTGAAATTATAGATGCAAAAAGTGAAAGCTATTTCCAGTTATTTTATTGGTGTTCTCTGGTTTGTACCTGGGGGTTCTCATATGCTGTCAGAGCAGCGTATATTTGGGTAACTTATAAAGTGGAGATTTTGCAGAAGCAGACAGAGGGAATTATTGGCTCACTGACTCCTCTGAGATCTCAGTCCCTGCAATTGGCACCATCATCCATTCTACTGCACAAACCAAAACCAGAGTCATCCTGATGCGTGTTGTCTCTCATTCACCATCTTCACTCTGACAAGTCCTGTGTACATTCTGTCTCATCTCCATGCCTGCCACCAGCCCACCCTAGGCTGCTGTCGTCTTTTGCCCTGATTACTATACTGGCTTTAGACTGTGGTCTTCTCGGATCCTCTCCTGCCTTTGTATCTGTTGTCCACTCTGAAGACCAGGATATATTTTTGAAACTAAATCTGATTTTGTCACCTTCCCTCCTTAGATCCTTTCAATGGCTTCTCATTTGTTCCCAGGATGATGATACTAGGGCCTGCGAGCCTGTGTGGCCTGCCCTGCCCTCTCCAGCTTGCCCTTTCTCCTTCCCACTGTGGCAGCCTCTTTCTGCTCCTGAACTTGCCACGCTCCTTCCTCTACTGGACGTTCCTTCACTCAGTCTCTGCCCCTCCTTTACTCTGACTCCGTCTCTGCGTCTCAGATCTGAGAAGCCGTTCCTGAGTCCTCAGGATTATACGCGTTCTTCGTGGCGCTGTGCTGTTTTATTTCAGAGCATCGATTCTCACTTGCAGACGTAGAGTCGTGGATTATTCGTGTTGGATCCCTGTTAGATTGTGAGTTCCCCAGGGCAGGAGCTGTGACCTTCTGTGCTCACTGTTTTGTCTGGCACACCTTGGTGTCTGGCACATGAGGAAGCTGGGTATGTGTGTGTTGAGTGAATTAACTTTCTCACATAATAATACAAATGGAAAATGAAATCTTCATCTGGAAAAATGGGAGGCTTTATGTTAGAAGGATGGCTCTGGTGCAAATGGCTTGTTTTCCCATCGTTGCTCCGGTTCTGTCCTTGCTGGGTCCTCCTTAATGTCACCCCTGACTTCCCCTCCCATCTTTCTCTCTTTGGGTTCTGCAGCCGCTGTTGGCCACCACAGGGTGGGATGGGTGGCAGTCCTAGGGAATGGTGCTTGGCGAGGACAGATTTCTGATACGGACTTCACCACAGTTTGGCTCAGACTCTTAAGGAAAATTTCACCCCATTTGTTACCTCCAATCTTGCCTACAAGTGACAGCATTTTGGTCTTTTCCTTAAATCTTTCAGAAAATCCTCAGATAATTTCGCTCGCCTGTTACATTGCTGCTTTCCTTTTTCAAAGCCTTGCCTTTTCTTTGAGTCATCCCCAAATTCTATAATCTGCTCCAAAGGTAGCAGTAAGTTTTTTGAGAGTTTCTGGACAAAAATCGCTGACATACACCATCTCTGGGAATAACCAAGATGGCACCAACATCTGGCATTCCCAGTTCTTTGTCACTTACGAGTGCTGACAAGTAAGGCAGATCACCTCCTTTAATATTCAAATGTGATGTGTGCTTACTAAAGCTGCAGCATGAATTTGCTAACGAGAGTGAGGAGAGAGCAACAAGATGAATTGCTTTTTAAACCATCGCAATTCAGATTTGATTTACTTGGCAAGGTGTCTGTCTGTCTCTCTCCCTCCCCTGATCATAAATATATTTCAAGGAAAATATTAGGTACTGTGATAAGGCAATCTCATATCTTTTACTGTCTTATCAAGATTTGCATTATTTTGTTCCAAAAATCAATTTTTAGTCTTTGTTTTTCTTAACTAATTGTTTAAAAAATCCTTAGGGCAGGACAAAGGTCTTTTAGCATCAATTTGTTTATTCTATACTACATTTTTTCTTAAATAGTGGTCAGTGAAATTAATATAACCCTGGATATTTCTTTCTCACTCTCTCTTTCCCTTTTTTACTTATAAAACTGCCTTACAAATGGTTTAGGCAGAGTTTAAATCATAAAAACAGACAGACACACACACACACATATCCTTTTTTTTTCCTGTGCTTCGTCAGAAATTAAGTTGAGACGTAGCCCTTTTGTTTCAGGTTTAAGACTGCTGTTTACCCTATAAAGTAGAATGTTTACTTTCTCCATTTTGGCACTTTAAAGATCAGAATTCTTATTTCTAAAACTTATCTAATTTTATGACTCTTTGTAAAAGGCAGTCTATGTATTTAACCTCATTTGAAATTTTCCTTTGAAGCTAGGCTATAACCGAAAAATGATAGTTTACTCACGGAGGTTTGTCTGTCTTCACGGGTCCTTACCAGGCACGAAAAGCTAAGGAACGCCTGAGGTGAGCTGCCCACATGGAGGGAACAGCAGTCTGAATTGACATGCGTTGTGGGTGCTAGGTTAGTCATTTTATATCTCCCACGTTGTTGCTTCTGACTCAGTCTGAGCCCAGCAATAAGCAGACTGTTCCAGAAGCAACACATCCTGTTTTTCATTGCCACAGACGGGGAGATGCATCAGGAAGCTGCAGGCTGGTTTCAGAGTGAGACAGGCAACTAACTGCCTATGCCTGCTATACCTCGAGTGTGGCTCCGCTGTTTGTTTAAAGTGGGCTTCTAAATGCCCCCAATAGAAGAAATTTAATGAAGTTTGGAAATGTCTACACAATGTAACATTTTGTAGCCAATTTATAAAGCTATATTGAGAAAAGATAATGACAGTAGAAAATATTTAATAAAAATGCTGGATAATATTTATTGGTCATATTTTATGTGTCAGACACCTATATTAACACATTTAATCCTCAAAAGCAATAGGAGACAAGTACCATTATTTTCCCAGTTCACATAGTAGTAGTGACCACTAGGCAGTACTGTCTCTGTACTGTGTGTTGTAATCTGCTTTTTGTCTAATGAAACAGTATACTAAGGTAATGATCATGGTTTTCTTTTTAAAATTTTCACACATGTACATATATGTGTGTTCAGCCCTGTCTGGATGGCAAGATAGTGATTTAGATGATTTTTATTTTCTTTTTGTGCTTTCCTATTTTTCAGTAATGTGGATGGAGAACTTTTACAAATAGTAGAGAAAAAAGTTGATTTCTTTAGCACTAGATTGGTTTAAACAAAAGAGGAGGAGAAACAGGTTTCAAAACAGAATCACTGTCCACCTTTCTGAAATGTTAGGTGCTTTTGTGTCTTCCATTACTGGAGGAAATTAAGAAGACACCGCAGTCCGTCACGCAGGGGAGAACTGATCAATTATTGGACTCTTCCAGGTGATTTGCTCAGGGTGCGGTGAATTTGATCTAAGGAAATACTAAAGCTCAATTTGAGAAGGTTTTTTTCCCTACAAAAGTATTTAGGGTGGTATGACCAAGCACTTACTTTCTTTTTACGTGACAGAGAACTCCTTCCCTTGCCTGAGATCCTCTGGACTTCTTCAGATATCCTGTGACTGGGCCCCACTTGTCAGTCTCCCCTCCTGCATCGTGGCCATCCTTGTTTTACCAGTTAAAGCAGCTGGCACTCTAAAATGCTTCTGTTATGCAAAGGGCTCTTTCCACCCCTCCACCCGATAGAATGAACTCTTCCCTCTGCCTCTGTTGTTCCCTGTCGACGATGGATCCCTATGGCAGCTTCTTGAGCAAGTCGCTCCTGCACCTGCCTGCTTTTCTTTTCCTTCCTACTAGGAGGTAAGTTCTGCAAGAGGCAGGGGACTGGCTTGCCTGTCCAACAGGCTATACGCTGTCTGTACTTTGCTGGCACGCAGGGTGCTTTTCAGAGGTGAATTATCACCCGAGGTGTAATGGTGTACATCCACACTGAGACCAAAGAAGTCGGAGGTCAAGGTATAGGACTCAAGAAAAAGTAGACTGGGTAAAGATTAAGAAGAGTAATTTTAAGAGCTCTATGGAAAAGCAAAGAGGACATTCCCAAAGAATTAAAAATATGTGCCTGATGCTTTTATTGCCATATGAATAACCTGGGGAAATGACCTCTTTCTGTTAGCAAAAGGTTCTGCTGCTCTTTCAAGAAGGAAATTGCCTACAAAGGACTATGATCTCTTTATCCACATTATGGATGACTTATCTTCATGCATTGCCGTCTGTGACTTCTGGAGTAGCCTATTTGGTTAAAAAAACTGGCCACTTCATTTTAATTCATTTGCCTGGGAAAAATATTTATTTTTTATGTCTATCTTTTGAACAGCATCCTGGTGGGGAAGAAGTCTTAAGAGAACAAGCTGGAGGTGATGCTACTGAGAACTTCGAGGATATCGGGCACTCTACAGATGCTAGAGAGTTGTCCAAAACGTTTATCATTGGAGAACTTCATCCAGTAAGTACCTTTTTGGGGGCCTTTACTTATTTCTCTTTAAAGTTGTTGGTTGACCGTATTCAAATCTGTAGACTTTCATGCTACAGAATTTAAAAAGGGGTAAAGCAAAGACAATTTCTCCTGATCTTAAAACAGCGTTTTCATCATAAACAAATTGACCGGAAATTTCTTTGCATCTCTCTGGTTGCATTTTTCGCTGGCACTTGGAGTCAGAATCCTTGAATCCCAAGGCCGTGTGCTGAGGGCAGTGTGTGTCAGACCCTCAAGTGCCGGGAGCAGCAAATGGTGGAAGGTGGGGGATATCAACCGGGCATAGTTTTATTTTTTTTATTTTTTGACCAAAGTATTTTTCTTAAGAAGCTCCCTTTTTCTTTCATTAGTTTGAAGATATTTTAATTCTAAAATATAATTTAAAATTTTTTTAGAAATCAGCTATGTTAAATGAATGAACTCTGCCTTCTGTAAAACCCACACATTGTCCTCATTCCTCTCACTTCTCCAGACCTTTGAGAACATCACCCTTGGTGCCGATTCATGGACTGACTTAAAAAGAACACAGGCCTCATTTAGCTTTTATACAAATCTAGGGCCGTCATATGAATTTAGGCTCTTCTGTGGCGATTTGAAATGAGCATGTAAAACTTTGCTAGTCTGTCAACTGAAGTTATCAGGAATGTATTTGAAAACTTGGAAAGAAGTAGCTGAGCTCTCCCAGCATCCCCAGCAGACAGGCGGATCCCACACTGCACGTTAAGCTCCCCTCCTTCCCTCTAGAGAGCACCTGGACTCCTCAGAGCGATGCCCACCCTCCTGCTTTCCCAGCTCGGGGTGCATTCCCAGTAGCCAACTGGAAGCAGGTTGAGGTGCTGCTGGAAGGGGGCTCTCTAGCCAGAAAAAAACATTGGCAAACAGCCTCAACCCAAGTGAGCACATGGAGAACAAAATATAGGAAAAGTCCTGTGTATATATGATTGATGCTTCTTGTACTGACCATGAATGAGGGGAAGCTTAAGCCAGATTTTTTGTGGGAGGCCTGAAGATAGGAAATCCATTGTAGGACAATTTCCTTTGAGTGGGGAGGTCTTTTTTTTTTTCGTGGTAGGAGATGATACTTTCAGAGAGTAAGCTTCATTTATCTGGAAAGTTTATTTGCCCACATATTTCCTTCTTCATACTTCAAAAGTGAAGTGGTTTTATGGTCATCAGAGAGGCCTGCCCTTCAAATGTTTGATCCTTTCCTTATTCTTTCCATTTCAAAGCTCGTGGGGTAGAGCAAGTGGGCTTGCAGGCCAGCACTGCAGCATTTCTGCCTCACCTGCCCACTGGGCTTACCTATGGTCAGCCTTTAGATGTGCTTTATTTTGGACCACTTTGGCCGGAGGTTTAAGTACATTATGACCTTGTAAGTGGGAGGTTGTGGGAATTCACTGAGGTTATCACACAAATAAGATACACATCACACACGTATACATGCACATACGCACACGCACATACATGCAGACACATCGCACCAAGGGAATTTGAGAGGATGGAAGGGAAGAATCTAAGTAGGTCTCAGCTGCTTCCTGAATTAAAGATCACAATCCAAGTCTAATCGATGTAAATATACATCAGCATATAAAATATGACTACCATGGCGCTGTTCTCAGCTTTGGAACTCTAGATTGAAAATCTCTGTCAACACTTAATCTGCTACTAATTTTTGCAGTCAAGTCACATGGATCAAACTTTGCTTTTAACAACCTAGATAGATGAACCCAAAATGCTAATTACTAAGTAGTAAGGTTTTTAAAAATCTCAGTAAAAGCAAGCACTTTGAAAATGGTACTTTTTGTAGATGTCTTTCATTCCATAATGTGCCTTATTTTTTTATTATAGGATGACAGATCAAAGATCGCCAAGCCTGTGGTAAGTGTGACCAACTCAAATGCCCCAGTTGCTATAGTTGTCTTCACTGTATTTCACTTCTGTCAAACTGGAAGGCAAAGGCCAGCATGACCTTTCTAGGTTAGATGAATTTGTAACCTATTGGCTCAGCCAAGTTTATTTGTATAGAGTAGTCGTTACGTTCTGTTATGATAGCTTGTGTGTTATTTTCATAAGGCTCTCAAAACAATTTTTCATCATAGATACCTTCTGAAGAGCTACTTTTTATAAGGAGCATTGTGCTTCTGATCTGAAAGATTTGACACAAGTCGTATTTTCAGAGAACTTAAAATATGATTGAACTGAGGCCTTATTGCTTAAACCTTTGAGGACACTACCTACGTCTTCTTCATCTCCATGTCTCTGAGACATACTAGGTATTCCAAAAATATTTGTTGGATGAATTTAATGTTAATTAAATAATGACATTTTGATGCATTTTCCTTAGGAAAGGAAAATAATTTTAGCAACACTTGGTTTTACCCTCCGGTTCCCTAGCTCTTCTCTCTGAGCTGATCATGTCACTTATATTTGAAGATAAATCTTAGCAAGAATTGGTGACAGCAGCCAAAGTTCCTGAGAAATACAAATAGGCAGAATAGTTGCTGGCCTGTAATTAAAAGACTGTGGAGGAAAGTTTTCTTAAAACAAACAACAGAAAGAGCGTAATTTTTCCGTTTTGGTTGATGCGCTCGGTTTTATTAGAGAAAGTACAGCAACAGGCTCGACAGAGCGTGTGTTAAGAACTGGGGAACTCAGTTTACTGCTGTTGCTGGCAGGACATTGTCTTAAATCTACAACAAAATCAAAGCAGTTAACTCAACAGAGTATAAAGGCCGTGTTTACCTTAACACCCTAGACAGTACGGTAAAAGTCGTGTGTAAGGCTGCTTCGTGCAGAGCAATTTCTTTTATATTCTCTCCTGTTTAAAAAAGGCTTAAGCTCAACGTTGGTGATCTGAGTCCTTCAGGAAGATGAAAAATGGACTTCAGAATTCTAATTGCCTCTGTAACGATTGCTTAGAATCCTTGCTGTTAGTTCATATGACTTGAGCACTTTCTTTGAGGCTACTTTTTGGCCCCCTGAAATTCTGTGATGTGTGACGTTTTTGCTTTTTCTCCAAAGTCTGTCAGGGAAAAAGTATATTTTTTCCTGTTAGGTGTTCGGTATGTTTATAAGGTTGGTGCAGGTCACTCAGCTGTGGTAAAGCAAGGACAGGATGAGGCTCATGGCATGGACTCAGATCTATCGTAGGTCCAACCGCATCCCGAACCACCATGCCCACAAGCAGAAAGCACGAGTTAGGGCTGAGGCCTCTTACCATAACTGCTTTATTTTTGAAAGACAGACTCTTTCCTCCGTTATTTGCTTGTAGGACATATGTGACTCTGCTTACCTTAGAGCAGAACTGGGGGAATGCGGGACAAGAACTTGGTGTTTTACCTCAAGGCCGTAAGCAAATACCATGAAAGAAAACACATGACCACTCTTCCAGATTTATCTGTCTTGTGCTTTTAGTTTACCAGAAGAAGAGTGTTCTTAGATGTTTCTTTTCTTGTGTGTGTCTGTGTAACCATCCATCTCTCTCCAGGCTGATAAAACTATGCAGTGGTCTGGATTTTTGACACGTTGCCTACTTACAATATCTAGTTGAATTGTGAAATAAGGTGCAGCAAAGATGATTAGCTTGAATCTGCCCAAAGGAAAACATGATGTGAGGTTGCCAAATTAAGGTATTTGTAAACATGGAAGTGATGCATTTGTAATTAAACAAATCCATGTCTGTCAGATCTGCTTACATGGAGGATATCAGTAGCAGCAGCACCTTTTCTTGGTCGTAGTTTTCAAAGCATTGCTGTGTAAATGACTTTATTTGATTCTCATGATATTTCCGTGGGATCTGTGGACGTTCCAGGGAAGGTGAAGACAGTGAAGCTCAGACCTTATTCCAAGCTTTGCCCTTGTTCAGGGTCACACACTGCAGAACCACAGCCACCACCCATTTCAGGCTTGGCAGTTGCAGTCTCTTAAACTTATATAGGCTCTGACTTCGCATGAAAGGCTTCATTCTGTCAGTAGTATTTTTAGGAGGGCCTTCCAATTAAGGAATGGACTAAGTTAGATGAGCTTACAAATGCCATGACTTTGATTTGCAAAAGCTTGATGGCGTTACATGCTTTTGTATAGAGTTCACCCTGTACTGTTTTAATTATTAACCTTTTCCTTCTTGAAACTGAACCCCTCAAGGTCACGGAGTGAACAGGTGGCCGAGCCCATAATAAAAACCATAGTCTCTGCCCCCTGTTTGTTGTTAACATATTTGTTAGTTAGATATTGGAAACCCAACTCAGGTGCCTCAGGGCGTTGGGCAGGAAAGACAGTTTCCTTATTCATCGGAGTGCTAAGTGGTAATTCAAACTCGCTTTAACTCTCAAGCATGCCGAGGTTAAGAGCCTAACAGATAATAAGCAATCAATAATGTGTATGATCTTCTGAAGTTCAGCTCTTTAGAATATCATTGTTGTTGCTGGTGGCCGTGATGCAGTGGCAGTGTTTAGTGTTAGCACTCATGGCAGTGATGAAGGTGGAGGAAGGACAGGCCAGCCGAGTTTCCATAAAGGGCTGTCAGCATGTTTGGTAAAATGCATGTGCTCGATGTAACAAAATAACAGATCCATGTTTGCCTCCTGTTTACCGTTTCAGCCTTAACTGGCTAGTGTGGCAATAATGTTTGGCCCTAGTGAGATGTTGTGTTTCACTTTCGGAACTGATTATGTCTTTCTTCTAATAGCTAAATAATATTTTTGCATTGTCCAATTATTTCTAGTAAACCGTGTTAATTTTATTCATATGTGCAAAATTTGAAAAATCTTGCAGTAGTTATGAATACTTTTCGTAGTTGCTAAGATTTAACATTGCTTAAAAAGATAATAAATGTGCGGTTTTCTTTTTAAATGACTTATTTTTTTCCCCCTACCGTGTCAGGAATCTTAAAGGCCGTGTTTCCAGGTTGGTGGGTCCCCTAACTGCTTTGCTTGCTCCTCCCTGAAAGGTCCCTGCCCTTTCATGGGAGTTTTGTAACACACCTTGCTGAGTGTCGCTTTGCCTTGCTGCAAACCACTGACGGCTTTGCTGGCGATCAGCCTTGGGGAGCTGCAGAGACAATACTCTGATGAAGCTTCCTGACTGATTCGTGGCTGCCTTCCTCTGAGGCACTAATACTTTGCTGCGTGGAATGTCAAAAGAATGCTTCTTAACATGTCTTCAAGCCCGAAAAGTTTATATTTCGCTAGGCCTTAGTTGTTCAGCTCTTTGGGGAAGTATGCATTTTTCCAGAGCTGTCCTTAGTTCACTTTTGTGATACTGACAAGCAGAGCTTCTCTCGGAAAGTTCTGGAAGGTAAGACAAGCCATAACTGTGAAAGACCGCGCACACAGAGTGTCCTCATTTGGAGGTTTCTTGGCTGCTGACAGCGTGAGGTCCATCCCTGAGGCCTCTACAGTCTTTCTAGAACTGTCCTGTCAGAGGTAAAGAAGGCCAGGAAAGGTGGTTCAGAGTGTTATAATTTAAATGACAGTTCTTGATTTTTTTTTTCGTTGATATGTCTTTTAATATAATTTGAAGACACTTCATATAAGATTTGAATGAAATAACTGGTGTTTTTACTGAATGTTTCATTCATGCTTTTGAAGAATTAAACTGCTCTTCCTAAAGATAACGATGGGGTTGTGTGTATAGGTAAATGATATGTTTTCAGTTTCTACATTAAAGTATTTGGGTGTCTGTTGTGTGCAGGATATTTTATGTAGCCTAGTAATTTTTGATATTTTTTCAAATTATCTACATTATGTTCACAAGGAATTTAAATATAGATAATTCTTTAAATTTTTTCATCCAGAAAAATGGTGAAATTAGGCATTTTAGTGAAAAGAAATTTGATGTGATTTTCCCTTTCAACATTTTTTGAAGAATGCATTGAATAAAATATTGTGTTCTTATTTTAAAACAGGTTTTCAGTCAATTGGCTAGATGTCCAGATGTTCCCTTTAAGTTACTTTTTCTCTTGTGTTTCAGGAAACTCTTATTACTACTGTCGATTCCAACTCCAGGTATGTGGTAGTTTTCTTTCCAAGTATCATTGCATTGGAAGGCTCCTAGAGTCAGAGTTGGACCGGGGGCCTCACCCCGCATCTGAGGTGCCTCTCTGACGCTTGAGCTTCCACCGTGCCCCTCTCTGTGGACAGCCCAGTGGTCTTCTCGGCTCGGCGCCTCAGACCGCTTGGGGCATTCCTTCCTAAACTGTCAGACAGCTCAGGCTGTGGACGCTCTAAGAGTGACCCCAGATCTCACCCTCCAGCTACGTCCGCCCTAAGGAACATACCGAACAAGTTGAAGCTTCTTTTTTCCGCAAGGCAGTTCTATGGCCTGCGCAATCTTTTAATCCCCAGGGAAACATTCCATTTCCTTCCTCATTTGATAATTGATCAGTTTCTTAATTGTAGTGGTTATATCTTCCTAGGCACGGCTCAGCTCTCCTCTGTCCCTTTTATACGTTGGCCCCCAAATTGAACCCAGTAATCTAAGAGTGGTGTGAATCACTTGCTCTAAGGACCAGATTTCTTCATTATAATCCAAGATCATATTAACATTTTTGGCAGCTCTACCGTATTGACTTGTGTCATTGCCATCATATATTTATCTTTTTGGACCCAAGTTCAAAATCACACATTTATGCCTATTTTATTTCACCCTGTCAAATTGAACTGCCCCAGTCTGTTGGTGTTCTGGTACATTCCCTGCCTGCAGGCAGTTCTTCACCTTACTTTTCCCTGACATGTCAATTTCCTTCTAAATGGAAACTGAGAACCCCACCAAGATGAAAATTACACTTGTAATCCTTTTGCGATTTAAATCTTTATTTGAACTTGATCTTTGAATGGGTTGATATGTACAGAGTATTAAAGGATAGGAAGTTTATGATAGAAAATAAATGTATTCATAGGCATTATCTGGCTTTATTCTGAGTCTAAAACCTATACATTATTTCTGTTTTCTATGAAATTACAGGTTCAGATCTAAATGGAGGATCCTCCTAGCTCTGTCCCTGATTTAATCCATAATCTGTCATTTATACTTCATCAAAAATTCTATGCATCAGGACTGAACAGTGTGTAAGTTAGGGATTTTCGTGAATTTACACTGATGGACCGCAGATTGAGTAGTTTGGGTGTGTTGCTTCATAACATGTTAAATCCACGCACGTGTGAAGACTAGACTTTCAAAACAGAATCCCAGAATTCAGAGCTGTGGTGCTGATAGCACCCTTAGTTATCATGTGGTTCAAAACCCTTAACCTTACAGCTCAGGGGACATGATTTGCCCTTGGCTGTACAGCTTGCTGATGGCTCTCCCAAAATGAGAACCTTGGTCTTCTGCTTCTTAAGTTACTGCCATTTTAAATTCTTAGTTAATGTATGTAACTAGAGTAAACCCTGTCAGGCATATTCACTTTCGTGAACTTGACGTAACCCAGCGTTGATGCCCTTTAGAAAAGTCACTCATCCTAGTAGCGCCTGTTGGGGGAGTGATTCATAGCTGTGTGTATGAGTTATAGGGATAGATTTAATTGGAACCGGAGGCTCATTAGCCTTCTCATAAGCCAGGAGGATAGAGAATGGCCGGTACACCAGGGCACGTGCTGCGCTTGCATCGCTTTTGGCAACTCAAGAGTTGTCTTTTCATCCAAATAGGTTAGAAGGGTAGTAAAAACATGCCATACTGGTTTTCACGGTAATCAGAAGGAGCAAACATTTTGAGTCCCCTGCATCAAACACCATACAAGCATCATTGCTGTTTCTTTCCAGCTGGTGGACCAATTGGGTGATCCCAGCCATCTCAGCAGTGGTCGTAGCCCTCATGTATCGCATCTACACGGCGGAAGACTAAATACGTTCTCAGAAGCCAATGAAAGAAAAGACTGCTTTGGACCAGGGAGAAAGAAGCCAGTGTTAACTGCTTTGACTGACAGAAACCTTCACCCGAAAAATTATTTTAATACACCTGTTTGCCTTTCCTCCTACATTAGAAATAAAACAAACCAAAAAGAACTGTCGTATTCCTTCTACTCCTGAGCTTTTAGAATGTGCCTTTTTATTCGTCAACTTAATTTTGATGTTCTATCACTACATGGTTTACTTTATGTGAGCATGATCTTTTAAAGATATGTCTGGCTTTTAGCATTTACCACCACGTTTGCCTGTCTCTTTGGTGTATGATTGTTTGTAACATTTAGAATCTTTCATTTTTAGCAGAGCCATGTAATGTGCTGGTTATTCAGGCCCGAGTCGTCTGCGCCTGGAGGACGGGAGCATTTTTGGATCTCTCCTTGTGCTTCCTGACATCTAACTGAGTAACCAGCATTGCGTGTTTCCAACGTAGTTCCTTTTTCAAAGAAATTAAGAAAGGCTCAGAAATTATAGCTTAAAGATTTCTAATAATTGTTGCACTTGAAATAGATGATAAAAGGAGAAAGTGGCCTATAGGACCTAGAAAAGAGACTCCATCTCTTTTTTGCTGAATAAACACCAGCAACATAAATAGAAACCCGTGAACCACAAGAGGACATTACAACTGTCCTTTCTCTCACCTTAAAAATATTATTCTGAAGAAGGTCTCAGTTATATAGGTTCTGAAGTTTTCAAGATTCCTCATTCAGAGGTGAAACTCTTTATGTACTCTTGTGAGGAAATGTTGATTCTCTAATTTGTAAAAAGACCAATTTGAAAGAGATTGGGACATTTAGAGTCTGATTTTTGAAGAAATTCCGCTGCCGGCGATGAGCCCTGAGGGATTGGTACGGCTCTGTTCGCTTTCTTGTTGGAGCTCCAGGGGACTGACTCAGTCACCCTGTCTTCATTTGTTATTCTCTGCCCTGTGCCTTTTTCCTTTTAAATGTGGAAACTTGAGGTATGAATTTTTAGCCTGTAGGAACTTTGTAGTTAGCTAGGACTGCACAATTCTGATGGCATGCTAGCCGACTGGCGAGCAGTGGAGTTCTTCAGAAATAACTGAAACACATTGGAAAGGAATGTTTTTATTATTTCAGAGTATAGATTTTTATAATCAATGGCATATATCATCGTTTGCCTCTTTTGTCACTGAAACTTAGAGTATCGTGAGGCTGAGGTGGGGAAGGGAGGCTGTGTCACATGGGAAAATATCTTGCAGAGGAATCTTGTGTTCAAATTTTAATAAACGTGTGCCTGGAACAAAATCATGCCTCTTGTAATGGACTTAAAGTGTTCTGAAATGTATACCTCTGAGGTTTGACACATCCACAGACAATACAGGTCAGTAGGCACGCTGATATATGCACGCTCTCATGACTGTTTAATCATGGATAGGTCAGTAGATCACTAAAAATGACTTTTGAGACCATCATTCTGCTTTTTGATGCTTACATATCAAGGATTTCCATGTAAAGTTCCTCAATTTTTTCTCTAGGATGGGAGAGCAGTTGGTTAACTGCTCAAGATGTGGCGTCATTATGAAGGCTGTGTCTGGGCAACAAGCAGTTCAGTAGTCTTTCTTCTCGTGGGGGATACATTCCAAGACCCCCACTGGATGCCTGAAACCACGGACAGTACCGAACCCTGTTATAGTATGTTTTTTTCTGTGCATACGTATTTGAGGTGTGACAGCAAAGTTAGCATCAATTTCTTTTTTCATCAGTTTCATGGATGGAAGACTTGTTCTTACCATTCATCTTAGCAGCCTCAGAATATGATCTTTTTAAGTCAAGAACTTTCACCTTTTACTACAGGAAGCACTTCACTTTACAGCTTCTCTTTGGCACATCTGAATTGCCAGCGTCACTACGCTTGCACTTTAGGGCCGTTATTAAGTAAAGTAGTGGTGACTTGAACACAAGCACTGCGATACCGTGACAGTCGATCTGATAACCGAGATGGCTGCCAAGGGACTAAGGGTGGGTAGCTTATACAGTGTGGATCTGCTGGACAAAGGGATGCTTCCCATCCAGGCTGGAGGGAGCAGGATGGTGCGAGATTTCATCGTGCTACACAGGAGGGCAGCATAATTTAACACTTATGAATTGTTTATTTTTGGAGTTTTCCATCTAATATTTTTGGGTTGCAGTTGACTGTAGGTAACTGAAACCACTGAAAGCGAAACTGCCCTTAACGGGGGAACTACTGTATCACTGAAGAGGTTAAGGCAAGAAATTAGTGCTTGCTAGGGCCGGCCCCAGTGGCCTAGTGGTTAGGTTTGGCATGCTCCACTTTGGTGGCCTGGACTCAGTTCCCAAGCATGGACCTACACCACTCGTCTGTCAGTGATCATGCTGTGGTGGTGTCCCACATAGAAAAAGAAGAAGATTGGCAGCAGATGTTAGGGCCAATCTTCAGCAAAAAAATAAAAATAATTAGTGCTTGCTAAATTAGTAATCTAAAAATATTTTAGTGGCCACTCCTACCAACCACTGCTATTGGAAGGCATATGACACATCACTATGGTAGGGAGGTGAAACCTGTGAGGTGCTTGAAAAGTTTTTTTGAGTATATTCAAGTTTTAAAATTATGCCAAGGAAGGGGCCAGCCCCATGACCGAGTGGTCGTGTGCTCCACTTCGGCAGCCCAGGGTTTCACTGGTTCATATCCTGGACATGGACATAGCACAGCTCATCAAGCCATGCTGAGGTGGCATCCCACATAGCACAACCAGAGGGACCTACAATTAGAATGTACAACTATGTACTGGGGGGCTTTGGGGAGGAGAAGAAGAAGAAGAAAAAAGATTGGCAACAGATGTTAGCTCAGGTGCCAATCTTTAAGAAAAAAAAAACTTATGCCAGGTGAGATGTTTCTTCTTCTGGTGACTTTACCATTTATATCTAGAAAAAGTTTCGTTGTGAAATTGGTTCACTAAAGTGTATACTCAAGAACTTCATTAATACTAGAGATTATAAGGGTAACTTTATTAATCTCTTATATTACTTTTTTGTATTAATGGAAATTTAGATGAATATGATTTAATGTAGTATAATTAGAATTTATATGATTTTTGTGCCTTTATGTAATGTTACTATCTTTTTTTTAGGTTATGCTTTTTGGTGAGGAAGATTGGCCTTGAGCTAGCATCTGTTGCCAATCTTCCTCTCTTTTTCTCTCCCCAAAACCCCAGGATATAGTTGTACATCCTAGTTGTGAGTCATTCTAGTTCTTCTATGTGGGATGCCACCACAGCGTGGCTTAATGAGTGCTGCATAGGTCCACACCCAGGATCCAAACCAGTGAAGTGGAGTGCACGAACTTAATCACTCGGCCGGCCTCAAAGGTAGTTGTTTTAAGGAGGGTATGGGCAGCAGAGCATCTGATCCCACAAGTGGTCTCCCTTTGTGCCCAGCCAGCTCTGCATCTGGTGGTATTTGGAGTCCCCAGGACCAGGCTGAAGATGACTCAAGGTTTTGGGGTTGGCTTAGAGACAGTTACGCATCCAGAGGTGGAGCTGTTTTGAACCCCATCATCACCGTTCCCTTTAAAGAAGAAAGAAGCAATGAAACAAATTTGCCTGTGTCTACAGTGTAGGTCCTCCAGAAAAACAAGGCAAAATGTACAATTGCAAAAATTTTTCCTCCCTCCACATAAGAAACCATTAAAATGGCATGTTGTCGTTTTTAGATTGGAAAATTTAATCTGTTTTAATACTCTTGGAGCCATGGGGGAATTCTGGAAACAAGTGAACAGTTAGAAGTTCTAGTAGAAAATATTTGAAATTCATATGATAATTTTAAATGATGTCTATTCTGTGGTGAACATTCACTAACTTGGAAAACTCGTTTCATTTTTCTAATATTTTAGTGCTCACTGAATTTATTTCACCTTTATGATTATGCCTGTCATATCAGTAACTGTTTAGAGAGAAATCGTTAGAGAATTGCCAGATAGAAAAATGTAATTTTCTTATAAGTAACAGTGGCATTACCTTCACATTTGTTTTCTTACTTTGCCACTTCAGGAACAAAATAAAAGATCTGTAATTATCTTGGGAGAAAATGTAGGCATAGATCTTCATGATTTTGGATTAGGCAATGGTTTCTTAGATAATGACACCAAACTTCATCAAAATAAAAAACTTACGAGGCTGGCCCCGTGGTCGAGTGGTTAAGTTCGTGCACTCTGCTTCGGCGGCCCAGGGTTTCACCACTTCAGATCCTGGGGGTGGACATGGCACTGCTCATTTGGCCACGTTGAGGCGGCATCCCACATACCACAACTAGAAGAACCCACAACTAAAATATACAACTATGCACTTGGGGAAAGCAGGGAAAAAAAAAAGATTGGCAACAGTTGTTAGCTCAGGTGCCAATCTTTGGGAAAAAAAATAAACTTGTGTTTCAAACGACATCATCAAGTCAGTGAAAAGGCAGTACACAGAATGGGAGAAAATATTTGCAAATCATATATCTAATAAGGGACTTGTAAAGAACTCTTACAACTCAAAAGATAAATAACGAAAAATGGGCAAAATATACACTTATGCAAAGAAGATATGCAAATGGATAATGAATATGAACATGAATAGATGTTCAGCATCATTAGCCATTAGAGAAATGAAAATCAAAACCATGATGAGATATCACTTCACATCCACTAGGAAGGCTGTAATCAAAAAGTCAGACAATAACAAGTGTGAACAAGGATGTGGAGAAATTGGAACCCTTGTGCATTGCTGGTGGGAATGTACAATGTTACAGCCAGTGTGGAAAACAGTATGGAAAACAGTATGGAAGTTCCTTAAAAAGTTGAACATGGAGTTACCATGTCATCCAACAATTCCACTGCTAGGTATATGCTCAAGAAAATTGAAAACAGGTGTTCAGACAAAAGTTTGTACATGAATGTTCATAGCAGCATTATTCGTAATAGCCAAAAAGTGGAAACAACCCAAATGTTCGTCCATGGATAAATGGACAAGCAAGGTGCGTTATATCCATACAATGGAATATTATTTGACAATAAAAGGCACTATCCATGCTACAAGGAGGCGGAACCTTGAGAACATGCTAAGTGAAAGAAGCCAGTCACAAAAGGCCGTGTGTTGTATGATTTCATTTATGTGAAATGTTCAGGTAAATCTATAGAGACAGAAAGTGGTTGCCTAGGGCTGGGGAGGAGAGTAAAGGGGAAATGGGTAGTGACTGCTAATGGTTATGGGTTTCTTTTGGGGTGATGGAAAAGTTCTCAAATTGATTATGGTGATGTTTGCACATATCTATGAACATACTAAAAACCATTGAATTGTAGTAAGTTTTAAATGGGTGAACTGTATGGTCTGGGAACTATATTTCAATAAAGCTATTATAAAAAAAATTCAACACAATCTAAGTAAACTCATCCTCTACCCCCAAGAAATAGTTCTTTTCTGGTGTTTATCTCAGAAGCATCCACCCAGTTCATGCCAGAAATGAGAGTTCTTCACGTCCCACTCACCCTCAACGTCACTTCCTAAAATCAGCAATCTCTTAAAAATGGCCTTCTTTATGGTGTGGGATGTGAAGATAGAGGAAGGACTCTTACTTTTTACTTTATTTTTTGTCCACTTATATATTGTTTGAATTAAATTGTATGACTTTTGCAATTAAAAATGAGCAATAGATAGCCCTAATGGTCTGTCTACTTCCTAATACCCATCTCCCCTCTCCACCTGCATCACCTTAGTTCAGGCCTTCAGCTCTTCTCTGAATTATGGCCACAAGTGATCCCTGGCTCGTCCCACCTGGATCTGTCCATGCTATTATTTCTGTTGCATGCTGTATTCTTAGAGCCTCATCCAATTCTTGGCACATGGGAGATGTTTGTTGACTAAATAACTAAGCTAATAAATGACCAAAGTCACTTAGCTGGTCTCCCACCTCCGATCTCTATTTCTAATCTCTTAACCCCATCATCATCAGATTATTCTTACTGAGGCTCCACTCCCATATGACTCTTGCCCAAAAGCCTTGGCGGTGGCACCAAGTCCAGGGCAGTCCTGAAGGCACTTGGCAAACTGTTCCTCAGCCTTTAAGGATAGTGAGTTTTGAGAACTGCAGTGAGAAGGCTGACTCCAAGTTTTGTATACCGGAGCACAGGTGCGTTTAGTCTCAGCACAGCAAGAGGTGGAGAAAGGTGTCCTTCTGACAAAGCTCTGATATTCTTAGCACACCAGATCCTGCGGGCTGGTGAGACCCGATGGAAGGCTACGTTAATGCCTAGGTCTTGGATCCCGTCCCAGAGACGGAGGGCAACGGAGGGTGCAAGCTTATCAGCAGCAAACACGGAGGAGGGCAGGGCCAGCTACGTGCCCAGAGGTGCTTTTGGACCTGAGTTTGATTAACTTCTGCTCAGTTACTCCTTATCTCTGCAGAGCTGCAGTTATCTCTTGACTTCAGCAAACCTGCCCCCAGGGAGTCTCTTCCAAGCTGGTAAAGTTTGCCTGGCAGGAAGCCCAGTACCTAAAAGCCTTCTTTTTAACTAGAAGCTGTTGGTTCAGGGGCCCCAAGTGACACTCTCCTCCTGGGAAAAGAGTGATTATTTCAGCATTCAAGGCTCCCCACGGAGGCCGAGCCAGAACCAGAGAGAGCACTTTTCTCCTCCTCTTGGTGCAAGCATGCTCATGGGGCACCGAGTAACTCGTAGAAGAATTCCCAGCAAACACGATTTAGAATGATTCAATGTTTTTGGTGGAAGTTTTCATGTGTTAGAGAAAACAAAATCCTTTCAGGGAAATCATGGTGTGGATCTTTGTCCTTATTTCCAATGCTCTTCACTGTTTAGTATTTTTCAGCATCATCTCTACTGAGTGTGATGCCCACTCTTGGTTGGTTCCCTGTGTCTTTCAAGGTCAAACAGGATTCCATGCCCTTTTAGGTCTGTCCTCGTGAAGCTGTCCTCACCAGAAAACGCCTAGCTGTGGCTCTCTCTTCACCCGCCCCTGCCCGGTTCTAGAGCCCTCTCTCCTTAAGGACGACAGAACGCTGGTTCTCCGTCTGCTTGCTGAGTCATGCCAGGAGGAAAACCAAACGGGTCTGATGGCATTACGTCTTTATAAATATTAATTCCATAATGCTTATAGGGTTTTCTTTGTGACTTCAGGTTGGCTGTCCCCTCTCCCTGTTTTTAGAATGTAGTAGGAGCCCCCTTAACTGTGTGATTGGATGGTTGATTACTCAAACAAGTTGGGTAAAGCGGAAAATCATCATCATCTTATTTTAAGTTCATTTAAATGTTCATTCATTTGTCTAGAGCTTTCCTTTGAGTGTGGGTCCATGGGTGGCATCCATAATGCATCATTTAAAATTTCCCTCCTCTTACTGTAGGGTGGAATGAGAACCTACAGAAGCTTCCCGTGCTCTCAGTAAGAACTGCAGCATCCCCAGAGGGTTAGGATGTTCTCCCTGGTCTTTTATAGTGGTTGTGTCCACACCTAACCAGTCCTTTCAACACCTTCTCTATCAAAGCTCTCCAAAGGCTTCAACTGAGTCTTGGCAGTCTTTATAGGAACCTCTCTCCTTTTGCACTGTATTTTTTTTCAGGTTACACAATATTCAATTAAATAGTGAAATTTCAATGACAGATATGGCTAATGGAAGCAGACTGGGAGCAAGGAGAACTGATAAACATCTGCTCAGCCAGGCAGAGGAGGGAGGGATGTGCAGACACTCAAGGAGGCTGGCACGGAGTTGAGGGCATCCGTGTGTCCTGGATGTCGGCTGGTGTGTATTTCCGAGGACACGGAGAGAGACAGTGAATCTGCTGACTAGATTAAGTAGCGATGGGCTGCTAGAGCTCCTACTGAAATTTATACTGCAGAATCTGGGCTATTGATTTGTTCCTGCCCATCTCAAGCTCAAATTCTAAATTTCCGTTTGTAGTTCGTGTTGGTGTTCTGTGCATTCTCTCATGAACAACTGCCATTCTATGACGGCGTAGTTATCTGTCTCTCCGTGGGAGAAACCCAAAGGAATGATCTTTCTAGTAACTTCTGGCCTAGACAAATAGCAATTAGGCTTAAATAAGCGGCTCCTGAGGTTTGGGGCAGCAGATTTCAACATGTAGAAGCAGCTCCTGGGAGTCATTGGATCCCCAAAATCACATGACATGTTTTGTTTGTATGCGTGTTTTCCGAAGGGTATTAGTACCTTTTCTTAAATTCTTAAGGGGCCTGTGATTCCCGAAAGATCAAGGACCACTAGTTCTAACTGTAAGACTGAAGAAAACACCATCCCTCTTCAGGTCACAACTCTTCCTAAAATCCGTCCCCCAGTGATGTCTCAAGTGCCTGCTGTGAGCCAGGAGCCGTCTCGGCCTGGACTCAGCCCTGAACAGGACACCACAGTCCCTGCCTTCAGGAAGCTGCATGCTGGTGGGGAGACATTCATGCAATGTCAGTGAAAAGTATGCATTATGAGAGGAGTAAAGTGAGGTAGGCAATATAAAGGGAGAGGGGTGTCATTTATTTAGGGTGATTAGGTAGTCATCTGAGAATTGGAGACATCTGGGTGGAGACTCGTATGAAGTGAGAGAGCGAGCCATGCAAATATCCGTGGAAAGCATTCCTGAGAGTGGGACAGTAAGTACAAAGGCCCTGGGGAAGCTATGTGCCTTGCATATTTGAAGAAGAACAAAGGAGGTCAGCCTGGCGTCAACAGATATGATCTGATTTACATTTCGAGAGTTCCTTTTGGAGATTACAGATGATGGGTGGCCAAGAGCAGATGCCTAAGCCTAGGAATAAACACATGTATTTATAACTATATTTTTATGTATTTAGAGTTTTCAAAGTGGGAATTTTAAAATAAAGTTATTAGTTTTATACATACTTATAGAAAATGAAACCAAAGACATATAAATCAGAAATATAAAAAATATTTAAATTGGTGGCCACCTAAAAGTAACTATGATTAGCATTTCAACATATATTCTTCCAGAATTCCTTCTCATATTCCCTTAGAAAGTGGCATCACATCAGAAAGACAGTTTTTCACTTAACAATAAATTGCAGAAATCTGTCCATATCAAAAAAGCAAAAGGATATATCTTTATTGAGTGTAACCCATTATGTACTATTATTATTTTTTATTGTGGTAAAATATACATGTATTCATTTTTAAAGGAAATTGGTGAGGCCAGCACCCTGGCTACTCAACATGTGTCCTGCAGAGCAGCAGCATCAGTGAGTCTGTTAAAGGAAGAATCTCGGGCCCCACCCTAAAGATGGAGAAGTACTGGCCTCAGCTGTGTTCACCAGGAGGCCTACTGAGGAATAGCCCTCCCACCTCCTGAATGGGGTTCTTCCCTGAGGCTCTGTCGTGTGCCATCTGTGCTTCTCTCTTCACACTACTTCCAGGAAATCAACTATTGTTATGATTTCAAGTAATCTTGAGACTCTATACTCTCATTCTGAATCTCTTAACCAGAGACCATCCATCCATTCGTTCATCCATCCATCTGTTCGGCATATTGAGAAGTTACCATATGCCAGTTTTTGTGGAAAGTACCGGGGGTACACAATGGTCAAGACATTTGAGCAAGTGGGAGAAGTCCCAGAGGCTGGCTTGGGTATCTGGGAGGTGGCGATGCTCTGCAGTCTGGGCTGGAGACACGGGCTGACCCATCAGCTGTGGATGGTTGCTGAAGCCACGTGAGTGCCTGAGGTCGTCTGGGAAGAAGACAGCAGGCTGAGAAGATTAGGGAGACATGGATGGAACCCACATTAGGGGAAGGGGAGCCTGGGAGGAGGCTGAGTACCCAGGGAGAAGGAAGGCCAGGAGAGCGCAGGGCAGAGAGCCAGAGGAAGATGCTGCCACAGAAGTGCAGAGTGCTCGGCATCGCCAAAGTGCCCAGGAGGTCACGGATATAGCAGGGGCTGCCGTCATAGCAGCACATCGTGTCTGCCCTGGGCCAGGCACTCTTTGACGGGTGTTATGTTTATGACCTCAACTATTCCTCCTAACACATGGAGGTAGGAACCTGTCATCATCTGCGTGTTAGAGATGAAGCAAGGGACATGGAGAGTGGCGCAAAGAACTCTCACCAGGTCACCAACAAGTGACAGAGCCCGGACCCAACTCCTGTTGGGCTGGCTCTGAAGTCTGTGCTCTGAAACAGTGTGCTAAGACTGCGACTGAAAATTTTCCCCAGAACAGCGACAAGAGAGTCATGGTGGGCCTTATGGGGAGCAGCTCCCGCAGAGAGGAAGGGGCAGGGACGGTCACAGTGGACGCAAGGGAGAGACTTGGAACCTTGGCTCTGATGGGAGGAAGGAGGTGGGGTAGCAGCTGGAGGGGATGGGCAGGGGGCAGAGGGTTTCTGCCTTATTTGAATTTTAAAGGTGCGAGAGATGGAATCATCTTTAAATGCTGAAGCGCTGTGTCGAGGCAGAGGTGGAGGACGTGGAGGGAAGGGGCTGACTGGAGGCCACAGGTCCCGGGGTGGAGAGGCCTGCAGGAGAGCTCTCCATCCTAAAAGGGCCAAGGAGGTGGGAACCAGAGTGAGGGAAGAGGAGGGAAACGGGAAATGGGAATTCCCGCCTCTTGTTTTCTGTTTTCCTGAAGCCACAGCTGAGAATGAGAGTGAGATGGTGGAGAGAACAGAGATTTGGAACAACTGCTGTGGAGAAGGGCACAGAGAGCTGCCTGGAGGCACAAGCAGGGGTGTGGGGAGTGCCAAGAGGCCAGCTGGATCCGAGACCGCTGCACGTGGCCTGTGTTTGGTGTCCCCAGCTGGGTACAAATGCCACTATCCAGTGTGGAAGCAAAGACCAGCTTGAAGCCCACAAGCCCCTATGAGCAGGAAGTAAGGTTCTTGGCCCCAAAACCTTCCTGCCCTGAGGTGGCTGCTAACCCCCAGGGGGCTTACTCCGTCTAAAGGCTTGTTCTGGTCACACTCACCTCAGTGCCAGCAGCCTGCAGGGAACATCTCTCTTTTGCCATTAAATATTTATTTTCCTCTGGTAACAGTCCCCAGATTTGACTTTGAGGAGACTAGCCTTCCTTATTCTCAACTATGTGATATGGGTGGGATTGACCTCACTCCTAGCTCCAGGTTGAGTCCTGATTAGCTTGAGCTAAAAAAAAAAAATTCCCATCTCCTGGCAATAGTAGGAAAATATTCCACTTTTTCAGAACCAAGGAGGCAGGAGAGCTGTTTGCCAGTGTTCCTGGGAAAGGGGAACTCCTTCCTTCCCCTGCGTGTGCTGTCAGAAGAGACCATTTCTCTTCCCCTGGATGATATGGTGTCAAGATGTATGTCTGGAACTGCTGCAGCCATTTTGACATCATGAGGTATCTTAGGTCATGCTAGGGTAGGGACTCCTGAGATCTGGTGATGAGCCTGTCCCCATGAAAAGCATATTGGAAGGGCTGGGAAAATCTGAGTCCTTGGAGAAACTGGCCACGCTCCTGGATCATGCCTCTCTTGAAGCCAGACTACTGAGCAGTTTTTATGAGGTTTGAAGCATATGAAACTGTTGATACCTTGACGAGTGTTGACCTACAAGAATGGCAGTTTCTTTCAATTCAACCTGAAAGTTGAAATTCATAAATCATCCTGATTGTCTAAGTCAGTGATAGGCAAGTTTTTCATCATTTGCAGCTCAAAGACTCATAGCTAACATGAGCTGGAACTAGCACCACACCCCAGGAAGGAGACACTCACCAGGGAATCGGAGCTGACTGCTCCAGAACCCGTCTCTGGGGGCTGCTGCCGCCACTGGCTTCTCCTGCTGCTGAAACCTGAGAAATACAAGAGGTACAACAGTTGGCTGTCGTGGCGACTGCCACCAGCTCCTATGGCGATGCCCAAGGGGGACAGAGATGTGGGCGAGCTTGGATTAATTGACGTCTGGTTTCCATCAGCCCCAGCCAGATAAGAGGCAGTTGCTTATATGGGGGAGGAGAAATAAGTCAGAGTGAGAGTAGGTCGTAAGGCAGAGTTTGCATGTGTGCTCTTCCCACATAAAGCATGTCCATGTCCTCGTTTCTCCTGACCGAGCCTCGTCTTCCCGGCAGAGCCAGCAGGAACTCCTGGGTGGCGGGAGGGCCATGCCTGGAGCAGGGCTGTGTGCCCCTTCACCTCCCCTGTGGGAGAGGAGCCAGTCTCGGGGAGGGACAACACTTGCTTCACAAGCCAAGAAGGCAAAACTTTGTTTTTTCTGAGTCCAACAAAGGTCAGCATGGGCCTCTAGCACTTCTTGCTTTCCCAACCAGCAAAGAACATTTGACACAACGATGTGATGAAATGTTGCTGACAATCTGTCAGAGCTGGAACCTTCCAAGCCAAGGGCCCTTTCATAGTTTTTCTCTCAAAGCAGGGAGATTTAATTAAGCTCGGTTGACAGCCAAACATGGTCGCCTTTTTGTCAATCCCACCAGTTTGTCCGTTTCCAAACTCTGTCCCCTGGAAAAAGTTCTCATGCACTGTACTGAGTCAAGACCTGTACAGGGCAGTGTCAGTGCTGGTACATGCCCTGTTAGGTAATTGCTCTCATTGCCGGGGCTGAGGTTCAAGTAGCTTTTAAAACGCAAACCTTTTCATTCTAAGGAGTGCAAAAGAAAGAATTGCAGGAGACCTTCACAGTGAGAGTCAGATTCTGAGCATCTCTTAGCATTTGCCTTTCTGATCTGGAATCAGATTCCCCAGAATTGTGGCAGCATCGGACACTCAGGTGAGAAAAGCATCCTCATCGTCACAACTTCCCCTTAGAGGCTAAGGGCTGAGCCAACACTGGTCTCGCACTGCCCAAGGTGCCGTGGATTCCCGTGCTGGCAGGAGAAGAAAGAAGACATGTGTAATCCCAAGTGCGTCTGCCCTTAAGAGCTGGTCTTAAGTATAGCCAAATGATCACATAATAAACAGGATTTATATTATAAATTTGCAAATGACAGCATTGAAATATTGCTATAATTTCCTATGACATAAACCTTTCACCTGCTGCTGTCAAGAAATAATTGAGGGACCAGCCTGGTGGCCAAGTGGTTAAGTTCATGTGCTCCACTTCAGTGGCCAGGGGCTGGCAGGTTCAAATGCTGGGCACGGACCTACATACCACTCCTCAAGCCATGCTGTGGCAGCCCATATACAAAAAAAAAAATAGAGGAAGATTGGCACAGATGTTAGCTCAGGGCCAATCTTCCTCACCAAGAAAAAAGAAGAAGAAGTAATCGACTGAGCTTCTTTATAAGGAAATGTACTAGAAAGCCCTTCTGGAAAATCATGTAAGCTAGAATGGCAACTTGGAACCTAATTTTTTAAAAACCGTGAGTCAACAGTATAGTAAAATGTATGATAATAAAATAAGTAATAGATAATGAAACCTATGCTACAAACCAAGGGTTCAGAGTTAGATATTTCGGGGGCTGATGTGTGACTGACGCATGTCACAGTCAACTTTTCTGGAGAAGTCCAAGAACAGGGGACGAGAGAGAGGAAGGCACCTGACATTGTATTTATTGATTTGGACACCAAGTAGTTAACTGGCACTTACTCTGTTCCGTTGGTTACATCAGGTCTGAGTGTGTGGCCAGAGGGGTGCGTTTCTTACAGTAGAACTGCTACTGGACCGCTGCATCACTCCAGCTCAGACACACTAAAGAGGCACACGGGAGGGCTGCGGAGATTCCTGGAAAAGAGCGAGTTTTGGATGAGCAGGGTCTACAGGTGGAGTTTCTGATAGACAATGCATTTCTGTTCCTTTCAAGTAAAAACTATAAGTATTGTGATGAGAAATGACCCTCATTATGGAGTTTATAAATTAAATACTAATAATTTGTTAGATGGTCAATATTTAAATTAGAAAGTCAATTTAAGTAAGTGTATTAGTTTGCTAGGATTGGCATGACAAAATACCACAGATGTGGTGGCTGAAATATCAGAAACTTATTGTCTTGCAGTTCTGGGGCTAGAAGTCTGAGATCAAGGTGTCGGCAGGGTTGGTTCCTTCTGACGCTGGGAGGAAGATTCTGGTCCAGGCGTCTCTCCCAGCTTCTGGTGGTCTGCCGGCGAGCTTTGGCGTTCCTGGGCTTGTAGAAGCATCACCCCATCTCTGCCTCCATCTTCACATGTTCTTCTCCTTCTGTGCATCTCTGTCTTCACATGGCCATCTTACAAGAACCCCAGTCATACTGAATTAGAGACCCACCTACTCCAGTGTGACCTCATCCCAGCTAAATACATCTGCAGTGACCTCGCCTCCAAATAAGGTCGCATTCTGAGGTACCAGGGGTTAGGATTTCAACATATAAATTTGGGGGGAAACAATTCAACCCCTAAAAATAGGTAAACCTAATATTGGATCAGAATTTCCAGGGGAATGTGACCCAGGGCCCATTTTTAAAAATTAACATTTCTGTTCTGGACAGTGGCACTGTGACAATGCCTGGCGCCCGCTCACGCAGGGAGTGAGTGCTCCGGGGAGCTTGGCTGGTGTGGACCCCAAGGTCACTAGTAGTCAACTGAATTCAGATTTTCAGTCTTTAACTGTGAGGAAGTGGCATTTGCAATGGATGCAATGTTAAATGTTTTTGCCTAAAACTCTGTGTTGAATTTGTGACTGACAGAGGATTAAAAATTACAACTTCTCACAACCAGTTCTCAGGCCTCATTAACATAACTTCTCAAGCCAGCAATGGAGTAGATTTTCTATTAGCTTAAAAAAGAAAACCTCATCAAAACTTCCTTTTCACTGCAGAATTCTGACCATGTTGAGTTTACACAACACAACACAGTAGTTGTTAGGACAGCTCAAAGAAAAGGGAGGCCAGTGAATGGTGGCTCAGGGATGGAGCTGGGCCTGGAAACCAGCAGCATCAGAGTCACCTCCCAAGGTGAGCATCCTCCTATTTCTCTATTGTGTTTTCTCTTTCCTGTAACACCACTTCCCCAGTGAATGTGCTTTTTCTTTTTCTTTTCCCTTCTCTTGACTTCTGGTTGGCCAATATGCTTTGCATTCTCTACTGCAGCTGCTGGAAGGAGCTGGCCTTTCTGGCTCACCTAACAATTGGCTAGAGCTTTCTGCACCCCATGGATGAGCCCTCCTGGTTTGGGGGATCTCTACGGTCCAGTTAGTGGTCCCGTCACGAAGCGCGCCCTCACGATTCTTGGTAGGGGTGGTACTGCCTCCTAGCAGAGATTTTAGAAAGGTGTGGGGACCTTTCTGTCTTCTGGCATAACTGTACCCAAACATTTAGATATTGAAATAAATATTACTTAATTATGAATTGCTTTCATTTTATTTTTCCTTTATATTAGATTTAGGTCATTACCATGATTATTTTGAAAGTATATTTAAGTTACATTATCTAGGAATCTTATTTCAGGTTGAGATAGTATTACAAAATGTTAGTTTTAAAAGGGTGAGTATGGGGTCTGATAGGGTTGACAAACTGTAACTGACGTGTCTCGTACATATGGATATAAATTATTTTCTTCCAAAGAATGATTACATCTTTTCTCATGTTTTAGATGTTGTCCCCTAACTTTTTAAAAACCTGTAGATTTGGGGCCTGGTGGGGTGGGGGGACTCTTCCACCAGAACCTACATGGAAGTAATGAATCTGTATTCATCTGCAATGGATGTTGAATGGAAGTCACAGGTGCGGAATGCTGGGTGAGGCCCTTTGAGCCACTCTGCAAAGGTGAGCTGGGGAAGACAGCGTGTGCTGAGCGTGTGCTAAGTTCAGCAGGGCCGGTCAAAGTGTTTGGTAGTGACTGTGTGCCCAATGGTTTTGTGGCAACTTCTTATCAGTGTGGTGGTGATTTGCTCCTGATTCCTGCATTGTCATTTAGACCTTTGATAACAATCATTGGTCGCATGTTATCCTAAACTCTGGTTCAGAGAGGGCACAATTTGCTGGGCTGCAGGATAGCCCCTGAAGCACCCGGTGCAGAATTCCATCATTTGCAGTTCCCTCAGCCTTCCTGCTCATTTCTGCATGCATTTGGGGCGATTATTCTACGAGCGACGGACTTCAGCGCCCGAATTGAGATGATGTCCCCTTTTTAACGACGTCTGTCTGTGTGCACCAGTGGACAACCACACGGCCCCAGCTCCTCGTCTACGTGAGAAGTTTTATTATTCTCTCCTCCGCCTCCTTCCCGCAGGTGACGAGGCACTTTGCCTATCAGGAATGTTCCTGGCCGGTTATCTCACCTTTGCTATGAAGGCCACAGGTGTACCCTCCGGTTATCTTTGTTTTTCCACATCTACCCAGCTGAGCAGAGTTGAAATTTCAAAGTTTACTCCATGAACACCTGATCAGGGTGCTGCTTAGGTGTATGGCAAGGCTCCTTCCTGTCGGTCTGTACTTCAAACAAACACACATCATGATTGTTCTCCAACCCTGCACCACCTGTGACGGGGCTGCCCTGCCATGTCCCCCCTCTGCCCACTGCAGGAGTGGCGTCCCCACTGAGTCTGTCCCTGAAGTGCGCTCACGACTCGGTTCACCCTGAGAAGCCTGGGAGGCAGGGAGAGCCTGGATGTTCTTGGGAGGGAATGGCTGTCCTTGCATCAGGTTCCCACACTTCTTCTGTGCCTTTCCATGCCTGACCGAGGCAGGTGGCGATCCCTACTGTTCCCTGATCTCTGCATGCTGAGCATCGTGCACCCATCATCTCCTTTCACTCTGCAACAACCCTGCCAGCCGAGCTGCTCTCTCATTTACAAATCAGGAAATTGGAGTTCAGCAAAGTTCAGCCGCTTGCAGAAGGTTGCTCAGCAGCACGTGAGTGCCGCAGCCCGACACGTCTCTGATTCTTACATCTTTGCTCTGGCTTCTTACAGAACCTAGTTTCTTCAAAAAGTAAATGGCATTAGGGGCCGGCCCAGTGGTACAGCAGTTAAGTGTGCACGTTTTGCTTCTTGGTGGCCTGGGGTTCGTCTGTTCAGATCCCAGGTGCGGACATGGCACTGCTTGGCAAAAGCCATGCTGTGGTAGGTGTCCCATGTATAGAAGAAGTTTAGCATGGATGTTAGCTCAGGGCCAGTCTTCCTCAGCAGAAAAAGGAGGATTGGCAATAATTAGCTCAGGGCTAATCTTCCTAAAAAAAAAAAAAGTAAATGGCATTAAAAAAAGAGAGGGAACTATTATGGGTTAAAATACTCTTAAGAGATATATCCCTCAAGTATAAGATGTAGGCCTTGTCTGTTTGGATGTTAATTTAAACAAAGCATAAAAAGGCATTTTTGAGATAATTGGAGAAAATTAAGCCTGGACTGGGTACTATTAGATGATATTAGAAAATTAGGTTATTACTTTTAATTTTGTTGGATATGATAATAGTATTGTCTTTAACTGTTAGAGATGTATGTTGAAGTACATTTACAATTTGCTTTAAAATTTTCTTGCCAAAGAGTGTGCAGGAGTGAAGGGGGGATGGATGAAATAAGAATGGGGGGCGAGGCCACATGGGGGTCTTTCGTGTTTGTGCATCTTTGAAAGTTTTCACAATGCAATGCTTTAAAAAGAAAGAGCAAATGGGCTGCGTGCTCTTTGGTGCCGGTGCCACTCCAGGTTTGCGTGTGGGGCGTCACTGAATTCATTTAATCGACACGATGGCAAGGGAAGCTTTTGAGTAGCTCCCATGATTTCTACGAGGGTCCTGGAAAGTGCACTGCTCCGTTCCCTAGTTAAAATAACCTGGTACCTTGCTGTACAAAACCATGAGAAAGATGGAAATCCAAATGACCAGTGCCGGGGATCAGATGTGGATCCCCTGTCCTGAGTGGGGACGCTCAGTTTGGTGGCTTGTTCTGTGGAGAGCGGCTCCCAGCTGTGCCCTTTCTTACAGTGAGCCAAAATCCCTTATCATAGTGTTGTATCAATTTTCTCCTCTCAGCTGAACTCTAGCGCTCTCTGTTCCTGAGAGAGCACAGACAGAGAATCTTGTTTTCTAATGCTGGTTCAGATGAAAACAGACCCTTGGAAAGACAACCCATGATAGAAATGTTCAGTCATTCAAGAAACTGTTGTGCTCAGGCATTGGTGTCAAGTACTATTTCCCTTGAAATGGAGCCAGGACTGCTCAGAGAAGTGGCTGATCTCAGGGCTAAGACCACGTAGGCACATGAGCATGAAGGACTTTATGCCACAAAATAAGGAGTGATTTAAAAAATAGATGGGTCATATCTGAAGGACCCAGGAGCCAACTTCCTGGAGCTCCCATTAGCCAAATCTGGCCCAATTTGAGCAGCCAAACAATTAAGTACAGTAATGACTTAAAAACCTTTGGCAAAAACAGGAATCCTTGAGTCTATAATGATAATTAAAGGATAAATAAATGAGAGAGAAAGGAGGGCTCTGCTTACAGGAGTGCTGGGTGCTGACTGGCAATGTGGAGGGAATGCCGGAGGTGGGCAATCCCGTGCAGCCTTGTGTTATAGACTGATTCAGGCAGGAATCATTGATGGGCACTAAGTCCAGGGGAACATTTTATGGAGATCAGCATATGTGCATGGCCTTCCTGTGTTTCCTTAGAGACTGCGTACTCATTGCAAAGGAAGCGATAGTAACTATGCAGTAGAGAAACTGGGTAACACCTTGATGGGGTGCTCAAGATCAGCATTACCAGTGAGAGCCAGTGGAAATTGCACGTCTCTGGGGAGGGTGCCCTGAGAAGGACACAGCACCGCTTATGTGGTTTACTGACCAGGAACATAAGAAACCCTCAATGAGAGCAATTCCGCTAAAGGGGGAGGAGGAGGCTGTCCTTCAGAAGTGCAATGTCATAAAAGAGAAAGAAAGGCTGGAGGAATATTCCAGACTAATGACGACTAAAGAGAAGTGACAGATGGATGCAGTGGCAGAACCTGGGTGGTACGCTGTACTGGAGGAAAAAGTGCTATAAAGAATATCAGTGGGTCAATTGGCAAAACTGGAATACAGATGGCACCCTTGCTGGGTATGGGGAGAGGAAAAGAGTGGGGTGTTTCTCACGATGGTTGCAGCATGCCCTGAGAGCCCCAGGCAGCGCGAACAGGCTGGGCTGGGATCACCGTGTCTGCCGCATGTGTGCGTTTCCAGGAGCTGCCTGTGGGAAGCAGGACACCCCTGCCCTGCACGGTCGCCCCACAACACTCCTTGCTCTTGACCCCTCCTCCTGTCTCTTTTTCCCACCTGGGCAGGGGCCAGGTCTTCTCTTCTCCTTCCAGGTTCCCTAAAGTGCCAAAATGTGCAAACTGCTCATTCTTAGTGGGTGGGCTGTCCAACGGTGAGCTAGAGGATATTTTTCCTAGCATGTTTGACATGATTCTAGTCAGTAGTTAGTGAATAGCTTCCTTTGTTTTGTTTTTTAAGAGCAAGCATCTTCTTTTGGTGCCTTAGGTTCTCAATATATTTCAGTTTCTAAAATGACGTTTCTGATAAAAAAAAAAAAGTGTATGTAATTACAATGCATTAATAAAAATATGGTATTTCAAAAGGATTGTCGTTACTGGATCATGATACCCCACACCTCACCTTGGGTGGCCAGAACCGCCCAGGGAAGCTTGGGCCCCTTAAATTTTAGAGAATAACCTGGTGCTGCAGCCCAGTATTCACCATGGCAAGAGGGCTTGATGACACCTAAGGCTTCCTGAGCCCATCTGGAGCAGAGGATACTGTCAATGCCCTGCCTGTCCTCCCAGCCTACCGAGCATGTCACTTTGGGGCAGTTCTCATTGGAGTTGGTGGCTTCCTGCAACTCCTGCCTGAGGGCATCCTCCGGCTCTGGCTCTGCCTGGGACCATGACTAGCCCGCTTGTGGGCAGGTGTGAAGTGCTGGGAGGTAATGACCTGGGAGCGACTCCATCCATGAGGGCCGGAGTAGGCGGATGAATACCCTGGCTTTCTCCCCTGTTCCGGGCAGTGCTGAGGCATGCTCTGTGCCCTCTCTGGATCCCCTGCTGGGAGGGAGCCCCAGTTGATTGTGATCTCGGCCCTGCCTCAGTAACACAACCTCCAGCACCTCTCCTCCCTTCCCCATTCTGGGGTCACCTCCCACTTAAGCTGTTTGCACTTGTAGGCTTGTCCCAGGGTCGACTTTCAGGGGACACCCGGTTTGAGACACACAAACTTCCCTGGCAACATCTCAACTTCACTTAGAGTCCATCAAATCTACATTAGTGCTAATGCTCACTGAGTTTATCTTTTCACTTTTCTATTTGGAAATAATATTCTAAGTAAATCATTCAATAAAATCTTAATAAATCAGAAAAACCAGATATCAAAGGGCATATTAACACACTTAAGAAAAATTTCCGAGTTAAATCAAGAATATTCATACTAGTACTTTACGTAGTGCTAAGGTACCATGGTATATGATATTATTATCTGATTATAACAAACCATCTGTAAATATTCTTCTAATGGATATTTTAGGAATTATACTTGTCAGCTCTTTACTAGAAATCTGTATCAAGGACTTTTAATCTAATTTGTTACTGCTTTGTGTATATTGCCCTGCTGCTGGAATATATCAGCGAAATATGTACATCGTCACACATCATCTTTACAGCTATAAGAATTGTTAGTCTCTAGAAAGTGTAATGACAGGTCATTCCCTTTTAGTCACTTGTGCATTCATTTGTTGAGCATATTCTTATCAATTGCCCCTATGCGTCAGAACTATTTGTTAATAGAGCTACGGGGCTGCCAGCACCCAGCGCAGTTAAGAAGGCAATGGAGCCAAACCATGTCGTGACAGGTCTAGGAGAGCCCAGAATGAGAGGTGGACAAAAGATAAAGTAAACGTACTTGAAATGTAGACTTTGAAATAGAACATGCTTTCTCTCCAAATGAGAGCTACAGCTGTCCAAAGTCTAGCCTTCTCTCAAACAAAGTTTTCATTTGAAGTCCAGTCCGTTACAAGTTTAATGGATATTTCAAGCCGTCTTGCAACACAGGCTGGACTGGTGCAATTGTTGACAGGACTGACTGACCTCATTTGGGAAGGGACATTTTGGAAGGCAACGCACTATTGCCTCATTTTAATGTCCCGGGCTGCAAGGGAGAGCACATTTCTCGTTCTGGGCAACCACCACTGGATTAGGAGTTGGGAGAAGAGTGTTTTAAATTTGGGTTTTGCCTTTAACCGACTGTGTGACTTTGGGCAAGAAGTCACACAACTTCTTTGGAGCCAAATTTCTTCAATTGTAAAGTATCAAATTGGTGATGAGCAACAATTTGTTACAAAAGAGCCAGTTTAAGAAAAACATGGTAGACAGTTCTCCTTTAAAAAAGAAAGACATAGTAACTTTTAAAATCAGAAATTGCAATACTGTATCTGCCTTTGAATGTAGTATTTGTGACTGCTTTCTCCTGACATTAGATGGTGTTTTGCATGCAGGTGGCTCATGATTCCAGTTCTCTCACCTCTAAGACCTCTTGCAGCTTTATAAGTTTGGATGCTGCCACTGTCCTAGCCTCAGGCGGTAGCTAGGGTTTAATCTGACATCTTTTGAGGTATTTGATATGACTTGAAAATGACATATACAGGATTGCAAAAGAGATGTTTTAAATCTGTGACTTGTGTTTACCTCTGCACAGTTCTGAATACACCTGTGACCTTGGGGGTGTCTCAGGGAGGGTGGGTAGGCAAGACTCAGAGCAAGTCCGGACTCACGTCCGTTGTATATGGCAGGGATCTGCTGTGCCCAGAACATCACCTTGGGAATGGTGAACTCCTTATCTGACGTAAATATTTGCTTGTTCTATTTTTTGTACATCATATTTTTCTTTCTTCTTGTTTATTCACACTCAGCAGTTCTACTTACAGGTCACAGAAGTTCATTCAGAAGCATTGCTCTCAGTCCTACGCGTTTCTGCACACTGGAGCTCACCTTTTGGAGCACAATCTGCTTGACATATGTGGATTCTAGTCATCCCAGGCCTGCATGGAGGGTGCTGGTCCTTGGCAGTTTTTCTATTGGGTCTATTCCTCACCTGTCCCCTGCTTGGCTCTGTGTCACTTGCAGGTAACCCTTGTGGGCTCCATTTCTGACTCTCAGAATGGCTGATTCAGCTGATGGGGACAATGGTAAAATACTGGGGAGCAGGAGGAAGGGAAAAGCTGCAGGGGTCCCCTGTCTCTGTTTCATAGGGTGTCTCAGGTGGTGACTGCACTTTCTCTGTGGTCATAGCTTCTGTCAGACAGCCCTACCATGGTTCCCACTTTCCTGGGCTCCAGGAACCCACGTCCTCCTTGTGTCCCACCAGCCAGTCCAGCACGGTAGTGTCTTCTTGTTGGCTGATCTCTGGTCATGTCCTTGATCCGGTTTATCTGCCCTTCTAGCACCTGTATAACCGATCCCCTTCATTTGATTCCCTCTGTTTTAAATCCTTAAATGGTCTCTGTTTTTCAAGTTGACCCCTGACTGATAAAGTTCTTGGTACCAGAATCACATGTTCAAAACAGGGCTCTGGGACTGGGCTGCTTACCCATTTGAGCTCACAGGGCTGCCCTTCTTGCAGATGGAGGAGGGGAATCGGTCGCCTGTGCCATGGAGTTGCATCACGATGACCTAAACCATCACTTGCTGTTGTTTGAGTTGGGATGCTGATTGGGTTCAAGGCTTTGTGATATCAAATAGAGGCTGCATTCCACTGATGTGCCAGTAAGAATGAGTAAGAAACACAAGGGTGGTTACCAGAGAGTCTTCAGAAAGAAAGTAGTAAGTTCAGAGCTGGAAGTCTTGGGTCAAACACAAATGCATCCAGAGGTCAGCCTTGAAACAATGGTCTATTTCTTGTAGACACAAGAAGGGCTGAGGATCAGGCCCAATATCTAATTGTATGGGTGGCAGAAATGACAACCATACTAAATCCCTTTTGTCAAATCCATGACATTAGAGAGGAAGAGGTGGGACCCAGGGATGTGGGAAGGAGACATCTGAGTGGACTTAACTAAGAATGTTGACAGCCTCAACCCCTATTCCTCTGAGCCTATCTTGCTAGATATCTTCTTTTCTGAGGAAAGTAGGCTTTCCTGTGTGTTGCCCTTGAGACCCATTCTCCTCATGTGCCTTTGTCTCCAGACCTGTAAGCAGAGTGGGATCCCAGCAATCTCTGGTTGGGGTACGGGTAGGGGCAGGGTGAGAAATATCAAATTTTGCTTCCTGAGCAGACAACTTCTACAACAAACAAATTGGCTGATTTCTGACCTTGGGAAATTCATGTGGAAATAGATTCTAAGGGCGTTACCTAGAGGATAGAATGTAACTTTGGGTTGGACCAAATACATTTATTGGTATGGGTCCACTTCCTTGAGACTCAGGACTTAATGCGTAGCTGTAGTAGCTGCAGGTGGCTCTCACTGTTTTCTTGGTGCGATGACTGAAACTCGGGGGCATAGGTGGCTGACATGCATTGAGTTCAGCTGGGCCTGCTGTTCCATTATAGTCCCACTCAGGGAAGGCCCTGAAGGTCAAAGGTTAAAGGAATTCCTCCCAGTGGGCAGAAGGCCTAGGGGAAGCGTATCTGGCTGTCCACTTTGCATGGGAGAGAAATGCCAAGAGGAATGGATCTACCCTGATTCAGGGGCAGTGGCGCAAGGCTCTGTGGTTATCATGGATTTGGAGAGGACAGATCAGAAGATGGGTGACTTGGAGATCTAGAGAAGAAATGTATGGATGATGCTCTTGGAATGGGCACAGAACAAGAGAATATTTGTGTTTCATGTAAATGTTGACCGAATGATCCTTGCTGCGGAGGAGACTCACTAATCAATGGACAAGTGACTCATTCTGTGGAGAACAGCATCTTCCTCTGGATACCCAGAGGCTCAGTGGGCCATTGTCTCAAAGATGGAGGCTATCTAGGGGCTCAGTCACATGGACATCCTTCTTCAAAAGTCTACTTGGATACCATCACTGCTGAGAGCCCAACCTGCTGATGGCAAGGCCAATACTGAGTCCCTGAAAGGATGTTATTGCCTGGTGGCCATGGGGGGGCGCGAGGGTGGGAGGTGCTGCCAGAAACCCACTGGAAAGTTGATTACATTGTGCTCATCTCACCATGACTGATTTGTCCTGAATTGAAAGGCATCTTTGCTGGGTCTTGGAGCTGTCCTTCCTGGCAGGAATGCTTCTGTGGACTTCAGACACGCCTTGTCCATGTCTGAAGTACCCTACACAGGGGAGCCATCCTCCACACAGACGAAGAAGTACAGCACTGGGCTCCTCATATCTCACCACATACCCACGGTGGCCTCAAAGAACAGAGGAACAGCCAGTGTGGCTGGGAGGCAACAACTTGGGAAGCTGGGGTGCTATCCTAGGATATGGTATACGGCTTAAACCAATGATGGATTGTTGGTGCTCTTTCTCTCACCATCGTGAACCAGGGGGAGAGCCCTAACAACCCATTGAAGAGATTTGCATTCTGTTCCCACAACCTTGAGTTCTGCTGGTTTAGAGATCTTAGTTCTCTTTTTCAAAAGAAGAATGCTTCCATTAGGAGACACAACAATGGTTTGATGAAATTGGAAGTTAACTTGATTGCCACCCGACTATTGTGACTTCCTCATTGACGGAATTCACGTGCCAAAATACTCTCATGGTTGGGATGATTAATCCCATTTCCAAGGGAAAAGTAGGTTGCTACTACCCAGTGGGGACAGGGAGGAGTGTAACTGGGACCAGGGAATTTCAGGGATGCCCCTGATATTTCCATGTCCTGTAGAACAGGTCAGTGAAAGACTCCAGCAACCCAACAAATAGAGGACCACAAGGGCTCAGCTCCCTCAGGTGTGAAGGTTCAGTTCTTCCCACCAGTGAAAGAGTCCTGACTGGCCAAGATGCTGACTAAGGGCAAGCAGAAATGGAGTGATGGTAGAAAAGGAAAGTGATGAGAACAATGGATTCTCATTATCCATGGTACTTATGCACTAAAAAGTCACTGCCAATACTGAATCAGTGAGTGCCGAATCATTGCCTCCAGTGGAAGTAAACTGCATTTGCATCAACGTATCAATAAGTAACTTTGTTTTATATTTATTCAATATATATTATTGACGCATTTACACTGAGCTTACCGACCACAGCCCTGTAACTCACACCTGAACAAGCTTCTCTACCACATGGGTTTTCTCCATAAAGCAGGTCAGCCATCTTGTGCTCAGGAACGTTAGCTAGCACTGCAGCACTACTCTTGGGGGCCATTCTAAACAGTGAAGTCACCAAGAAAAAGCACAAAAATGTGAAAACCATGGCACTAAATAGAGCAGGAAAAGGACACGTGTTTCCAGTAGGAGAGGTGGGGCAAGAAGGCCAAGCGTCACCTTCCACCTCAGCCGGGAAGGTTTTCACCGCTCTGCGCAAGTCTGTGAAGGAACACAAAAGCTCTTCGAGCATTGATTTTGGGGCTACAAATACCTGCTAGCAAGTAGGCGGATAGACAAACATGAATCTGCATTAACTTTGGCCTGACCACCAGTCACGGTGGTGACATTTACACGTGGTTGGGAGAGAAAGCTGACTCAGAAGAGTTGACTGGTCACCACTGGTCCTTGGCCTGCTTGCCCTCCCATCCATCACTTGCCCTCCCCCTGCTCTGTGTCACAGAGCACCCCTGGTGGGGTGCTTCCCAGGCTCGAGGTGCTGGCTCTGCCCCAGCTCAGTTAGCAGGACGCACCAGGCAAGAGAGCTGGGAGGTTTGCTGCCCTGGCTTTGCCCCAGACAGCATCTCGGCGCCTCTGACTCTGCTGGGGGGCCTGTCGTGACTCTAGCTAGGCCAGTGACTCCACCTCTCCTCCCTTTGTCCCTCTGTCACGTGCACACTCTGACTTGCCTCCCTGACCCCCACGTGGCTTCTGAGTTCTTCCATCACCTGCTGAGCAAATCCACCTGCACTATATTTGTGCTCTCGAAATACTTAGCATGGTTTCTGCTCTCCCGCTCCCACCCTGCCTGATGCAGTGGGTGTTGTCACTACATTCTACAGCTGAGGAAATGAAGGGAGAGATAGCAGAGCTAATTAAAGGTGCAAGGAGGGTCATACCCAGGTCTTCAGACCCCGGTGCCGAGACTTCCTAAAGACCAGACCACCTCCAACAAAATTGAAAGCTGGACAGGAACAATTGTCTCGTAATAGGAGATCCCCCCACGTCTTGGTTTAGACACACAGCATGATTTGAAAAATATCAGATTGAGAGAAATGTAGAATGTGAAGTGTTTTAGATAGATTTTTTTTTTAAAGATTTTATTTTTTTCCTTTTTCTCCCCAAAGCCCCCCGGTACATAGTTCTATATTCTTTGTTGTGGGTCCTTCTAGTTGTGGCATGTGGGACGCTGCCTCAGCATGGTTTGATGAGCAGTGCCATGTCCGCGCCCAGGATTCGAACCAACGAAACACTGGGCTGCTTGCAGCGGAGCGCTCGAACTTAACCACTCAGCCACGGGGCCAGCCCCTAGATAGATTTTTTTTTATACATATCCCTCTTTATCAGTAAAGGCAGGCTTTGAATGTGTATTTCTGAAAGGGTCGTAAAGGACAATGAAGTCATTATGGGCTGTGAGATAGAATCACTTCCTGACATAGAAATGTAGCTTTTGAACATTTCATCTCATTACATTCTCCATTCCTGAGGCAAGCCCATTCTTGCCCCTGCCCCTACCCCCTAGCACCACTTGTCCAGGGCTGTCCCACCATCTGGTGGCCAGTGTAAGAAACAGTCCTTCCTCTGGCTGTGCCCCCTCTGGAAGCTCACAGCTCCGTTAATGTCACCTCACACATCTTTTCCTCTCATGAATACAAAATTCCATCCCCTCTCTTTTCCGACCCTTGTAGGAAAACCCTTTCCTTGCCCTCAGTTTTCATCTCTTGCTGCTTTTGAGAGTCAAAATTATCATGATTGTGAGCAGTCCCAAAATACCTTTATTAAGGACCAGATGTCAGCCATGAGTCAAGGGGCCTTGATAACGCCAAGGTTCCTTTCCAACCTTCTCAAGTCTGCTGTATTCTGCTTCCTCATCGGTGAGACCTGGCACCCTCAAAACCAGCATTCAAGGTTTTTTAAAAAAAAATTCTATTTTATTTACTCACTAATTCTGTAACCATATTAAACTATCTCCCCAATTTCAATTCGGCAGTTTTCACCTACATATTGAGATGGGAAGCATTTGTTTGGTTAGCTTCCAACTCTAACTTGTGTGTATAGTCTTATTTTACTTTAAAAAAGTATCTTTTGAGCTCAAAACAAGTTATCTGTGCTTTCTGAATCTTCCATGTGTGAGTGTTCAGTTTGAAAGGCCCTCAATGTTTTTTACCTGTCAAGAATGCTTTGTGACAAAACGCAAAAACAATCAATCTATGGTTTCCAGATTTAGCAAATGAAAATACAGCCCTCCTGGTTAAATTTAAATTGCACATAAACAATGAATAATGTTTTTAGTATAAGTATGTCCCATACAATATTTGTATGTTTTACAATATTTTGGACATACTTTTGCTAAAATATTTGTTGTGCATCTGAAATTCAAATTAAGCAGGGAATGCTGTATCATCTCTAATTTAATTAAACAAAAATCTTTCCGAGTTACAGACCATCCTTGACTTACAATGGTTTGACTTACGATTTTTCGACTTTATGTTGGTGCAAAAGCGACACACATATAGTATAAATGGTACTTCCAATTTTGGATTTTGATCTTTTCTGGGCTAGCGATATGCTGGACGATCCTCTCTCGTGATGCTGGGCAGTGGCCAAGACCCACAGCTCCCAGTTGGCCCCCGGGTCATGAGGGTCAACAATTGGTACACTTAAGACCATTCTTCATTTTCACTTTCAGTACAGTATTCCATCAATTACATGAGATATTCAACACTTCCTCATAAAATGGACTTTGCGTTAGATGTTTTTGCCCAAGAGTAGGCTAATCTAAGTGTTCTGTGCATGTTTAAGGTAGACGAGGCTAAGCTGTGATGTTCAGCAGGTCAAGTGTAATAAATGCATTTTCGAATAATAGCACGCTCAACTTACCATGGGTTTATCCGGATGTAACCCCATCCTTAGTCTGGGAAGCTCTATACATATGTTTTTTTAAAATGGTAATTTCTTCACTGAATAGGCCTTTCAGCAACACCACTGACAGGAAACACGATACTCCTTTGGCGTTCATCTTTTTATTTCTTTTTGCTCACCGTTTGGTTAGGGTACTAGAAATCAGTTTAATAGCCAAAAAAGTATTTGCAAGTTAAGTGTTTACAATTGCATCACTCTTCATAGAAGAGAAAAGAGCTTTACTAAATTAAAGTTTCAGAGCAAGACATCAAGAGTAAATCCAGAAGCAAAGAGTGGATTTCCTTTTTGGTGGTGTATGTGTATGTGTGTGTGTGTGTGTGTCTGTGTGTATGTGTGTGTGTGTGTGTGTGTTTTAAACACAGTCTGTAGAAGTAGCAAAAATACATGCATCTTGTTAAATTCTGCTGTCTAGAGAGTTGATTCTGTGCTCTGTCCTTTTAATGCACACAGCCTTCTGAATTAGCAATGAGATAGTTTCTGTACAGACAGATAAGATTACAGAAGCATTTTATGTGTCCTGAAACTCAGATTTTGCAATTTCAATTTCATGGCTCTCTTGTACCTTTTATTTTATAAAGCTGTATTTCAAACTTTGTTTATCTACCCTTTGGACAACCAAGAAGCTTTGAAGATGGGGTGATGCCACAGTTTGACCACTTGAGGGGTAAGGTTGAAATTAGGTAAACTATTAAGAAATCTTAGCATGAAAAGATTTGAATGTAAAAGAGAAAGTGATAGTTAGGTGCAGCAGCAGGGCATTTGGAGCAGGAGGGGGGAAGAAGGCAGGCGTTTTTATTGATTCCTTTGTTTTACCTTAAGATTTTGAGGGAAGTTCAGGGCTAGTTAGGGTTCTCTCTACCTGCTAAACATCAGTGTGTCTTGTGGGGTCCAGCCGAGTAAGCTCTCTAGAAAATGTCTTCACCCATCACAGAGACAGCAGCAGGACCACGCGGATCACTCCCGTCTTCAGGGAGAAGTGCCAGTGGAGAAGAACGCACAGAGCATCTTCCCGAATTCACTCTCTGGGGTCCAGGGAAAGGCAGGAGCTGGCCCTGCTTTCATCCTCCAGGCTCATGGCCTTGGGGGAGCATCTGGTGTGGACAATACAGCGGGAGGCCCTCGGATTCAGCCAGCCTGTAGTAGGGCTAGTCTAGCATCTGATTACCTTCCAGTCAGGCAGTCCTACCTCACTCCATGTTGTCTCCGGGGTCCCTGGTCCTAATTTGCACCTGGAGAGGTCTCTGATCCACGTCAACCCTGGAAGGAAGCAAGTCTGTGGAGTCTCCAGGGCTGTAGAATGTTAGTGATGGTGGTGCCAGGAGGCATCTGAGCCACCCTGTGGGACAACCCCACTGTTTTACAGCTACTTTATCCTAGGGCCCCTTGTTCAACTTCCATTTCAGTGCCTCTCCATGATATCTTTATGTGGAGCTTTGAAAGGGCGCACAGTGGTGTAGGGGTGTGCCCAGAAGCCCACCGAAAGGCCTCCGGGGGAGCTCTGATTGGGTCACAGAGCCAGCTCAGGGCCTTGGCGTCCGGTTCTCAGGGCTGTCCTAACCTAGACCTCCACCAAGAGTCTGCACTGGGAGCCCTGCTGCCTGAGCTCGGATGCTGGCTCTGCCCCTTGTCAGCTGGGTGACCTTAGGCAATTTGTGCAAACTCTTTGTGTCGTAGTTTCCTCTTTCACAGAATAGAGAAAGTAAGGGCACCTACTTCTTAAGGTCATTGTGAGAATGCAGTGAGTAAGTCCATGTAAGGTGTTTGGGACATTTCATGGTATTTAGTAAGTGTTCAATAAATGTTAGCTGTTATCAGGGTGGACAGGTTTCAGCAGAGCTTCCAGACTCAGGCAGACTAGGAAGAAGGACCTGGCCATTCAGTTACAAAAGAACTGGCCATGAAAATCCTATGAATAGCGGCGAAGCATTGTCTGATACAGCGCCGGAAGGTGAGAGGATGGCGCAGGCAGACTGGGCAGAGCTCTGCTCTGCCGTGCACAGGGGTGCTGGGAGTCGGAACTTGATGGCATTAACAACAAAAATCAAGGTTTTGGTAGTAAGGTGATGTTTTTCTAGGCACACGTTCTGCGCAGAATTTTAACGTGTTTGGACTGATGAAACCTAGCTAATGAGCCACAGTTCAGGGAACATTCCTTGAAGGTACACAAGCTTCATCTGAGATTGCGCATGTGCTATTTTGTTTTTTAACAGCTTTATTGAAATATAGTTCACATACCAATAAATACTCTATTTTGAGAGTGGAAAATATCTAAGTCTGGAATACTGACCAGGATTGAAATATTTGGACATACAGACCTAAAAATAGGATTTCTTTTATACCTCATTTTCCCACAGTTAGAACTATGTCTGGTTATTTTGATACACAATTGCATTTTCAAGAGTAATATGAATTGCACAGCAGGCACTAGCTCAGTTAAACATTTTGTAATAATTCTGTTATTTTGGCTTATGCCTTTCTTATGAAGCCTTTTAATTCTGAGGCATACAGCATAATAAAATTGTATTACCTTACTGATAAATGTTTATGAGGAACTAAGTAAAATTTTTGTTAACGCTCAGTATTTGTGTTATCAAACGAGGGTCTTCATTTTCTTGAGCTGCTTTCACTTCCGGCACTCAGGTAAATTGAACAGGCACGAGTGGGAGCTATTTCTCTGTTCACTGTTTGCTGACAAGCAATGATGGGCCTTGTCTTTTCCGGGCTCTTTAATTTCTACCATTAGAATGACATGGCACTCTCTTTTGATTATGTGTCACAGGCTTAGAAATAATATTCCCATATCACACAAATAATATGGTTTTCCTGGTAGAATGCCATTTCTCATTCTTCCATACTGATTTATTTTTAGTTGATAACACTCAGGATCTTAAAACATTTTGCTCTTCGGAAAAGAAAAGGCTCACAACTTGACTCCTGCTGATATTACCCTGGTGTAAATGTCTGCCTGAAATGCTGCTTATCCACTGCTTCCTACTCCCATCCACCATCACTGCTACCCTTTATACAATAGGATTTTCTAGAAGAGATTCCTGGGTACTCAGTCACAGCCCCTGAAAAACAAAATTCCTGCTAATCTCCTGGCTCTGAGAGGAAGTGAGTTGCTCACTCCCAAGCCACTTAAGGATGGCAGCTTTTAATCTCCAGGAAGTTAAAAAGTGCTCTCAAAACCTAAAGACTGGTGCCAGCCTGGTGGCGCAGCAGTCAAGTTTGCACGTTCTGCTTCAGCGGCCCAGGGTTCGCCGGTTCAGATCCCGGGTGCAGACTTGGCACTGCTCCGCAAGCCATGCTGTGGTAGGTGTCCCACATACAAAGTAGAGGAAGATGGACACGGATGTTAGCTCAGGGCCAGTCTTCCTCAGCGAAAAGAGGAGGATTGGTGGCAGATGTTAACTCAGGGCTAATCTTCCTCAAAAAAACCCCCAAAAAACAAAACCTGAAGACCATGACCAATTATTTCTTATTACGTTTTCACTAAAAAAATAACATATCAATAAAGTCAAAGTCTACCTTATTACGCTTCATATAGAATTTCTATACTTGAGTGACATTAGTCACATTAAAAAACTTGGAAATATTGTAAATACTATTTTAAAACTCTCCTTTCTTTAACTGTATTCCCAGAGAATTAAGTTTTCTCATGCTGCTATTATTACAAGCCTCCAATTATTCAGAAAAATTGAGGCATGATATTTTTGATTAACTATTAACTAATTTAATTAGATAACTGAAACTGTCTCAGACTGTCAATTACATTTCAAATGTTATTAGAACTTATAACAATTATTATTACTATTATTCTAAATTTAATATTGTGGAAAACTGCAGGTAAACAATATTTGCCGTAATTGGATCTCCAAAATGAAAATAAACTAGAGCAATATATGTTTAACATCAAAAAGTTAACAGAACACAAGCAGCCTTGGATGTTTTAGAGAGTGGTGGGTGCTATGCTGTGTGCTCCTTGTTACAACGGGAAAGTGGGTGTTACTTATTCTGGTGAAGAAATTGGGGTTCTAAGAGACTAAGTAACTCGCCCAAGACAGTTTAAGAGGCTCCCTAATAAGGACCAGGTCTTTCTGGTCACTGGGTCCTCAGCTCTTGTCATAACACCTGCAATAAGCTAGACGTGCTTTCAATAGCTGTTGAAGGAAAGATGTTTCTGGGCAGCCGGTCTCAACGTAGAGTGATCCTGATTAAAAAGGTATAGAAGACTGAGTTATGTATCTTCTGACCCCAGGAAGTTGTCTTACAAAAATGAACACCCAAGTCACCTCACTTACTTGTCATTTGGATACTGAATAAAAAATAAGCTTCTTCATCCTTTTGGCGCTGAAGTGAAGTCGGGAGGACATGATCCTACTTTGGTCACAACTGGACAGGCGAGACTCGAGTTGTTTTAGACAGATTTTGTGATAAGATTCCTTGACAGTTTTGTCAGTATCCAGAGTATAAATTTTTACTACTTAAGTCCTATGACTTCACTAATTGGCTTCTTGGGAACTGATCAGGCCTTGGGGAAGTGACTCCTGTCACCTGCCCCCTGATGTGAATGACGTCTGTGGTGAGAACCCGCTCCCTCCTCTCTGCCCCCCACCCAACAACTTGTCACTCAGTTTGGGGATGGCTCCCCCTCCCGCTGTCGCTCCCAGTTCCAGCCCCATGGTCCTGGTGGAATTGCTGGGCTCCCATTAAGACCACAGTTGGTGGCCCGAGGGTGGGAGTCTCCTAGGACTGTCTGTCGTGCAGCTGAGGAGGAGCCAGTCCCTCGAGCATGAGGCTGTGGGCTGCGGGGCCAGAGAGTTGCAGCTGTTTCTGGGCAGTGAAGGAAGCCAGCTGCACTGAGAGCGAATGGAGCCAAAGTACAGAGAGGCCTTGATGTCAAGGCCTGGACCTAGGCATCCTTGAGACCCAGCTGCAGCTGCGACCTTCCTAACATTGGGCTGTTCAAACCTGTTTTGGATTCCAGGGGCTGTTAAATTTCTTTTACGACTAAACTTGCTTGAGCTGGCTTCTGACACTTGAAGCTAAAAAAGACTGACTTACACAGGATTAATTTGTGAGGCACAATGTCGATTTATTCCTGAATAGCATCCAGACAGGCATATCTGCTGTGTTGGACCCGAGAAACTGAATTAGCGAATAGAGGTGAGCGGATGTCCGAGACAAGAGATGTGGGTGCTCTGGTGCTTGACCTGGTGGCACATCTTCTAGTAACTGGGGTTGCATGCCTGCAAGACACAAGCTGACCAATTCTCACCTTCCGATTTTCTTTTCTCTAGAATCTGTGAGTGTACCACCCTCCTATACACATTTCTTAGTGTAACAACATCCTTCTTCATTTAGACATAATTTAAAAACATATATTTTTTTAATTTCAGCTTTATTGCAGTATAATTGACATATAAAATGGTAAGATATTTAGAGCGTATGTTGTGGTGATTTGATATACTTATACATAGTGAAAGGATTCCTCTCAAGTTAACCATCATCTCACATATTTATCTTTGTGTGTGTGTGAGGTCATTTATGATCTACTCTCTTAGCAAATTTCTATTATGCAGTACCGTGTTATCAACTACCGTAACGTGCTGTGCTTGAGATCCTCAGACCTCATTCATCTTATTACTGAAAGTCTGTACCCTTTTACCAACCTCTCCTCCTTTCCCCTGCCCCAAGCCCCTGCAACCACTTTTCTGCTGCTCTCTGTTTCTATGAGTTCGACCCTTTTTTTTAGATTCCACATGTAAGTGATACCATACAGTATTTGTCTTTCTCTGTCTGACTTATTTCACTTAGCATGATGCCCTCAAGTTCCTTGCATGTTGTCACCAACATGGTATTTGAAAAGCTGCTCAACATCCCTAACCATCAGGGAAATGCAAATCAAAACCACAATGAGATGTCACCTCACACCAGTCAGAATGGCTATTGTCAAAAAGACAAGTGATAACAAGTGTTGGAGAAGATGTGGAGGTGAGAGAACCAGTGTGCACTGCTGGTGGGAATGCAAACGGCTACAGCCACTGTGGGAAACAGTACGGAAGTTCCTTAAAAAATTAACAAGAGAACTACCATTGTTGCTGTTGTTAGTGCTGTCAGTCAATCGTGACTCCTAGAGACCCTGTGAACAGCAGAGCGGAGCCCTGCCTGGTCTTTTTGTCCCGCCTTGTCACCTTCCAGCTCTATAACAGACAATGCTCCTTTGTTATTCACAGGGTTTTCATGGCCAGTCTTTTCTTTTTGGAGGTGGGTGGGCAGGTCCTTCTTCCTAGTCTGTGTTAGTCTGGAAGCTCTGCTGAAGCCTGTCCACCATGGGTGATTCTGCTGGTGTTTAAAGTCTTAGTGGCAGAGCTTTCAGCATCACAACAACAAATAGCATGAAACTGACAGATGGTGGTGTGGTTCCCTGACTGGGAAACAAACCTGGGCTGTGGCCGTGAGAGCTTTGAATCTAGACCACTAGAGCTAACTAGAACTATCATATGATCCAGCAATTCCACTTTTGGGTATATACTCAAAGGAAACGAAAACGGGATATGGAAGCCATATCTGCACTCCCATGTTCATCGCAGCATCATTCACAATAGCCAAGATGTGGAACCAATCTAAGTGTCTGTCGATGGATGAATGGATGGAGAAAACGTGGTATACACACACAATGGAATATTATTCAGCCATGAAAAAGAAGGAAATCCTGTCATTTGCAAAAACATATATTTTTATATTCCTCAACTATTAAATTACATTTTAAGATGAATTGATTGCTTTCTGAAAATGTGTAAGGAAATGTTAAACTTATCTTTCTTGGATAGTTTACTTTTAGAGATATTCTCAGAATGTACTTGACTTTTTTCCTGGTATATAGATTCATGCTCACATTCTTCTCAGACTGATATTTGATCAAACCATTTCAAAGTTTAAAGGGATCTAAAACTCCAACTTATTTTGGGTGTACTTTTTATTTTAAAAAGACCCTCGATATAGGGACTCTTTCCCCTCAGCAATGCATGAAATCCATCGAGCTCAGGCGCCCCATTTCCAGTTCTGTCTGTTGTCTGAATTTCAACGACTGAACAGTACATCACGCTCACAACTCTTGTTCACAAGAGAAATGTTTTCTTCTTTCACCGTTGGTTACTTGAGTGTTCAGTTATAACAAAGTACAATTACTCCTTGATACGTTAGTTTGCTTTCACTAGCACCTTTTATGCTTGGATGTTTGCATTTTAAAATAAATTGGATACTTTTCTCTCAAAATTTGGGAGACCACACAGATGACTCTTGAATGTCCTTTAATCCGATGACTGTGAAGTTCATGCAAAAATACTGATTTAAAGTAAAAGCTAAAAATTCAGAGTCCCTGAAGCAAAGGTTTGGACAGGAGCCCTTCCTGCTGCGTGGATGGCAGTGTGACCCGTTTGTCCCAGGAGTGCCAGCTGTGGGCTCAGCGTTTCTCGGGTGTTCTGCCTACCCTATCCTCCAGCCCCCTTTTGAACAGGTGGCTTCCTTGCCCCTGATTCAGATTCCTGCCACGCGCGGGGTCTCTCACTTGCCCTTGGCTGTCCCATAGCGTCGAAAGTTTGGAAAAGCATTTGTCGTGACTTTACACAATGTGTGGGGCGTTATGTCAGATGCTTTATATCAACACCACTCACAACAACCCCCTTTGACAGAATGGATGGAGGAACGCAGCAGCGGCCAGGGCGGGGCAGGGCCTGGGCCTGAACCCAGCCAGCGCTCAGCACCACAGCCGCCTGTGTTTGCCTCCTGGGGGTCCCTTCCACGGCTGCTACTGCCTCAAAGCAGCAGTTTTGTTGCTGGAGCCACAAGGCTGTGGCTCTTGCTGGGACTTGCTGGAGAAGTCACCATCCCATCTGGTCCTGTGGTTGCAAGAGGGCTCAGAGCCCGCGCGTGACCGGCCGTCACGCCCCTAGCCGACCTAGTCCTCCCGTTGCCCCAGGTGGGCTGGCCCAGTCTGGCCAGAGCTCCTGTGATCCACACTCTTCATGATTGGGATGGTGCCGTATCTGCTTCCTGCAGCTGCCGTAACAGAGAACCACAGACTGGGCAGCATAAACCACAGGAATGTCTTCTCTCACAGTTCTGGAGGCCAGAAGTTTGAGATGAAGGTGGCAGCCGTATTGGTTCCTTCGAGGGCTGTGAGGGAGAATGTGTCCCAGGCCTCCCTCCAGCCTCTGGGGGTTTGCTGACAATCTTTGACATTGCTTGGCTTGTAGAAGCATCACCCTGGTCTCTGCCTTCATGTTCACGTGGCTTTCTCCCTGTGTGTGTGTATCTCCAAAGTTCCCCTTTTTATAAGGACACAATCACATTGGATTATGGCCCATTCTACTGCAAATATGGTCACATTCTGAGGTACTGCGGGTTAGGACCTCAACACATAAATTTTGGGGGGAGGGGGAAACAATTTAGCCCATAACAGGCGCCCTGGCCCTGGGACCCCAGGCTTAGTGCAGGGGAGTGCTCAGAATCACTACTTCTCTCCACGGTGACCTGTCGCCTTTGACTCCACTTCACTGGCTCTACTCTTCCTTGTCTTAGATCAGGAGGCTGCTTATTTCCTCAGAGGGCCAGATCCCCATCCAAATCCAGGGTTTTGCTCAAACGGGCTCGAGGCCCCAGCCACTCAGACAGGTTTCTAGTGCTTGACTTCCGGAACACAGAGCTGCAGGCTGTGCCTACAGAAGGAAGAGAGAAGGCTTTTCCGAGGGCCACCTCCCTCGATCAGAGTCAAACACTTAACTTCTCTTCCAGTAGATCAGAGCCTCAAGGTCAATTAGTCTTTGACAAATGGAGTAAATGGTTTTCAGCAAATGAGTACTTCACAAGTATAGAAGATTTAGTAGAATTGTCAAATATAATTAATGTTCTGAGATGTTCTTGTTGAAACAGCACAATTTTTAAGTTGCTACCACATTGGAGGCTGGTCTTTAGGGGTTCCTGGACCCCCAAATCTTAGAATTTGAGTAGGCAGAGCTGGAAGGGGCCTGGAAATCATCTGGCCTATAGCCTCATCTTACAGGCCAGGCACTGCAGGCCCGGGAGGTGACTGGCTCCAGGTCCCTATGCCATCACACATCAGGACAGTCAGCTTGGCAGCTTCTTTCTGCTCATCATCAAATTTCCCAGGGCCAAGCCGGCTGGGACTTGGACCAGTGGAAGCATCCAGTCACCAGCTCAGACCCGGAATCTTTCCTGTAAGGCAAGATGTAGGAGGGACACAGCCCGCAGCCGTGCGTCGTTTGGCTGTGCATTTTAAATCAAATTAATCAAAGCCCAGGAGCTCGCCCCTTTGAGTTCTCAGGTGACAGCAGGGCTATCAAAACCTTTCCTGGATTCATTTATATTTCCAGTCTCTGGGGAAGAGGAAAAAAAGGGATGACATTTAATACTTAATAAGCATTTACTTATGTAATCTCACTTAATCCTCACAACCAGCCTGTGAACTAGGTTTCATCACTGAATGAGTTTCTCTGGGCTGCCATAACAAAGGATCCTCCACGGGGTGGCTTACAAGAACAGAGGTTTATTCTTTCACAGTTCTGGAGGCGAGAAGTCCTAAATGAAGGTGTCAGCAGGGCCACACTCCCTCTGAAGGCTCAGGGAAGTATCCTTCCTTGCTTCCTCCAGCTTCTGGTAATGCCGGCCATTCTTGGCATTCCTTGTTTACAGACGCATCACTTCGATCTCTGCCCCCTTCTTCCCTGTGTGTCCTCTCGTCTTCTCATGAGGTTACTAGTCATTCGATTTAAGGCCCACTGTAGTCCAGTACGATTTATCTTAATTTACATATTCATTATATCTGCAAAGACTCTATTTCCAAATAAGGCCATATTGACATATCTTTTGGGTGACACACTAGCCACCAACAATCACTATAATTTTACAGATGAGTAAAGCCAAAGTTTAGAGCAGTTGACTCATTTTCAGGTTTTAGTCTGTAAAAGGGCAGAGCCAGGATTCAAAGCCAATCTGTTAGGGCCAGGGCCCCTCTCCTGGCCAGGCAGCCTGCCCCAAAGGCTTGCATCGGCCCTCCTGCACCACTGCCATCTGCCTCTATTCCTGCAGCACAGGCGTGAAAGTTTCTGCACCACAAACAGATAAGTATCCATCAATTTTCATTATCACGGAAAGCGCTGACTCATCCTCCGTGGGACAGCAGAACCCGAGTGTGAGTTTGGGTTGTTGAGAGCAGCCTTGCCTGGTGGTGCCCGGGCTGCCCACCCGGGGCTGAGCTGAAGGACTCTGCAGAGACGGGCCAAGCGCACTCTCCAATGGAAGGGGCTACAGGACCCAGTGTGCCTTCAGAAGCAGGGAATAAACAGGCTCCTGGTCATTGGCAGCATTGCTGGCTCACTCACCTGGGCTTTCCAGGTGACACAGTGACTTGAAGTTCTCAGAACAGGAGAAACTGTGGGAGGGGATGAAAGAACAAACGGAGATTGTGAAACCTAAGAGCCTTTTATTTTGTGTATGCAACGTTTAGCAAATCAGGAGAGAAGCATGAAGAAGGAGAAGCCATTTGACCTACTTTACAAAGGTCTCAGCAAACACTGTGACTGCGCAGTCCTTCTGACCGACTGGCTGGCCGCGGCGCCCTGTGCCTCTCCCGGGAAAGGCGGGCTGCCGAGGAGCTTTCATTCTAAGTGACAACAAGGGGAGATTTTCTGATCAGCTTCCTTCTCTCTTCCCCATGGCAGTAATCTGAAGAATTTACAGACACCGTATTTCAATTTTCTTTCCATGGATTAAAAAAAATTTTTTTTAATTAAAGAAAATTTTTCCCTTGGATTTTGGCTAAATTGAGTACTTTTTACAAGATACACTTAAGAAGAAAATAAAGAGATCCATGCATTTGCATTTTATGAACAAAGATAGAAGTGGCACCTTCTGCTCCTGCCCTACCTCCCCAGATCCCAAAGAAGACCACACAAGCCCGATACTTCCTGTGGGAAGAATGCGGCTGATGGCCTCGCAGGGCAAGTGGCTCCCACTGGAAGGAGAGCAGAAGGAAGCAGCTCAGATTTCCATCCCCTTAGCCAAACCTCCACTTTTTTTATGGAACCCCCTCCTCACTCCCACAGAGTAGGATCTGCTTCTTTCACATCTCTTCTTCCCAAGACAAGGGCTTATCTCCTTCACGACCAGTCAACAGAGTGAGAGAGCCCAAGTACTGCTGGCGCAAAAGGTGGTCCCCATGAAATAAGACTATTACACCAAAATGTGTTTTTCATGTCTAATTATTCTGACTGTTGCAAAGCCATTGCACACAACATGTAACTGGCATGACTTTTAGTTCTCTTTCCAGGGAAAAGGTAATAATAACAATCATTAACATTTGAGTTACTCCCAAGTGCCAGGCACTGTTCTGAGTGCTGTGTATCTGCAACCTCATTTTTACCCTCCCAATAAGGTTTTGAGGAAGGGGCTGTAAATTTCCCTGTTCTACAGACAAGGAAACAGAGCTACCAAGAGGTTAAGAAACTTATTCCAAGCCTCACAGTTCATAAGAACTCTGGGTTCTGTGCTTTTAACGGCCATGAGGCTGCTTATGTCAGAAGCTTCCCAGCACACCAGGCGACATCTGCTTTCTTTTCATCATCCAGGGTAAAATAACTACTGGTGAATGTTTAGAAAATGTCTGTAACTCTCTGGGCTGTCCAATGGTTTTCAGAAGGGCATGCCAATCTAGCGTGCTGTCTCCTGCCCTCTGCTGCCTTCTCATCCTCTCCCCACATAATGGAAACATTCACCCAGGGACACTGGAAGGAACACTCTAGAGAAAGAGGCCACACCAACACAGGGTGATCCTTCCCTCCTCCCCAGAGCTTTTGAGTTTTGGAGAGGACCATGGTCAATGGGTCAACAGCCCTCACATTGGTGGGATGTGCCTGAGCTTCATGTCTGGCATGGGGAGGGGTGCCAGCAAGACGCTTGAAAAATGAGAACTCTGGATCCTCTTACCAGTTAGGTCTATGATCTCTTGACCTCAATGTCAGACTGGAAATCCTTCTGAAAGGTTCCTTCTTCTTGGGACTTAACTGCACGCAAATGGAGAAGAAATAGGTGATTCAAAAATTAAAGAAAAAAATATCCCAGGAATGAAGATCCCATCTTTAGAGGAATAAGGATACTATTTTTAACCCTGGAATATAGCATCTAACAACCTCCATTTAATCTTTTGGATCTCTAGTTCCGTGACCAAAGCGTTATTCTCTGGCAGCCTGTGCATTTCCTCTGTTAAGAGACCTGTCAACTGTTGCCCAGGAAAGTCTCAGCCTTCATGAACTTGTCAGATGTGGGTGAGCTAAGCTGAGCTTTCCTCAGGAACATCTCTTTGCATCAACAGAACAGGTTAATGGTTAAACACAATTTCAAAGGTGTCTCTAAACATGGGAACGACAAGTGGAATGTTTTTAAGTGTCCTAAGGTGTGTCAGAGCATAATTTGTAGTTGATATGGCATTTACTGCTCATTCTGATGTATTCCTTAGCTCAAGTGCCCTAAGACTCTACTGGGAAGCACGCTCTAATTTCTGTATAATTGATAGCAATTACATGTGATGTGTAATTGACGCACATTATTTTTCAGACTTTTTACTACTTCATATTAGCTTGTTTCCCAGCTCCTTGCATTCAGTATTTTCCAACCCAGACTCCTCTTTGCCAACTTGTCCCTTGTTATCCAAGTTCAAAACCAGCCAACATTTTCAAACCTACTTTCACCTCAACCCTCCCAATCGTTCAGAAACCAAATCCTGTTGATTTTATTCCCTCAACATGTCTTCTCTTGGAGGCAGATCTCTGCTCTGTGGCCCTGGCTCGGGCCCTGCCGTCTCAGCCATCGCACCCGGACCTTTGCTATGGCATCCCAGCCAGTCTGCTGCCCCGACCTTGCCTGGGGAACAACATCACTTCTCCCCTTTGCACAAAGCCAGGTGCTAACTGCAGAAAGAGTCAGAGGGATACAACAATGAAAACACGTGGGGCTCGTCTTCAAGGAGCCTATAGTTCCAGCTTGCCCTCTGCTCTGTGGCCAGAGAACCTCCCTACAACTCCGTCAGCTGGGCCTCGCTGGCCCCCTTCCACCGCTCCCATCGGAGCATCTATAGTCAGGTCTGCAGGTCCCTGTGGGCACGCGCGGGCTCACGGACAGTGAGGCACTTGGGGAGCCCACTGTTGTCTTCCTTTCTGGGTCTTTCACCTCTTGGGCAGCATCTGTTGCCTGAACGTTGTCACCTGTGTCTCCAGCACCCACCCAGGAGCCACTTCCTGCCAGGCTGAGTCACTTCACTGTGGCTAGGTCAGCTGTCTTACCTCTGCCACCCGGCCCACCAAGGCCACAGCTGCACTGGGTTCAGTGCAGGGTGGGGGAGGGGTCCCTTCATGTCTGTGTCATGGCTGTTGTCCGAGCACTAAAGCAGCACTGCTTGTCTATCAGAGTGAACAAGCCCCCAGGCCCTGCTCCCTAGCCCCCTGGGGTTTAGGCGTAGGTTGCGGGAACCAGAGGTCGCTGATGGAGCTGGACCGTGTCATCCAGTCAGCCTTCCTGTGGGGGGCGCCCATTCTGTTTCCTCTCTCTTCCTGGTTATCCGCTTCTGCTTATGGTCATCCATAAACAGCCCTGTTCTGATCCTGCCTGAAACTGCAAGGCCCTCTCGGCTTCTGTCCCCACCACACGCCCCACCCTGAGCTGTGTGTGTCCTCACTTGGCTCACTCAGCATTTCCTGAGCTGGCTGCCTGCTTTCACCTCCTGGGCCTGGCTTGCCCTTCTCTCCGTCTGCCTGCGAGTCCCTGATGGCCCAGGGTCAGGAGCTGGGGTGCTGTATGTCCTCCCGCTGGGGTGCTATCTCCGCCTGCTGGCTCTACTGGGAGAGCAAGAGTCGGAGAAGCCGGGCATTTGTTTTCTGGGTTGGTTTCCACGTCCAGTCCCCTTATGCCCCTGACTTAGAATCCTAGGAACTCCTGGGACGGGAGGGGCTGATCCCAGGCCTTTCGGGCTCAGAAGTCCTTTGATTGCTTTCTGGTCTGAGCTGGCTCAGAGCCCAGGGAGAGGAAGTGGGACAAAGGGGAGCCTTCTGGGCTCTGGGCTGGGCTCCACTGTGCCCTCAGTTAAGGGATCCCTCAGCTCCACGTTGCACACAAGGGAAGAGGGAAGGCCGCACAGCCCGCTTCACCAAGTAGGAGACACAGTGACCCAGCGGGCCGTTTAGGATGGCTCTGGCTTCTCAAAGGGAGGGGAAGGACAGTCCCCAGCCAGGCTACACAGCATGACTTTGGGAGAAAATGTGTTTTGTTTTTACACTTTCTAACATTAAAAATATCTTTTAAAGGATTTTAAAATGTTAAGTTTCTTAAGGGGACAAACACAGTGGTGTTTAGTGAGGAACTAGATTTCCAATGTAGTCAGGTCTTGGGTTTTTCTCCTGGTTTTTTGTTTGTTTGTTTTCTCTGATGGACCAAATGGTGAACAAAATGTTCTCTTTGGGAGAGTGGGGGAATTATGTCGGGGCTCCTAAATATCAACCAATAAACACTGGGAGAGTAAGCAGATGGACTCACTTTTCGTATGAAATGCAGGTGCTTTGCATCCTGGCCACGTGGCTTCTGTGCTGTGCCTTCAGCTGACCCCCCCCTTCCCTCCCCAGGGAGCTGATCACACCCCACCAGCCCTGCCTGCTCCTGTGCACTTAACATCCAGTGTTGTCACGGATTATTTATGCTTCTAATTCGTCTATTCCTGAAGACAAAGACAGGCTCTCTCGGTATTGGCCTCCTTGTCTAGCACAGACTCTTACAGAATGCAGGCTGCAACATTTAAATATTTGTCGAATACATGGAGGCTATGTAAGTAACTTTTTCCTTTAAATTTAATTGGACTTACTGGGGGATCTTGAAATTTAAATGAAGACTCTAAAATGAATAATAAAGAAAGGAATATCTTTAAAAACTATTCTAAAAAATTCACCTTTAAAGAATGCCTTTATAGAGTCAATAATTACCAATTTGTTAAATTTCCCGAATCTGAAATTCATTATAGTGGGTGTCAGTGGCCCTCTAGTGGCGCCAAAGGGTTACAGCATTAGTTCCAGGCTCTGGAAACCCTGACCTTCTCTCAAGATGGCTGCTCACCAGGGAGAAACGTTATCTACTGAGCAGAGCAGGACCGTTTGGAGACAGAACAATGACAAGAGACAAATGTTTCAGCAGCAACAGTGTAATCAGCTCAACCAGTAACTTGGCCTTTTATATAGAATCCTTAATACTATTCCTCTGTTTACAAAACAAAGAAACACCCCAAAGCCTTAGGTGCTGGGGAAACGCAAAGCAGAGCTCCCTCTTCTGAGCAAAGGAAGTTCTGAACATGTTTGCTGCAATTTCCTGAAAAGTTAAACCCACTGCAGTAAAGAACAGAGTGAGCCCTGTCTTCTTCATCTTCATTACTCCTCTCTCCTTTGGATCAATGGAAATGTAAAGATAAGATTTTTTTTGCTGTGTATGTTTCAGAATATTAGGAACAGTTTTGATCCCCTTTCTGATATTCTGTCAGGTGTAATCGTTTTATTATTTTAAGCAGCTTATAAATCCTGGATCTGGAAACGTTGTTTGCAGACCTGGATCCCTGTAAAGGGCAATCAGCAGTGTGTTCTTTTCTCTCAGGGCTGGGCGGAGGGCGAGGGGAGGCACACACTTTAAGGGAGTGCCCAAAAAGCAGTAATCAAGATAAATTAACATTTTTATGAAGTATGTTTTAAATCAAAATTAATGCAAAATATCCACGATAAACAAAATATCAACATTTTAGGTAAAGACAGGATCAGTAGAACTTTCCTAGATTTTTCTTTTCACCATAGTTTCCAACATGGCTTGACATGGTACTGTTTTCTCTTTGCCCAAAAGGAGCTTTGTTAGGAAAGTAGTCTCTTCGAGTGCTTAAGGGCCTGGCGTCAGGAGCAGAACTACCTGCGTTTCAAACCAGATGCTGCTACTTACTAGGTGCCTGACGGTGGCAAAGTTCATGACTGATCTCATCACGTGAGTCCTTCAAAGTGGAGAATCATTCCTGGCTGGGTCAGACAGGGGCAGGAGGAGTGATTCAAAGTGTGAGAGGGACTTAGCCCACCCACCGATGTTGGCTTTGAAGATGGAGGAAGGGGACCAGGAGCCAAGGACTGTGAGTGGCCTCTAGAAACTGAGAATGGCCCCCAGATGACAAGCAGCAAAAAACAGTGACCTTGGTCCTACAACCTCAAGGAGTTGAATTTTCTTACAACCCAAATGAACAAGGAAACAGACGGTCCCCTAGAGCCTACAGAAGGGATTGTGGCCCTGCTGAAACCTTGAGCTTAAGCTGGTGAGACCCACGTTGGACTAATAACCTACAGAATTGCAAGGTAAATTTGTGTTGTTTTAAGCCATTAAATTTGTGGTAATTTGTTGTGGCAGCCATAGAAAATGAACAGTTTCCAAATGGCGGCAGCTGAGGTGGTGCTCAGAACCTGTCACCCATGGTTTGCTGATGTCTACAGGTGCTGGCAGTTAATAGGACGTAATGACACCAAATTGATGAGAGTGAGGGGACGAGGGGGAGCCAATGTGGGCTGCCACAGTTCTCAGTGAACGAAGTGGAGACACACACGTGCACACACAAAGTAGGGAGGGACATGACAGCACCAATCAGACATATTCTTCATTTTGGAAACCAACTAGGTATGATTTCAAAATTCACCAGTGGATCACAGGAAATGGATTTATCATCCAAACCCCAGGATTGTTATGAGGGCTGTTTCACTAGCAGATGGAAAATGGGCTGTCTTATGGACACAGTCTTACATTTTGCTTGGCTGGATCAAATTTCAAATAGTCATTTATAAAGGACATGTGTAGTGAGAGAAGACATATCTGTTGTTTTAGCCACCAAGTTTCACTTTTCTTTCTGCCATTTCCCTTAGTAGCCTCTGATGCGTGGTCGGTGAGCCGAGGAGTCGAAAGAAAGATTTCTTGGACTCTCAAGGTCTGGCAGTAGTGCTCTTTTATTTAGAGAATAGTATGGAATAGCATGGGGACAGGACCCATGGGCAGTCAGAGCTGCTGCGTGGGGACAGGACCCACGGGCAGGAGGAGCTGCTGCTGCAAACATGGGTGGAGAGTAAGGCTAAATTTAAGGCATAGATATGTGAGTTATCTCTTTACAAGACAAAGGAAAGAATATGTAAAAAGAGTTGTTAAAATGGTATCAGTGCTGGTAGGGTCTGGTTATTGGGTGGTCCTATAACTTTAGATAAGAATCAGACCAGATTAAGTAAATGGCAGAAGCCACCACTTAAATATTATCTTTAGCTAAAGACAAAGGAGGATGTTGGGGGGGGGGGTCAGTTACATGAGGTTGCCAGACAGTAAACACCTTAAGTTCTTGCCTTCCCCGTTAAGATTTTCCAGAGATAAGGCCATCCCCGCTTCCTCCTGGTGCAGAGAGGGAGACACCCCCTACAAATGGAGACTTCCTTCACAAATGCAAATGTCTCTCATCAAAGGGGCAAGCAAATTCCACTCCTCAGAGCCTCCTTCTCATCTGCAGTTTTAAAAGTAACCGGCCTAAAATAATCCTCATCAGTCTCAGCCACTCCCATGATGTTAATATTTATATGCCATTTCCAAGTCTTTTTGGAAGAAATCTTCATCAAATCTATATATTATCCTTTATTCAATATCTCTAAATGTCTCGTAGGTATCTCAAAACTTAGTACATCCCAAAGAGAACCCATTATCCCCCACCCAAATATCCTGTTAGCCATAGCTCTCATTCTCTCTCTCTCCCTCAATCTATCTATATCTTTGTCTCTGTCTTTCTTCCTTCTATATTTTTATCGTTTGATGAAGGACTTGAGTCCGTTTATAAAAACACGTACAATACCAAAGCTCAAAAGAAATGGTTGAATTTGGTCTGGCCAAAGGGGAAATAGTAAAAGCCAGCAGGTAAGATTAGGGCAGAAATGAATGCTAATTGGCCCTTTAAAGTGGTTAAGCGGGTCTCAGATTTAGCTCTAAGTTTCCTAGCAGCCAAAGAGAAACTGGAACCACATTCAGTAACAAGACCCACTGGATGCACAAGATTGCAACAAACTCAATTTCCAACACACAGTTTCCTGCTTTGACCTGAGTGACATCCCCTCACTCCACCAATGGGAGACTTCTATAATGTGGCTAGTGATGTTCTTTCATTAAAATATTCAATTTCCTAGACCCTTTTTGTGCAACCTGAGCGACCATGTGACACAGTTCTGGTTAATGAGATGCAGGCAGAAGTCCCTGCCAAAGGTATTTCTTCCAAATAAAAAAATGATACTTTTTAATGAGAAGGCACTTCTGCATTTCCCCTGCCTGGTGCCATCTTGTGCCTCATATTTAAGATGATGGAGCAGGAAGATAGAAGAACCCTGGGTCCACATAGTCAACTAGAAACACTGCAATTTTCCCTGATTGTTGACTTTTAAACTCTTGTTCTGTGTGAAAAATAACCTTATGTCATATTTTTTAAGGATTTCTGTTACTTGCAGCTGAACACAATCCTAATTGATAGAGTATTCCTACCATAACAAATTACCATAAACTTGGTGGCTAAAACAACAGATATCTCTTCTCTCACAGTTCTGGAGGCCGGAAACCTGAAGCCAAGGCATTGGCAGGGCTGTGCTGCCTCTTGAAGCCTCTAGAGGAGAGTCCTTCCTTGCCTTTTGAATCTTCTGGTGGTTTGAGGCATTCCTTGGTGTTCCTTGGCTTGTAGCTGCTTGACTCCAATCCCTACTTCCATCTTCACATGGCTGTTTCTCTCTGTGTCCTCTCTCCTTATAAGGACACCAGTCATATTTGATTTAGGGCCCACCATAATCCAGGGTGACCTCATCTTAACTAATTAAATCTGCAAAGACCTTATTTCCAAATAAGATCACATTCTGAAGTTCCAGGTGGATGTGAATTTTTGGAGGACACCAATCCACTACAAATACCATAAGCTTTGCCTGGGTCTCAAACTTTTGATTGTTGCTCACGTGGGCAGGATAAAAGACTGTAGACCATACATGCCACATCTATTCCTGATATTCAAGGGAAAAAATAACTGGATGGGAAAATTGGCAAATTGTGGTGGCTTCTCTAAGATCCATTTCACCCTCCCCATAACTTAGTAACCATGCTGTTAGAGTGCCAGAGACCCACACCCAGCTCTAGCTGTGGACACGAATTATGCAGTGATTGGTTCAGGGATAGACAAGAAGCTCACCCTAAACCATTCAGTGCAATGCTTCTTCCTGGACACAATGACTCAGGAGGGTGCCTGACCTAACCTGATGAGAATGAAGCTTTGATGGCTGGGGAAAGAGATGTTCTTTATCCCTCTGTATGTAAATGAGGAGGCAGGGATCTCTGAAGCTGTTGGCAGATGTCTTTCAGGCTAGGGAAGACCAGACTTGGGATCAAGCTGACACCTTGGAAGCCTGAGTGAAGAGACTGGAAAATCATTGGGCTGCTGTTGAGGTTGGACCCTTGGATTCCGCCCTACCTGAACTTGATCTACCCCTGGGCTCTTCCATTATGTGAACCAAGAATTTATCTTTATTAAGCCAGTTTGATCTGGACTTTGTTACTCATTTAATAGAAATAACAGAAAGCATCCTAGCAGACAGACTGCACAAGCAAATCTGGGGGAACATTCTTAATACATCTGCATAAGCAATTAGAACATGAATAATTCCTATTTGAACTTCAATACATTCTTCTATTAAAGATGTGTTATTAGAATATTATAGAACAAGAATGTAAGTGATTTAAAAAAATGCATCACCACAAAAAAGGGGTTCAACAATCCTATATTACAATGGGCTTACAAATAATTTACAAGAGACTAAACTGATGAGTGAAGAAACATCACTATACTTTATAGTTATGACAAGAAATGAAGCAATTAAAATATTCACGGCAAAACAAAACTGAATTGACATCCAAGTATTTTCCCTGAAAGTGTGGGCATGTCAAATATTTGAGTTTTTGCTTATACAATACAAGAGCTGCCAAACCAGATTTATTAGAAGAATCTTGAAATAAGGGCTCAGTACACACTGGCCATATTCCATTTCTAGTTTCTTGATTCTTGATTTTTTGTAGCCCTTATTAACTTGTGTTGTGGTCCATAAAAGTGAAAATCTATAGAGCTGTGCATCATGCGCTTATAAAAATGAGGATAAAGGTTGCATTTTCAGATCAATTAAAGGCTCCAAAGCTGGCATCCTGTGGTCCATGACAGACTGCAGATCCCACTCTGAGGACTATTGACCTCCCTAAAATAAGTCTAATCATGTATTCCCCCCGCTAACAACTGTTTCCCAGAGGATAAGATCTAAGTCCTTACCCTGGTATGTAAGGATGTCACCAACTGTCTTCAGCTCATCCTCCGCCAATCTCTAGATCCTGCCTTACTGAGTTTCTCACTGTTCTAAGGACCTCCCGGGACTGACTGTCTCCGTAGGACGGGTGTATCGTTGGAGCGGAGCCTTCCTTCTAGTCACACAGGACTTTGTCTCTCCCAATTGTGTTCCTAATCTGCTCCTGTGCAGATCCCTCCCTGTTGGACTGTGAGGTATTTCTCTGAAAAATGATCTTCTTGAGAACGGTCTCGCTCTTTTTCTCTTATCTCCATTCTTTGTGTGTGTCTCTGCTCTTTGTGTCTCTGTGTCTGGCTTGTGCTTCACTTTAGTCTGAATTGTGGGAGGGGTCACAGGCTTCACTCCATTTTGCCCCACAGGAAGTACCTCCTAGGTCACACCCACCTGACAATCTCCCACTGCTAGGAGCTTACAGCACCTGCCCAGCACAACTGGGTACAGCACAGTCTGAGCGCGTCAGACTGCTATCCCTTCACATACAGGAAATGGAGACAGCGGGACAGCCACAGAAAGATCCTTTATATTTTGAAGAACGTTATTACTTCTTATTACCAATTTTTTTAATCTTCTTAAAATAATTCTGGTTTTATTTTATTTTATTTAAAAAATTTTTTAAATTTTCCTTTTATCTCTCCAAAGCTCCCTGGTACATAGTTGTGTGTTTTTAGTTGTGAGTCCTTCTAGTTGTGGCATGTGGGATGCCCGCCGCCTCAGCATGGCTTAGATGAGCGGTGCCATGTCCATGCCCAGGATTCGAACCGGTGAAACCCTGGGCCACCAAGCAGAGCGTGCGAACTTAAATCACTCGGCCACGGGGCCGGCTCCCCAATAATTCTGATTTTAGATTGGTGGTTTTCGACAGTGGGAAGAGGCAAGGAGGACCTGGAGGAAGTATCTGTTGGTGGGTGGGGTTGAGAAGAGGGGCTTGGAATCACGAACAGCCTTGCCAGCTGGGGAGACATCAAAGCTCAAACAACGCAGCCTTGTTAGAACAGCAAAAGGCTGGCAAGGACCTGTGAGGGGGATGAGAATACATGCCTGAAGAACTATTCAGACAGAGGACTCTTGTGCAGCGGTGACCAGAATGGAAGAGCTCCATGTGCACTTACATGGGACAATCCCCAGTAACAGTCAAGAGGAAGCATAAGGGGCAGAACACTGGGGATGTTAAGGAAAGGGAAAGATACACATATGCTTGCATTTGCATAGAGCACCTCCGCAAGGATGAAGAGAAATTGCGGATGGCCGGTTGAGGGAGCAGGGTAGTGAGCATAAGCTGTTCTTGACACTGCACGTCTTTCTGTAGCCTCCGCTCTATACCCCCCATTCCCACGCCCAATCTGGGGATCCTTGTCCTGGACTCTCATGTATCCTTTACACGGCTACCAAGGCAGTAGGAGATTCAAAGGAGATTTCAAAGTTGTTGAAAAATGAAAAGCTCTTTAAATGCTACTCTCTGCTTTTTTCATGTTTATGACATAGGAATTTGGCACCGAATACCATGCCTGATGTGGATACATAATATTCATTTAATGAACAGCTGTTGCTTTTTCTTTTGCTATCCCCATGTGTTAAGATTTTTTTCTTTTTGTGAAAAGCTAAAGAAAATAAAGGCTTCCATTTATTTTATATGCCTATTAAAAGCTAAATTAACAGTAGGATGCATATTTAGAAGTCTACAATAACAGCCGGGGAGCCGCCTCCCCTTGCTCAGCTACGGAGCCCCCAGTGCCCTCTGTTTCAGCCCCTGGCCACCCCCCAACCCACAAAGCATGTTAATGAGAAGGAAAAAATTTGGAATACTATTTTTTCTCAATAATAACAATTTAAAAACATAAAACCATTCTACATAAATCAAATTGTTGAACCCAATTAGAAGTTTAAAAAAATTAAGCAAAACAATTAGGAACTCAAAGTCACCAGAATATAATAATTAGTTTAGTGTATTTTTGTCTTCCTTTTTCCAATTTTTGTGAAATCTGTCAATTACAGTGGACGAGGAAGTGGACAACAGCAGTAAATTCAACCTCATGCTTTGTTGTTGTGGTAACTATGGAACATGTGCTTTTTATAACATTTCTTTATTATCTCCAAATATTTATTCAATAATAAATCTTTTCATTTTTTTCTCTAATAGCTTCCAGGTTTTTCTTTTCTTTTCTTTTCTTTTCCTTGTAGGGAAAGATTGGCCCTGAGCTAATGCCTGTTGCCAATCTCCCTCTCTATTTTCCTCCCCACAGCCCTACTCCCAGGTTGTATAGCCTAGTTGTAAGTTGTTCCGGTTCCTCTGTGTGAGCTGCCGCTGCAGCGTGGCACCTGACAGACGGGTGGCGTGGTTCCGCTACCGGGAAGCGAACCCAGGCCACCGAAACAATGAGTGCACCAAACTTTAACCACTAGGCAATCAGGGCTGGCTCTCCATTTTTATTTTCTGATCCTAAGTTTTATTTTCTGACACCTGGGAAGTATGTTATCTTACAGATGGTAACATTATAAAAATATGCAACATGCTTCTAAATTTTAATAGCAGTTATTGTGGCCTCTCGGAGCGGGAAAGTAAGTCTGGGGTCTAGAGAAACTATGAATTATTTTTTTAAAAGAACATAAATGCGTGGGGATAGAACAGCTAGGCTGAAGAATAAGCACATCATTAAGGATTCGGATCCAAATAGTCAGATTTTCCTTCTGGAGAGAGACTGAAACTAACCCTGAGTGACAATCCTCCAGGCCCTTCTAGAATGTTCTGATGTGCCTGGCGGAAGATGAAGCACCACCTCTGCCTGGGATGACATCAGCTAATGGAAGAGGTCAAACTCGTATTCTCCTCCTTTCTGTGCTGTGAGGCCTTTTAAAGTTAATGTTAATAATCACACCTCTATGTGATTGTTAATAATGTTCCACGGGGGCTGGCCCCACGGCCTAGTGGTTAAGTTCACCTGCTCCACTTCAGCCTGGGGTTCACCAGTTTGGATCCTGGGTGTGGACCTATGCTCCGCTCATCAAGCCGTGCTGTGGAGGCATCCCACTTAGAAGAACTAGAATGACCTACAACTAGGATGTACAGCTGTGTCCTGGGGCTTTGGGGAGGAAAAAAAGAGGAAGATTGGCAACAGATGTTAGCTCAGGGCCCATCTCCCTCAAAAAAAGAAAAAGAAAAAGAAATAATGTTCCATGGTACATAATCATCACTAAGTTTAGGCAAGGGTCTTGCTTTTTGAAAGAACCTAAGTTGGAACGTTTGGTGAAGAGAGGCCTGTGTTGCACAGCCTCGCTCCCTAACTGGCACATTTGTCTTTCTTCAGAGAAGAACAGTGAATAGAAGAAGTAAGTAAAATAAAGCACATGGCCCCTTTCAAGGCTGTCACACTTCCAGAAGAGTGTTTTCCTCTTGTTCTTCTAAGAATCACGGCTCGATTTCCTATAGGTATGTGTTCGAGAGTAATGAGGCAAGTTGAAAAAGATCTTCCAAAAAACTCCCAGTGAAGATACTGCATTTACCCAGGACTTACAAAAATGTAAGGCCATTTCCCCTCGTTAAAACCCACGAGCAGTGAAAGTTGCTACATTGACTTTCCGGAAACCAAAGAAAAGAATCTTGCTCTGCTAAATTTCTATAGGACAGAAAATACCCTGTGGATTGGACTCATCGAATTGGGATGGCCCAAGATGTCCTCAGAATGGCAGCTTTAGAGGGATAATCCTTGAGCCCCCTTCTGCAGCGGTGGCCAGAGTGACTGGCCCCATGGCGAGGGACTTAGAGAAATTGGGAAGAGCCTGCCCTCCCATAAAACCTCCCTCCCCACTGGCTTGTGCTTTATAGTCCACTGTCTCAGCTCCTGGACTTTGGTTTAAGATTTTAGTTCCACAAACACAAGTACGATGAGCTTCTTGAATGGAACTGTCAATGAACTGATGACAGAATGGTAGCTAGTAAGTAATGTGGAGCTTATTAAACAGAAGGAAGTATGGTTATAGTTTTGGAGAGAGGTTTAAAAATTAAAGTGTATAGGTTTTCTGTTGTTGTTAGCACCATGGAGTGGATTCAGACTCCTAGAGACCTTGTGGCCAGCAGCAGGAGCCCTGCCTGGTCTTTCGACGCCATCCTCTCACCTTCTGGTACTGTGTCAGACAGTGCTCTGTTGCTATGCACAGGTTTCACGGCCACATTTCTCAGAAGTGGGTGGCCAGGTCCTTCTTCCTAGTCTTAGTCTGGAAGCTTGCTGTAAACTGTCCACCAGGGGTGACCCTGCTGGTATTTGAAATCCTAGTGGCATAGCTTTCAGCATCACAGCAACAGGCAGCCACCACAGTGTGACAACCAGTGGTTGAGTGGTGTGGTTCCCTGACCGGGAAACAAACCCTGGGTAAGAGTGCCAAATCTTAACCTCTAGACCACCAGGGAAATAAAGATTTTAGAAATTTTAGAGGAAATAAAATAGAAACTTAGAAAAATTTAAAGTATTTAATTAAATTATTTAAGCTAACTCAATTTCTATTTTAATTGATTTAGTAAAATATAAATTAATTTAACTTGAAATTATGATCTTGAAAATAAATTTTGTCTCCAGTTTCATCAAGAAAAGTATCCCTTCTGCCCACAACTTCCATGCGCACACTCAGTGCCTAGATGACACTGTCTGATGTTAGTCTCCCCATCAGTGCTCAGAACGGTAACATATTCCATATTTGGAGTTCTCAGTGATGCCAGGACAGAGGAACTAGCACAAAGGGCTTTCTGCTAATCTAATTACAACAATTTGAGCATCAAAAAGAAGACGACACCCTTAATTCAAATAAGATAAAATTTTGAAGGTCTATGAATTTGTAATGTTGCTCAGGAAAGATAAGTTAATATCACATGCATCAGAAAGTGGTGTGAATGTAATAGGGCCTGTTTGGTTTTTATTGGCCTTAAAGAGTAGGGGCCTGTTAGTGCATGTGTGCATGTATGCAGTTCTTCTTTTAGGTCCGTATCTATTTATGAAGTACAGATGTGTTCCTGTTTCATAGCACTGCCTAGGTGAATGATCCATGAAGTCCTAAAGAGAGCTTAATATGTGATGGTCAATCTCTGGACAACATATTTCAATTACGATTCCAATATTGTGATTAGGTCAGATGGACCTGAAAGAAAGAAAGAGGGAGCAGGTCTTAGTGTGGGGGCTGCCGGCAATTCCCAGAGCACAGGTGAGCGAAGAAGATATTTTAGATGAACTACTCATCATAGGGAGATGCACGTCTGGCCTCTTCATTAAAGGCAACGTCCCGCAGAGGTGAGGGAATTAGTCCTGCCACAGTATAGCGTTCCTGTGCAGCGGCCCTATGGGATGGGAATATCAGTACGCAGTCAGGCATTTCCTCCGCATAACAGCATGTCTTCAGGGGACAGAGGGGAGATTTATGCACAAGTAAGAGGAGCAATGGCTGGAACGGGATGGACTAGAAATGCAATACCAGTTCAAGTTCTTTATCTCAAGAACATCAAGACACTGGCTGCCCACGGGGGTGGCTTCTCTCTGCTGGGCCTCGCGCTCTAATTCCTGCCTTCTAATTTTGCAGTCTTTTTATTATTCTCCACCAGCTGTTCCCAAAAGCTGAAGAGCATTTGTGTACAGATGAGAATTTTCCTCAAGTGAGGCAGCACAGACAGCAGGCTGTAAATATTTTATACTTTCCAGGATCATTTTCTTGCAGAATATTAAGAATTCATGCCAACATTTGATAATGGGTTATCCGCAGAGTGCTTTGCTAGTGAAACATTTATCTTGGTAAAGGATAGGAAGAAAGCTGAAATTTCAAAGTGCTTCAGCATGATTCAGTTCATTCTGGTGGCCTCATCTACCTATTAACAAAACTTTAAATGCCCCCACTGCGTATTTTTCTTTAACAGTTTTTCTCTGAGACAATCTCCAACTAACAGAGAAGTTGCAAGTAGGCGCAGTACAAAGAACTCTTTTTTTTTTGATACCGTCTGAGAATAAGCTGCTGACGGGATGTTATATTACTTCCAAATCCCTTAGTGACTATTTCCTGAAAACAAGGACATTCTCACCTGAATTGTGTCCCCTCAAAATTCATATGTTGAAGTCCTAACCCCTAGAACCTCAGAATGTGACCTTATTTGGAGGAAGGGTCCTTAAAGAGATAATTAGGTTTAAATGAAGTCAAGTGGGTGGGCCCTCACCCAACTCGCTGGTGTCCTTATAAGAAGAGGACACAGACATACAGAGAGGCAAGACCACGTGAAGACCTGGGGAGAAGGCGGCCATCTAGAAGCCTAGGAGAGAGGCCTCAGAAGGAACAAGCCATGCTGACACCTTGATCTTGGACTTCCAGCCTCAATGACCGTGAGAAAATAAATCTCTGTTGTTTAAGCCACTCAGTCCGTGGTGCTCCATTGTGGCGGCCCTAGGAAACTATTACGTCTACACAACTGCAACACACAACGACAAGCCAGCCGTCAGAATCAGGAAACTAAGCCTGGTCCATTACCACCATCTAAGCCTCAGACTCCTTTCAAGTTTTGCCTGTTGTTCTGACATTGTCTGTTATAATAAAAGCATCCATTCAGGATCATGTGTTGTATTGGCTGTCTTGTCCCTTTAGTCTCTTTCAGTTTGAAAGAGAGTCTCAGGTATTTTTTCCTTGACTTTCATGACCTTGATGTCATGAACATCACAGGCCAGTTATACAGTGAATGGCCCGCAATTTGGGCGTGTCTAACGTCATGCCTCTGCGGCAGGAACATCACAGAAGAGGTGCTGTGTTCTCGCTGCATCCTCCCAGGGCACAGAATTTCCATCTGGCCCGTGACTGATGCTGTCCCCTGCAGCCACTAGATGAAGGCGGTGTCTGCCCAGCTTCTCCTCTGGAAAGTTACTTCTTCCCTCCGTGTAATCAATAAAGACCGAATTTTGCGGCAGGTACTTCGAGACTATGTAAATAACCCATTCCTCATGAAACTTTCATTTTCCTCCTTTATTTATATCAGTATGGACTCAGGTTCCCTATTTTATTCAACAGATTGTACGCAACTACTATTCACTTTGATGTGCATATTGTCCCAGATTTGGCCTGTGGGAGCCCCTTCATGCTGGCTCCTGTGTTCTTTGGACATGTCCCCATAATTCTCTGGGCACTTTCTCTTGTTTTGGCATAAGATGTTTTAGGGTTATCTATACCTTGCCTGTCCCAGTCCTGGAATCATCCATTTCTCTAGAGAACCGTGGTTCCTTTTAGCAGGAATTGGTGGTTAGAAACCAGACTTGGTCACCTGTGGACGAGTTAGGGAATATACATACATATACACATATATATATGTGTGTGTGTGTGTGTGTATTCACGCACCTGCGTGTTTCCATCTGTATTTATTTCTTATCCATCCCTGTGAATTACCAGCCATGGTTCTCACTGCCACCTCCAACTCTAGTCTAATAACCCAGAGCTCAATCTCGGCTTCTCCCTTTTCATATTTTCAGCTCTCTTCTCCAAGAGTGAGAACTTGGCTCCCCTCCCTCATATATCTAACTGTTGGATCATTTACCATGTTGGCTGTTCTCCTCACATCCCCCCTCACGTCACTCCTCCTCACCCACCTGAACGCAAACACCTCTCCCAACAGGCCAGTCTGAGTGGCAGCCTCCTGCCTCACCTGTCCAGGCTCGGACACCCCACAGCAGCACATCCCCTGCGCCTGAGGACCTCCTCCCACCTTGAGCTCCAACACCCCTGCACATCCCCCACACCCCATTGTCGCTCTTCTCTCTCTCCTCAGGGTCTGACCCCCAGCGCCTGGCCGTAGCCCCACTTGGAGGCATCCTGTTTCACCATCACCCCACTCTGGGACCCCTCAGTTCCCCTCCCTCACTCCCACTTATGGAGATGCCTACATCGTTTTGTCATAACTAATGGCCTTTTTTTCTCCACGCTGATTTGATTCTGAAATAATGGGGCCAAATTTCCTTGAATAAGAATTATGTGCCAGCTCTTGGAATTCACCTTGTCATGTCTCATTCAAAACTGGGCCTCTAGAATTGTGTGACTGTATTAGAAGACACCCACAAAACAAGCTGGAATAATGCCATGTTCTAAGGCTCCTACTTGTAGTCCCAGGAGCGATAAGCACTTCTAATGTCCTTGCCCTCCATTGACACAGGTGAGAAAAAGAGCCACTGACACTCTCCGGGCAATCTAACCTTAATATGAGATGCCAGCAGCTTATAAATAACTCTTCAGGAAACTGAAATTTATGTGCCCATTTGGTGGGCTGAATCCTTGGTTTCATGAAATATAGAATTTATGTTCCAGTAGTAAAGTGAAAATTGATCTTGGTTTCATTGATGTGGTGGTTGTACCGCCAATTCTGTGACTGCTACAATCCTTACAGCCAATATGTATGTTCTTTGAAGCTTTCAAATATAGCAAGTTTTCTCCACCTTAAAATCCCTTTCTTGACTCTCCCAATCATTGCTGTGTTCTGTCCATTCTAGTGCCTCCTTTTGTTTGCCTAACTTGTCAAGCGTGTAGTCTTACATCAGTTGATTTGAACTTGGTGTCCCCCAGTCCCTCCTGATATCTCCCTCTACCCCGTTAAAGCACTTCCTTGAAGGTCTCCAAAACGTTCCTCTTATTCCTTTTCTTCTTGACACCCTTGAAGCAAATGCCACTGCTCCCCTTCCACTTCCTGGAGATCACTTCTGTTTTGGTTTCTGGATTAGCTTCCTCTGGATTCCATAACAAACTATCACAAACGGGATGTCTTAACACAACAGAAATGTGTTCTCTCACAGTTCTGGAGGCTGGAAGTCCAAAATCAAGGAGTTGGCAGTGTTGTGCTCCATGCAAAGCTCTAGGGAGAATCCTTCCTTGCCTCTTGCAGCTTCCAGTGGCTCCAGGCATCCTTGGTGTTCTTGGCTTGCAGCTGCATGCTCCAGTCCCTGCCTCTGTCTTCTCATGGCTTTCTTTTCTCTGTGTGCCCTTTCCTGTCTCCTGTAAGGATGCTTTCATTGGATTTAGGGCCCACCCTAACCCAGTGTGACCTCATCTCAATCCTTACCTTAATTACATCTGCAAAGACCCTATTTCCAATTAAGGTCACATTCTGAGGTTCCACATGAACATGAATTTTGGGGGACACTCTTTAACTCCCTACAGGATCAGTATTGAGGCTCGTCTTTGATTCCCAACATCCTCTGTCAGCTCTTGATCATTATGTGGATCAGACCATTGTTCTCCATCCACAGTCACACCCTGAGTAAGACTGTGATGTTCATTCTTGTTCTCACGGCTCAGCGGGAACTTGCAGCATGCATGTGAGTGGCATACAGTTCTAGTCGCCGGTCTTGAGCTGTGTCAAAGTCCAGTAGGCTCGGCTGCTTGTCCTACACTCTGTCACGCCTGACACATAAATCCAGAGTGTTTAGTACAAACCTATTTTCACTCTGTCTGTGATTAGCCAGGTTCACTTCCCAGCTCCTCCATTGTGCCAGAGCAATCTTTATTCTTATAAATGTCCAGGATACAATTAGGGTTGTCTCTGATGTAGCAATCTGAGAATTTATGGCAATGAAAGAGAAGGCACATGGCCTATAATGGGCTGATTGAGGAGGAAATTATGGAGGATACCTTCCTTTAAAGTATATTCCCTTTGGTAAATGAAGTTAGCTCAGAGTTGCTAAATAATGTATTACTATAAGTTATTATACTGTTCACAGCTTCAATTAAAAGTAATTTAAAGTTTTGCTACTCTCCAAGTATTTAAAAACTAGGACAAATGGCTATCACTAACAGGAGGGAAGGTCAATTATAGAGGGCAAATAATAAGAAAACAAGGTCATTTTTTTAATAGAGTTTGATAAAGTAGGAGGGGAAGAAGTGCTAACTTTTTCTTTAAAAATAGTTGTACACTATTGTGGTGGTGTTGAAATTTTTCTCAATTTCTCATTTCTGCATTATTCTTTTGCATTTTGACATCGCGTACTTGGGTTACATGTGTTAGACTGTTCCTGAAAATAAAATTGAATTCTTGTGGTCACAGATTTCCACTGTATAGAAAAACGTGGCATTTGATTCCAAAACTCCTAGTCTTAGTCAATGTGAATAGTTATTTTTGAGCAAAGGCCAGTAGATAGAAGTGGTAATTGCAGTTCGTGTTTCTGAGCTTCCTATATTCCGGACCTCATGCTCAAATGGACATATGTTTGCCTCTGGCCTTCACGCTTCCTGGTCTCCATGTCAACTGGAGATAAATTGAGACTCAGAGAAGTTAAGTAAAATTATCCACACCACTCAGCCAAGTCAGTGACAGAACAAGGATGTCATTCTGGGGTCTGTTAGCTATAAAGCTGTTCCTTTAAGTACTTGACTTTAATAAATGTAATAATTTTCAAATCTTAGTTTAATTCTCTCTAGATTTTTACAGTACTGTTAAGATTTCTCTGAAAACTTCTTTCTGTAAAGAGCGGAAATGTAGGTTATCCGACCATTGATTTCTACAGTGTTCCTGCAGCCATGTACAGAAGAAGAGCCACACGGAGAAGCATCTTCCTTTCTCCCGCCCGCTGGGGTGCCAAGCACTCCTGGTCTCACCCAGCATCCTGTGAGGGAGCGGGAGATCGGAGCTTCAGCTCCCTGCTCCTCATGCTTCTGAGATTGGGTGGTGACGTCCTCTCACACGTGAAAACAGTCACAGGGCAGGACAGAAGAGGGCTTCTGCAACTAAAGTCATAATAATGAACAAGGGCAGGAGAGAAGATAATGAGGAAGGAAAATGTTCTATGCAGAGTGCAGCATGAGGGAAAAGATTTCACGGCATAAAGAAACCACTTCTCCTTTTCACTGAGAAATACTGAAGATAAGTTATAAAATATAGTTAAACTCTATGACAAGCTTTTAAAATGGACATATAAAATAGCATTAATACTTTTCCAAATAGTTCTACTCCATAGAATTTCAAACAAGGTATTGGAATGTCATATTAAAAATGCTTCAGAGCTAAGGATTTACTTCCTTTGTGCTATGTAAATTATTTTGACCAAAAGACAGAATCTAATTAAGCTAAACCCTTTAGGCACATTAAACAATTCAATCTTCCTTCTCGTTCTGCAAATACGCTCATGTCTGAAGCCTGGTCTCCCAGCACTGCAGTGTACTGCTGGTTTCCAGGAATCCTGCTTCATAATGTCATAATTTCCATAAAGAGCCAAAGGGTATTTCCAAAGTCCATGGCAGGTAAGCAGAACATTCACGTGCGGGATTTCCCTCTGGCAATCGTGTCAAGAGGACTTCAGGGTAACAGTTATAAGAGGCATTGAGGTGGATAAAGACCTGAATTATTTTTTGAACTCCGGAAATTCACCGCAGTTTTAACCTTGACTGTGGCTGTGGTCCACTGCTGAATCCCCGTGGTTATGTCTAACCAGGGCTCCTGATGCCTCGTCAGCCACACTATAGAGCACCATGTTCGTGGGGTAAAATCATCTATGGTTTTCTGCTTTTCAGGGGAAAAAAAGAGACAGCTCTATTAAAGAGAAGAATTTCTAGGTACTTTGTGAGTTATAGCCAACTCACTTTCCTTTTCCACCCTTGGCTGTAAATGGCTTTCCTGCCGCCCAGCGCACAGGGAAGGCTGGCTGGAGGAGAAGCGGCTCTGGAAACCTTGTCCTCACCTTCCGCTAGCTGGCTCCCTCTGGGTGCACGGGGAGCCCAACACAAGCTGCATTCAGGGCAGCTTTCTTTGCTCTCACCAGGTACGGTCAAATAATTCACCCCCACAGCAGGGTGAATGTCCTTCCGAAACGGAGTTACCTTTCGCGTGCTGGCTTTTAGTAAATTACCGCACATGTCGTGTGAACAGATGGGAGCAGAGCCCTGAGAAGCAGAGCTGTGGAGGCAAATAAAACCGTCACAGTTGCGTTCTGGAGGAATTAGATTGTTCTTTAGATGCAACCTTGCGCAGCGTCTCTCAGAGATGTTGCTATCTCACGGTTGTGAGTTTGTTGAAGCCCCTCGAAGGCTCCTGTCCTCAGTAAAAAGACAGCCTAATTGGAGAGACAGAGCCCACACAAACAGGAAAGTCAGAAAGTGAGGAGGTCGCTCAAGCAGTTAGAGCCAAGGGTGCGCATGCTCTTGGCCAATTGTTCCCAATTCATCCATATTACTTGGAGAATCCATTAAAAATGGCAGATTCTTGGGATTTGTATTAGATTAAATACCACCCCCCAAAAAAGACATGTCCATGTTCTACTATCTGCCCATTGTGAATGAGATCTTTCTTGGAAGTTTTCTGCTGATGTAATTAAGTTAAGGATCTTCAGTTGGGACGATCTTGGATGACACGAGTGAACTCTAAATCCAACAAGTGTGTCCTTCTAAGAGAAGAGAAGGGGAGAGGCACACAGAGAGAAGAAGGCCATATGATGAGGGCCATGTGACGAGGAGGCAGCGACTGGAGTGATGCACCACAAGCCAAGGAAGACCTAGAACCCCCAGAGGTGGAAAGAAGCATGATATGGTTCTACCTCTAGAGTCTCCGAGGGCGTGGCCCTGCCCTCACCTTGATCTCAGACTTCTGGTCTCCATTTCTGTTGTTGCAAGCCAGGCTGTGGTCATTTGTTTTGGCTGCTGCAGGAGACTAATACAGGCCCCCCACCCCAGCCCACTCGAAGAGACTCTGCTGTGGTGACATGCAGGGTCACAAAGCTCTAAAGCGATTCTGATGATCAGAGAGGTTTGAGAAACCTATCAGATGGTAATCTGAGTCATTGGTCTGGCTCAGAGGTTCTTGACACCTAGTGTACATTGAATCACCTGGAGAGCTTAAACACACGGATGCCCAGGCCGTGCCCCCAGACACTGATTCTGGAGGCCTGAGGAGGAGCTGAGCCCCCAGGGACTCTAATGTGCAGTAAGGTGCAAGCTGGCCGCTACCTGAGATGTTAAAAGTGTGCAGACATTGCTCAGGTAGAGGTGGGGGTTCCTGTCGGTCCTCGTTCCACTGACTCCTCTGCAGCCACTGTCCTTGGAAACGGCCCTGTCCTGGGTCCTCCAGGCTCTGGCCACTTGGCTCACCCTCTTTGTCCTGACCCTTCTCCATCTGCCTGCACCTTTTTCTTTAAATAGAGGCATTTTTACTTACAGAATCCACAGATGGTAAGAATTCTTTGAGTTTTGACAGTTGTGTCTATCTGCGCAATCACCAACCAATCTCCTCCACCCCAGAATGTTCTGGATCCCCTTCTAGTCAATTCTGCCAACCAGAGAGGTGAAGAGTGCTATTATTTCTATCACTATAAATGAATTTTGTTTGTTCCCCTAATGTAACCTGTCCTCTTTACCTATTTTCAGATTTTTCTCTTAACTTTGGTTTTCACTGATTTGACCCTGACAGGCCCAGTTATAGTTGTCTTTGTTTTTATCTCACTGAGCTTCTTGGATTAGCGAGTTGCTGCTTTTCATTAAATTCAGAATTGCTTTTGGCCATTGTGTCTTCAAATATTTTTTTCTGCCCACTTTCTATCTTTCCTCTCCTTTTGGGTCTCTAATTTTCTGTCTTTAAAGTATCATCTCGGGCCCGCCTGGTGGTGCAGTAGTTAACTTCGCACGTTTCGCTTCTTGGGAGCCCGGGGTTCGCTGGTTTGGTTCCAGGGTGTGGACATGGCACTGCCTGGCAAAAAGCCATGCTGTGGTAGGCGTCCCACGTATAAAGTAGAGGAAGATGGGCACGGATGTTAGCTCAGGCCAGTCTTCCTCAGCAGAAAGAGGAGGATTGGCAGCAGATGTTAGCTCAGGGCTAATCTTCCTCAAAATAAATAAATAAATAAAAAAAAATAAAAATAAATTAAAGTTTCATCTCTATGCTAGAGTCCCAAGGTTCTGTCTCCATTCTTGACCTTTCTTCTGAGATGGAAATTTGCAGCTGAACTATAATTTTACTCCCTGATCCTTTTCCCCCTTCTGCGCTACCAACTTCTAAAACCACTTTGACACCATCATTCTTCTCGAGTATAAAGTTAGACACCTTAAGGTGGCACTTTCCAAACTGTGTTCCTCGTGATTGTTCCTTGAGGTGTGAACACATATTCTGTGAGTGTGTGTGTAAGTGTGCATGTGTGTGTGTCTGTGGGGGAGGCTCTACAGTTGCATAAATTTGCGACAGTCTTTATTCTAACTCCCCTTGAGATGCTGACCACTGTCAATTGCCATATAGATGCGCTTAGAAGTCCTGCAGTGAAGAAGAGTCTTAACTTTGGTTAAAAGTTAAAACATCATTCAAGATTTTTCAAAATTATTTGACCATAAAACTCTTTTCTTAAATAGAAATCTAATAAAATCCACGGAGCCAGTTTTGGGAAATACTACCGTAGGGCCATCTTTGGCTTAGATCTGTTCTATATGTATTTCCAATCTTCGTGAATTCTACTTCCTAATATCTCCCAAGTCTGTTTCTGCCTTGGTGTCCCCATTTCCATTGTCTTACCTTTAGGCCTCCACCCCCTCGCAGGACTGTTGCACAGTCTCTGAGAAGTCTCCCTCTTTTTTAACGTTCTGCCTCTTTAATCCAGCCTTCACTTTGCTGCCAGAGTAATCTTCTTCAATGCAAGTCACTTTCTTTCTTAGAAACTTTCCTGATCAGCAGCCCTTCCACCTCTTATCCAAGCTCCCTCCCAAGGCTGTTATGGTCTGAGTGGGAGTTTCCTGAAGGAAAAGGAAGCAGGACAGCAGCTTTTGAGGCAGGGTAGAGCTTGGGCAGGGCACTTGAGGTAGTGGTATTGCCTGGAAGGCCATCCTTGGAATCACAAAGCTGGGCCGAGAGAAGAAAGGAAAGCAGCAGCTGGAGACTAGAACCAAAGCTATGCGCTGAGAGAACACAAGAAAGAGCGCAGCTGGAAGGACTGGGAAGAGGAACTGGGTCGAGCGGTGGGAGAGGAAGTGTTGAGAGAAGGAAGCAAGGTAAGATGAGTGCTGGGCGTTGCTGGGCATTCCTTCATGTAGACTCTGACCCTTCTCCAGGTCAGGTACGGTGGTGACCATGCAGGCATTCCTACCTGTCTCAGCTGCTTCCCTCCATGGACCTTGTGGCCTAGCTCACTGATGCCTAGAGCCCCCGGTCACATCCTGCCTTCCCCGGGCCCAGCTCACGGAAACAGCGTGAGGCCTTCCCAATCCCACCCCTGAAATAAATGCTCCTTCTCTTTTGGTTCCTCAGAACTTGACTTCTCTATTCTTGACATTATTTTCCACTTTAGTTTTTAAATTAACATTTTATTCTTTTAGAGCAGTTTTAGGTTCACAGCAAAATTAAGGGGAAGGTACAAAGATTTCCTGTATACCCCTGCCCCCACACATGCACAGCCTCCCCCATTATCAACATCCCCCACCAGAGTGGTACATTTGTTACAATTGATGGACCTACAGTGACACATCATCATCACCCAAAGTCCACAGTTTATGGTTCACTCTTGCTGGTGGACATTCTGTGGTCCTGGAGACATGTGTAATGACATGTATACATGATAATAGTGTCATACAGAATAGATTCGCTGCCCCAAAAATCCTCTGTGCTCCACCTGTTCATCCTTCCCTCTCCTCAGCCCCTGGCAACCACTGATCTTTTCATTGTTTCCATAGTTTCCCTCTTCCAGAATGTCCTATAGTTGGAATCACACAGCATGTAGCCTTTTCAGATTGGCTTCTTCCACTTAGGAACATGCATTTAAGTTTCCTCCTTGTCTTCTCATGTCTTCTCGGCTCCTGTCTTTTCAGCACCGAATAACATTCCAGTGTCTGGAGGAATCACAGTTTAGTTATTCATTCACCTACTGAAGGACATCTTGGCTGCTTCCAGGTTTTGGCAACTTTAAATAAAGTTGCCGTAAACGCTCATGTGCAGCTTTTTGTGTGGACATAAGTTTTCAACTCCTTTGGGTAAATACAAAGGAGTGTGATTGTTGGACCATATGGTAAGAGCATGTTTAGTTTTGTAAGAAACCACTAATCTGTCTTCAAAAGTGGCTGTACCATTTTGCATTCACACCAGCAATGAATGAGAGTTCCTGTTGCTCCACATCCTCACCAGCATTTGGTGTTGTCAGTGTTCCGGGTTTAGCCATTCTAATAGGTGTGTAGTGGTATCTCACTGTTGTCTTAATTTGAATTTCCCTGATGACATGTGATGTGGAGCATCTTTCCTTAGGCTCATCTGCCCTCTGTCTGCTTTGTTTTTCAATCCTTTTTTATATTTTTGTTTCTCCTTGTTAGAGCGTCCTTACCATGTCGGTTGGGACTGTAGGACTTGACACACATGGTCTCCTCTTGCTCTCAATGTTTCTCTCATGTATTGGGTGTTTAGTGTGTGCAGGCACAGTGAGATGATCTACACGAAGGAATTAATACTTTTTCCCCAAGAATAGAGCATGGTTTTTCCTTTATTCGAATCTTTTTTGTATCCTTCTGTGGAATGTTGAATTGTTCTTTATGAAGTTCTTGCATGCTCCTAGATAAGTTTCTTCCGAGTGTTTTGTCTCCTAAGCACTTTACATGCAATTAATCCTCAGAAGAAATTATGAGATAGGTACTGTTATTATCCCATTTTCCAGAGAAGTAAAGTGAGTTACCTCTCACAGTGGAAGCAGCCAAGGCTCTCTGAATCCTGAGCCCAAACGCTTGATTGTAAAGCTGTATTGCTTCTTAAGAAAAGTAGGTTGAGTCCCTGGACCTATTCACTGCAAATAAGAAAATAAAAATTTGAGGAGCTGGTCTGAGAATGAGATGGGGTCCTGCTGTTAAGCATTAGTGAGATGGGCAGGATTCTCTGGGTCCCTCAGCTGACTTTACGAAATGGCTCATTTCTAATTCCATGCTTCCTCCCACCAGTGAGACTCATCCTCACCTCTCCTGATCCAGTGAGACCCACAAGATTTATCTCACCTGATTGAAATCAAGAAGAAGGAACATAAACATTTGTCAAGATGGCCTACAGGTAGACGTAAGTCTTTATACGGTCCCTTAAGGAGAGAAGAGGGAGAAGACAAGAGAATGGAGGAGGTGGGAGGGAGACTAGAGAGAAGAGAGACAGAGAGTCAAAGACAGTGACGGAGAGAGGGAGAGACAACAGAGGAGAGAAACATGGGAATGGAGGCTTGATGGATTTTAAACGAGAGTTAGAGATTGCATTCTGCTATTTTCTTGGATGTGAGCTCCTGCGTGAAGTCACCTGGATATTGATGTGTGTGGCCCTTGTGTAACTATTGTTCAGAGCTCCCCACACACTGGAATCCCAAATCTCTAGTCTAGACTCTAGGAGTCTGCAGGTGCCCTTTGCATGGGAGGAATGCCAGCAGCCCATTTGAAAAACGTCGTCAGAGTTGCAACCACAGGAACCAAATCAAGAACACTGCAAAGACTGGAGGCAATCAAGCCTAGGGCTTCCTTTGCTCCCTCGGTCAGACGTCCCCCACTGTTACACTGTCAGGCCAGCGCTGGAGCTACCAGGTGGCACCACTAACAAGAAACTTCCCCACGGGTCTTAGCAAAGGCATTGGCACTCCTGGATTAAATAAATTACAAATAAATCAATATTAATAATAGCACAAATCTTGATGCAATCACATTTGATAAGGACAAAAATGAACATTTTGATAATTATTTGATATGAAAAATAATGAACCTATTACGATCCAATTATATTATTTAAAACTACTAGAAATGACACGTTATTTTTATGTATTATGTCCATTTCATGTATCTATAGGCTAAATACAAATTGATATCAACAACTGTGACATTTAGTTTAACACATTTATGGCTTTTATCTGAATTGTCCCTAAACAAACTTGACAGCATTTACTGGCAGCCCATCACACACAGCAGCTGGTGGCTTCTGGGAAAAACATAGTTGATTTTTATCATCTGTGCTAAAGACAAGGCGTCCTGTTTGTTTCATTGAGAAATCAATACATATTCTTTTCGAGTCTCCTCTATAGGCAGAAAGCCATATGCCTCACAGCATTGATTTGTTGATAGCATCTACTTTTCTCCAAAACAATACTGACAATTTTGCTTAAATAAATGAAAATTCCATTTCCACATTCTCATGTGGCAGGAACAGTGAGTGAACAATGAGTCTCATAAATGGCCTAGAGTATCATTATTGACAAAGAACATTCTGATCCTTCTCTTCATTCATTGTCATGACACCCCTCCCATGATTTGATGCTATAATATCTATCAGATACAGTTAGTGTGAGCAATACATGCAGCCATTGACACTAGTTGCACGAAATGAAGTCAGTATTCTCTATTCCAATGAATGTAGCCTTTCCAACTCAGGTTTCATTTTGGTATGCTTTATTGTTACTTTTTAATTCCTCAGATCTCAAAGTAATACATGGAATTGATTCATGTTAAACATCTTACGATGCATTTGCCTGTTAACTGATTTTAACAAAAAATTATTACAAATTCCACCAAAAAAAGGGAGAGGACAGAAAGAGGAAGAGAGGGGGAGCCATTTTATAATTTATCAGAGATCTTAGTATTAGGATTGTAAACCAGAGGGGCACTGACTAATCTTTGTCTAGGTTGGCTAGGGAATCTGGAAATAGGATATTGGTGGAAAAAGGACAGAATGCCTCAGCAACTTGTCTGGCTGTTGGGGAAATTTGCAGAGCAACTTTCTTAAAAGCTGCACATAAGTAACTGACTGCTAGGAGCATCATGTGCTGCACAGTGAAAAGCATGGTGGAGCCAAGATCCCTTCTGGACAGTCATCAGATAATTACAGAATATACAACACATCTGATTAATGCAAATAGTTATGCTGAGCTGTGTATGTTGGAGTTTTCAAGTAAATGGTCACACCATTTTCAATGCAGTCACAATGTTTTACCATGAAAACATTCTTTTCTAAAAGTGAACAAAACTCTCCTTAGAGTCAAATCAATACATATGAATCAAAGCATTTATTGTGGTTCCAGCAACTATTTGATCTGAATATTACTTTCTTTTATTTGCAGTTTTGTTTTATTATGAAGTAAGTGGTCTTAGAAGTTGGTTGTTCCATAAACCGTTTTTTGCTGCCATATAAATACATCCTGAAGAGCAGCGTATGTTTTCCTTCTGCCAGCCCTGCTCCTGGAGGTATACCAACCTCCTAGAGGCATTAGATTTATGTGATTTTGGTGTTATTTGACTTTACTAATGCAGGGTTGCTTTTGGGCGGCACAGGACTGCATCTATATTTTCTGCAGTCTTCTATTTCTTACAGCTGACATCCCAGGAATTCAGCAGCTTCTTCAGTCAGCTTCTGAGTAACATGTTTCTCTGTATTAGAACTATAAACTTTTCTAAGGATCGGATTTAAGAACCATTTTTGAGAACCTACTATCTTCCAAATACTCTAAGTGCTGGAGGTACACAAACGAAAGTGATATCTTCTCCATCTACAATCTAAAGGGAGCACAGGAGATACACCGATAGTTGCAATATAACTAGATGCCAGCCATTGCTGAAACACCTTCCATGCCACTTCATGTGATCCTTATGGAAACCTTAAGAGTAGTATTGACGTCCTAATTTGAGAGACGAGGAAACTAACTGCAGAGAGGTGGGGAAATGTGAAAGGTATGGTAAGTCAGACAGGCCTGGGTTCAAAGCCCTGGTTCTGAGGCTACCCAAAAGTGGATGATCTTGAGTTACCTGCTGCCCTAGCAGACGCTTTTAGTTGCCTCCTGAATGGCGGGCCCTAAAAGACATGCTCACATTGTAATCCCCAGAACCTGTGGATATTACCTTACTAGGCAAAAGATGGGATTCAGTTAAGGACCCTGAGAGGATGAGCTCATCCTGGGTTATTTGGTTCAGCCTTGACTTGGCACAGCCAAGGATTTAGCTGTGCTGGGTTTCAGTGGGAGGGACCACGATTCAGCCTGGGACTTTGTCTGCATGCTGTGGACTTCTTTATGCGTATGTCGTGACTTCTCTTATGTGATGGCCCAGCATCGGTCAGCTCCGTGACCATCATGTTGAGCAGGAAGGAACGCGTTATTTCCTTAGCGGTTCTTTCTCCGTCGGTCACTACCTCCTGCTTTGTTGGTATGTTGTTTATATGTTGTATCTGTAAGATGATGAGGATCTGGCAGGCGCAGTGGGAGGTGAACTGAAATGGGAATCAGAAGAGGTTGGTTCCAATCCTATAGTGGGCAGAGACCCCTCCCTCCTGTTCCACATCAGGCAGACCCAGGAGGCATTAAAAGGTGTTGAAAGAATGAATGCATGAGAAAGTGAGAAATCCTGTTTCTGGTTCCTGAGGACTAATGGAGCCCCAGGTTTCACATCAGTAAGACAGGGGCCCCTGGTCAGCCCCAAATGGCTGTGAGGACCAGGTGAGTTAATGTACGCTAAGGGGTACTTTCAGTACACCAATATATGGGCCTGGCATGTGGGAGATTTGGCTGTGTATCTTTTAGTGCACCGTAAAGGCACTGTCAATAACTATAGGTGATTAAAAAATGCCTTGTGGTCCCAATTTTTATGTGGAAGTTTATGGAATTCTGTAGAAAGCTTTTGAAAATGCCACCAAGGGAAGGAGAAATCTTACTCAATAAAACTGTAACTTCCCTAACTGCTTTGGTAGAAAGGAATGTGCAAGGGGCCCGATGCTAAGCATTAAGAAAATTCCAAGTAGCTGAGAATGTTCACTAGCAAACACACATAACGGTCTGAAGACAACCTGTCAGTGGAGCTTTTGAATGTCAGGGTATGGAGGAGGGAGCCTGTGGAGGATGGGCTCATCCAGGGTGGCGGGACCATGGTTGGCGGAAGGACAGATCCGGGAACGGTGGAGATTGAGGCAGAAGACTAGGCCCTGATTTCAGAATCAGAGCTCTGCTGGCGAGATTTAGCTTTTTCAGGATGGCTGGGAGTCACTGAGGGGTGTGGGTAGGGTCAGTACACAGTCAGATCCGAGTTTTAGAAAGCAGCTCACGCAGTGAGGAGAGAAAATTAGTTGGGGAGAAACTGGAGGCAGAGTCGGTGATGTAGGAGGTGATTCTAACTTCCCAGCTGAGTGTGCTAGAAGCACCTAGCAGAAAGGAGGCGATGTGAACAGGGAGTAGTAGGAAATGGATTAAAAATTAATTTAAGGGGGGAAGAGAAAAATGTAGAGCCAAAACTGTAAAGTTAGATGCAATTTAGGATACAAAAAGAACACCAGTGAAAGAAACCAATAAAGGACACTATAGCGGAAAAAACAGAAAACAGGGGTTTGTATATTACTAATGCACAGCATTTGGGAAGACTTCAGGACTCAGGGTACCAAGGTAGATAAAATCTAAGGCTGAGACTAGGCTGAGGGACACACCCAGGCCTGGGACACAGCCTGGGAGGTTGAGTGGTCTAATCTTACCATTCTGAAATTTATGAAGTGCTTGGTGTGCATAAAAGTCATCACTTGTATGCAGGGGTGGGTCCAAGTTTTGAGGGCCCAAGGCTTAGACAGTTTCTAGAATCTTCTGTAAGAAAGTGAATACAAAATTAAGTACTGGGCTTTGGGGTCTGTGAAAGTGAGGGACCCTGATCTTCAGCTTCATTACCTTCTAGGTAAATTCGCCCGTGTGTAGTGGAAGGTGTGAAGTATTATATAGAACAAACAGCCATGGACCACCATCCAGCTTAAGAACTCCAACCCCATGAAGCCCACCTCCCACCCCCTCTCCCACAAGAAGTATCACTCTCCTGAATGTGGCCTCATCTTTCCCTCACGTCTTTACGGAGTGTGCCACATATGTATGTATCTGCAAACAATAGTTTATTTACTTTGCATGTTTCTGGACTTTATATAAATGATGTCAAAATACACATAGTATTTGGCAATTTGCCTTTTTGCTCAAGGTACTTGTGAGATTCATCTGTGCCGATGCGTGTAGCTGTTGTTGGTTCCCTTTCCCTCACATTGTCTAAGTACAGGTGGCCCCTGCTTTGCATAGTACCGTGGAACACATACGTATCAGAATCTTCCCCTGGACTTGCTTGGTTCCGAGGTGTCTTAGTCTCTTTGGGCTGCTAGGATAAAATACCACAGAATGGGTGGCTTACAAACAACAGAAATTTACTGCTCACGGTTCTGGAGGCTGGAAATTCACAATCAGGGTGCCTGCCTGGTCTGGTGAGGAAGCTCTTTCAGGTTGCAGACTCCTCACTGTCCTCACATGGTCGAAGGGCTGAGGGAGCTCTCTGGGGTCGCTTTTATAAGGACACTAATCCCATTCATGGGGGCTCCACCCTCATGACCTAATCACCTCCCAAAAGCCCTCTCCTCCTCATACCATCACCTTTGGGGTTAGGATTTCAACATATGAATTTTAGGGGGACACAAACATTCAGACCACAGCACATGGTAACCGAAATTGTGTATCAGAGTATTTTTCATCAGTCTTCTGTCCAAACTTGCCAGATTTTTGCTGTTATGTATCTTGTACTTGACTCCAGGTGCATGTGCCACAGGTTTTCTAAGGTAAACAGCTACAGGAAGATGTCCTGGGTTATGGAGGATCTGCTTTTTCAACTATGCTAAATAATGCTCAGTTGTTACCCAGCAGGTTCCACTATATCCCTCCAGTGGAGGATAAGGGGTCCCTGTGCTCCATTCACTTCTTTACTGATTTACAATTTTTTATCAATCTGGTGCATGAAAACTAGTCACCCATTCTGCATCTGCTGGATTTTAGTGAGGCTGAAAGTATTTTCAGAAGTTCGTTAGCTCTGTGTGTTCTCTCTTTCCTGAACAACTCTTCTGGGCTTTCGCCCACTTTTGCACGAGGTTGCTGCTTCTTCCTCCCTGCTTGTTTTGGAGTTCTTTGCATGTTCTGAAAAGTAATCCCTTCTTTGCTACATGTGCTTTAAAGTTTCCTCATTAGTGGCTTACTTTTATTTATTTAGTTATTATTTCTGATTAAGTTTTTAATCTTAAAATCCATCTTTTTCTTCATGGTTTTGAACCTTGTGTCTTGTTTAAGGACATTTCCAAAAATGTCACAAGGATAATCTCTATTGTTTTCTAAAAGTTATGAGGTTTTAATGTACCTGGAATTGATCCTTGTGTGCTGTGAGGTAGAGACCCAATTTCATTTTCGCCCCCTGGGTAACAATCGTTCCAGCACTATTCGTTGAACATTGAATCCTTTCTCACAGCTCTGTAACGCAGCCTCTGACGTATAAGCAGTTTCCTGTCTCTGGGTCTGTCTGGGTCTCTACTTCGTTCTGTTTGTTTATTGTCTAAGGCTTCGTGAACGCCAAGCAGCATTAATGACTGCAGCGTCCCAGTAAGTGCTGAAGTCTGGGTGGGCAAGGCCCTCTTCACTGACCTGTGAGGGCATACATTCTTCCAAAGAAACAAGTCAACTCTTTCAGCAGCCCAGCAAACTAACCACAGATCGATCCAACTAGCTGCCTTGTCCCTGCCTATCACTGCGGACCCTGCGGGAGAAGGTGACCCATCTGTGCAGATGAGAATTTCCACACACTTTCTGAGTCTGGCCTCACCTTGGCCATCTCTCCATGGTCAGTTTCCTCTCTTCTCCTTCAGGGGATATTCCAAACTTTCATCTCCCTCTTCAAGTCCCAAACCCACTCTGACTTCTCTCTTAGCTGATGATGTACTGAGGCCGACCAGCTGGAGATGCCTCCAGATCTGTCACCCATGCACAGACTTCTCTGCACGTGCCGCTATCCTGCCTTCAGCTCTGCTCTGAACCGAGTCCCCAGGGACCTTGCTTCATCCTGTCCCTTATCTTCCCTGGATTTCAACCTCTCCTCCATTGCCTCCTTTCCTTTTGCATGTTCTCAAATTTCTTCATCTTTAACAACACAACAAAAATATAAGACGAAACAAATTTAAAATGAAAACACGAAAGTCCTTTCCTTAGCCTCTGTTAACCATCTCAGGGAAGGAGGGGATTGCAAGATGGTATTGGGGCAGAGGACCCAGTCACGTGGTAATCCTGCCCTCCAGTCCTCCAGTCACCACTCTCCCTTTACATGCTCCCCCTGGGCAATTCACCACCCGCCCCCCTCCACCCCCCATCAGCTTCAGCTGCTGCCTCTCTGCAGGTGACTCTTAGATCCCCTTCTCTAGGCCACATAGTCTCCTGAGCACTAGACGTGAATATCCTGTTGCTTCTAGACCCTTCCCCTGGCTGACTCGGATGTACCTCAAACTCGGAGAACTTATTATCCCCAACTCATAACCCCTGTTCCTGAATTCTTAATATTGTCACTGCAGCCAGATCTGAAAGCTGTTTTTGAGTCCTCCATGTTATTTCCTACACCCCCTTGGTTGCAAAGTCCTGTCCTCTTACCCCTGAATATTTCTCAAATGTAACAACTCTTTTCTAGCTTCACCTCTTGTCTGAGCTATCCTAATAACCTTCATCCCAGTCTCTTTCCCTGGAGTCTCATCCTTCACACAGCTACGAATTCTCTTTCTAGAATTAGATAGCTTCCGTTCCTGCTCCAATTTCCTTGATGTTGTCCATTGCCTACAGAATGAAAACGTTTACCTGTTGTTACCAGACGTGCTAGGCCCCCTGCACCCCACGACCTACCCCACTCCAGTACTTCAGTCACATCGGCCTATTTTCAGTCTTGGCACCTTTCTGGTTTGGAGCTGTTGTATATACGGCTCTTTCAGTCATAACCTGTCCTTTCACATTCCAGTTCAAATGGCATTTCGTCTGAAAGAAATCCTTTCTTGACCAACTCACTGGATGAGGTCCCTCTGTCCTAACTTTCCTTTACACATGTACCGGTTTTTAATCACACAGACCATTTAATCACCTGGCTAGCTATTTGTTTAGGGTCTGTCTCCCCTTCTGGACTTTAAGTCCCAAGAGAGCGAGGGTGCTGTTGGCAACTGCTCACCACTGGAACTTCAGCACCTCCCACTACTGGGCGTCCCCTCTCCCCTTCAGTGTGTTCTGTGCCAATAATTGCTAGTGCTTGTAGATATTTCTGGACCTTTGCACATGCTCTTTCTTCAGCTGAAAATATCCCCTCCTCACGCGGTGACTTGGCAAACTCCTACCTCCCCATCAACCTCACCTCTAATGGTTCCTCCTCTCTGAAGCCTCTGACCGCCCTGGGCTGACTTGCTGCCTGATCCTCACACTCTCGCTGGGTCAGACCACTAGAGCAACTACGTGTTGTTTTCTTCACCTATTTGAAATTCCTCAAAGACAGGGGTTGTAATTTTTCCTTTTAGGTTTCTCTAAACCTAGCATACAGTCTGACATACAGCCTGTCCTCAATGAACATTTGTTGAATGAATGAAATCTAACAGATGGAACACATTAGTACTCTATCAGGTATATTAAATAGTAGTATATAAACTAAGTATGACCCTAAGTGGAAATCCATGAAATAGGAGTTGGGGAATCATATTTGAATAATAATAAGGGTAACAATTAATATCACTGTAGCTCACTAAATGGAAGGAAAAGTTTGTGGTGTCTGCGAGGTAGGTAGATGGGCTGGTATCTCATTGTGTTAAACGTACAACCTCTGACAAATTCCTGACTTGTCCTGCCAACAAGTTCTTCACTGAAGAGAGAGAGCACAGGAGAGGAAATGCTGCTCTACACTTAATTCTGACAAAAAGGTTCACTGATTGCGGATGAAGTAATAAAAGCCTTGGAAGAAAAGGAACATATCATTTTTTAATTTGTATAAATGATAGAAGGGGATACTGGGCATGGTCAGATGTGGGCTCCAGATTTTAGAAAAGATTTCAGGGAAAAGACCGGAGTAAGCCCATAGACAGATACCAAAATCAGAATCAGAGATACCAAAGTTGATTAAAGGAATTGTTTTAAAACGGAAAAATTTTAACATGTGGTATCAAATTGTCAGAGGGAAAGAAAACAAAGGTATCTAAAAAATTGCATACAACATTTTCCCATGGTTATACAGAAGAATCTGAGCACAGAGATTTTTCCTTTTGAAAAATTAATTTCTGATTATAGAAGTAACTTAATGATAAGTTCATATCTAAGAGGCACGGGTTTATCATAAAATGGGAGGCACATAAAGATGAATATAGAATTTGGTCCTAAACCATAAAAACAGGGTCAGGAGGGTAGGCTAAAGCCCCAGTGGGCTCAGAGGCCAGGTCCCAGTCAAGCCTTGATTTGAGCAGGTCCTATGAAAGAGCAGGGCTGCTTTTCTGAGTGTAGGATAGTGAACAGAACCTCTCACCCTGTTAAATGCTGACATTTCAGTCAAAAATAACAATACTGAAATTGGGCATCCTACTGGAAAGGAGAGGAAAGAATGGTTAGGAGACAGAGCCCAAGTTAAAAGTTCACCTAGCCACTTGAAAATGTGGTACATCAGGGAGACAGGGGCATTTGCTGTGGTATTTTCTGTATTTCCTAAATGTTTGAAATTTTTCATAATTAAAATTAAAAACATTCAAAAGGAGCAACTAAACAAACTAAAGGTAGAACTAAACCAAGCAGGGAGATGGACTAAAAAGGGGAGACAGATTGCCTGGGGGTCCTTCCATCCCAAATACTCCACAATTAGAAATTCCTCTGTAGCCAGTTCTGAGGGAGAAGGGACATTTTACAGCGATACCTCAATAGTGCAGAGCTCTCCCAGCGCAGGCAGCACTTTATACAGATACGTGATTACTCTTGTAAGTTAATGTCACTTTGCTCCAGGTCCTCTGTAAATACTTCAGGTAAAATACGGTGTCCTATCCCAAAAAGGCATTGCATATATGCTTAAATGACTCTCACTCATTTCCACGCTTCTTTTGGCAGTATAAAGCATCAGTGCAAGTCCTAAAGGGGAGGGGACACTTCCTGGGTGCCCGCTATGGTCCAGGCCCTGGCACCTATCATCTCCTTTAGTCGCCCTAACAAGCCATGACAGTGAGGTCTGACAAGGCTAAGGTACCTGCACAGGCCCACATGCCTGGTGAGAAGCCAGGTCCACCCGACTTTAGAGTGCGTACTTTCCCCACTGGGTACAATGTCCCCCAACTCACAAAGGGGGAAAAACGAGCCACCCCGGATTACTAAAAACCATACAATGTGTATAACCTTCCTATGATAGTGGTGAAGAGCTTATTTACCATGTGGTTCCCCTACAGTTCTCAAATATTTCCAAGTGTTCACCTCAAGTCAGATTCTGAAGTATATGGAAGGAAGCATTTTTTTGTTACTTTTATTTTACAGATTTTATACATTTATACAACATAAAAAAGCATAAAATACTGAACTCTGTTTTCTTATTTACATGGTGAAAAATTTTTAATAATCAAAATTTCTTATCATAAAAGATGATTTTAAGTAGAGCACAAATACTGTCCACGATTGATGATTCAATGAGATAACACAAAATATGCTCTATGTCATGATTTTTCACTCTACAAGAAGATCTCTAGTTCAGTTTGTCTAAATGCAACAACTACCCAGTTACATTCACTTTCATGAGCTACACACTCTTTCCTGTCCTATTCAAAAGAGACTGTGGAGGAGCTGTGAAGATGAGAGCTGTGAGTCTGCACCACCCAACATCCAGCAGCAATTAGCATGCTTGCTTGCTTCTTTTAATTGTCTCAGGACCGATTATCTTCAATGATAATAGTTCTTCTAGGGTAGGGTTCAAGTTCTACAAATATGTATTGAAATTCATATTCGCCACTTTCTGGGTTCTGGAAAAAAAATGTATTTCAAGGTGTTATTTTTCTTTCCAGTGCTTTCAGTAGCAAACACTGCATTCAGAATCATCTAACCCACTACGATTGAGCCTCACACCTCTTTCACTTCGAGATGCACGGTTCCTTGCTTCCCAGGCTCGGAGCCCTGGATGTAGAATTTCACACGCATGTGTTTCAGCCCATCTTTTACGTATTCAATAAAACTGTCAAGAAAATGAAGGAAGATAAGCCTAAACTCCTTTCATTTAAAAACCATCCCCGAGCTTTCCAGACTCAAGCAAAGTGCGGTACCTGACGTGCTGCCTTCGTCCGCGCCGCGTCGCCTCCCCGTAGCCTTTCACAGGCTCCCCAAAGACACTGAGCACCTGGAGCATAAAGACAATGCTTCATTCGGTAAGAGCTATTTTTTTTTAAGCTTTCTAAGGAAATATTTTCTGACAAACCAAGTGATTTATTTTAGGAAAAAAAAATCAGTAAGCCTAGGACCCTTTCCAAACGACAACTCCAATGACGAGAGAACTGAAAAAATTATCATGTAAAAATCATCCCATAAATAACTTAAATATTTAAGGCACAGAGATTGAAATAAGTAACTTCATGGTGTTACGTGTAGTTTCACAACAGCGTAGGAAGCTAGTCCCACTCCCCTTATAAAAACAAACAATGAAATAAAGAGTTCAGATATTTAAAAGTTCAAATATTTTTAGTGAAATTTACCTAATGGGGTCTAATACTAAAAACTATGAGAGCAAAATAGTTTTTTAAGTCCTTAAACACAGTGAAATAAAAACAAGTCATAACGATCTCTTATTACCAGACCTAGAGATGGGAATCAATTACTTGTAATGGGAAAACTCACAATGAAGTGCAAATGTAGTTTTTATTGAATTTAAAATGCAAATACTTCGCAATCTTTAAAAAAAATAGAAATCTGATATCAAACTAAAACAAATATTGCCTCAACTCTATAAAAGTTTTCTTATTTTGTCTGTTGGGAATCTTCAGTATCACATTTTTCAGGTATAAACAGGCATAAACATTTTTCAGGTATAAAAGGAATAATGTTAAGATAAGAGAGAAATATTTAAGAACTGAGTAGCTGAAACAAACTGAACACCAGTTCAGGTAGTTTACTTTAATAGATTTAATACATCGCATCAGAACGTGGGAATTTTCTCTTTTTCAACCGGGCACAGCTCCTGGCAAAGAACAGGCTCTTCAGTTTGACAAATTGAATTGTTGAAGTTAGTATTTGCAGAGCTCTTTTAGGTAGCAAATTAAGTTATAACTTTAATAATGCCCACTCTTTGTGTTTATTTTGTATAGTTTTGTTCGAAATGCTGCAGATCTCTGAAAGGCTGAGTTTGTGAATAATACAGCCACTCTTCATCTCTTTTTAGAGTTGTGTCCAATCATTTAATTATGCTACTACTCATATTTGCTTTTGTGGTTTCTAAAGAGTTTCCGTCAGGTATCACATGGACTCCCGATAACTATAATGGGAATCTTCCTCATTTCCTACTGTTTTCATCTTACTCAGAGATGCATCTCCCTCCCTGCCTCCTTCTTCATGGTTCTCAGACTGTCCAGTCCCCTTAAGAGAAATCAGCAGATTTCAAAAGAAACATGCCAGAGAGCATTAGCTTCTGAGGATTCCTCCCTGACATGAGGAGAAATGGATGGAGCACTCGGAGGCGTGCCCCAGGGAAAACTAGTGCAGGGTACTTGGGCTGAGAGCGTGCATTTCCATCTTTCCCCTCCCAGGGAGTGCATGTTCTGTTTCTTTGGCACTACTCCTTGCCTGTGTGAGAAACAGCCCTCATACTTAAGATGTTATCTGCTGTCTTCTTTGAGGGTACAAGAGTGAGGATTCCAGTGAGTACTATTTCTCAGTGCTGGAGCTCTCTGCCTAGGGATGAGGAATCGGGCATTCCACAGGCTCTGCTGCCTTTCTATCTGCGACTGGAAAGCCTCACAGAAAGCCTTCCTTCTGGACAGGATCCTTCAAAGAACTGAGGTGGCTCTTCCACGTCTCCCTCCTCCCAGGGAATGGTTTCGGCAGGTTGTGCTTGAAAGCATAAGATGTGGAATCGGACGAACTTGGATTCAGGTTCGGGCTCTTCCACTAATCGGCTCTGATTTTAGTGGAGTCATTTAATCTCTTTAAGTGTCAGTTTCCTCTTCTGCAAACAGGGTAACAGCAGTACCTAACGCAAATGGTTTCTGTGCATTTAACAAAGACGATGCACTGGAACACTGAGCACACTGCTTGGCACACACTGTGCTCTCAATAAGCATCAACAGTTACTATTATGATCATGAGGTCATGAATCAGGTATTTTTAAAGGACTAGACTTAGTGCGTGAGTTTAATACTCTGGTATAGTCTAAGAATTTATTATTAATGACAACTAGTAAAATAACTCTCTCGTACAACTAGGATGAAAACACCCCTACATGGAACTTTGGCTGCTCCTTTTTTTTTCCTGCTTTTTTCTCCCCAAATCTCCCCAGTACGTAGTTGTATATTTTAGTTGTGGGTCCTTCTAGTTGTGGCATGTGGGACACCGCCTCAGCATGGCCTAAAAAGTGGTGCCATGTCCGCGCCTGGTATCTGAACCGGTGGAACCCTGGGGCCGCCGAAGCGGAGCACGCGAACTTAACCACTTGGCCACGCGGCCGGCACCTGGTTGCTCTTAATCAAAGCATTTCTAGTACAGAACAAAGAGCTAATAACATAATCACAATCCAAGCCTTATGGTTTTATCATACACAAACTTCACTAGTCTCAGAACTGGTACACGAATTCTGCCCACTCCCCTCGCTCCCCAACATTTTCTCCCGATTATCAGAGTCCGTGTCACTCAGTCTTGAGTACTAACCTCGGGGTGTGATCTGCATTTTTCTAAGGCTTTCCCATATATCTTATTAGGACTGGATGAAGAAAAAAGTTCTTTGAAAATCGTGTAGAACAAGCCACCTGGAAATCACAGAAAAAGAAGATCAAGCAAAGTGAAGCAAGACAAATGATAAATAAAAAAGATACTCAGGGGTATTATACTTGCTGTGTTTTCAACCTGTAATGCTGACTCCAATAAGCACCACTATCAAATAGGTAAAATCTCGTCCGGCTTCTTTCACTGTAAAGAGAAAACACCGAGTCACACATGAGTAGGAACACGGGTGGCCACAGTATTTCCAGGAGGTGACATGGCCTCAGGACCTAAGTGGGTCTCCACGTGTTCCACAGCAGCTGTCCTCAAATCTCCCTGCAAATCAGAACCTCCTCAAGAAACTTTTTAAAGAACCTCAGTAGAATTCTGGGAGGAAGGCCTAGAAGTCAGTATTTTTATTTTGTTTAGCATAATTTTAATACTTCCTTACTTTGTAAGCTGAGGAAATCCTTTTAACAAGTGATCCAGCCTCTCAGTGTGAAAACAACTGTCACAGATTAGGCAACAGGCGATACAGTTTGCTGTCAGATTAAGGAAAGTGCTGGCTTTGTCAACTGAGTCAAAGGGCTCAAAACAGGCCTTGACTCTTAACATTCAGGAACTTTCTCCTCTGGCCACCCCACTGGCTGTGCCCACAATGAACAGAGAACTAAATTTAGAACAGGAATTTGCTTGGCCAGACAGATTTGTGAACTGAATGGATTTAGAAAATGAAGAACTTGTCCAGAATCTGCACTTTTTTTTCCCCGATACTAATAAAATGTGCATATGGATTAAATAGAAGTTCTGAAAGCTAAATAAATTCAATCAACATATTATCATGGGACAGAATATATATTTATATGTATAGATATACATTATGTACATACATATGCAAAGAGCTTTAACATTACAATTGCAACTATACTTTTTCACTGATGCTGAAAAGTGAATCACCTCCTGGTGCTATATTTATAGATTAATTTATTCACTACATTAGGAACACAGATTTCTGGAATACAAATCTCTTACAAATTTTCTTTCCAGAAATACAACAAAATGTTTACAGGTTATTTTTATAGTTTTCCCTTTTGTACAATAAGCTTCTGTTACTTTTATAAAATAACACTTATTTAAAAGTACTTTTTAGCATAATAATCCTTCAAGATTTCAGTACAGGTTCCTAACTAAAAAGATGTGACTGAAATAACAAAAAGATTGCATCTGCCCAAACATGCAATTCATGGGCTTGACTATGCAATCCCTGCCACAATCTCATCTCCTTAGCGGGCTCAGGAGTCGAGAGGCCGACAATGAGAACGTCTCATTTCATTCTCTATTAAGTTTACGAAATACACTTCCTGAATATTAACTGCCAGCTGTGTGCCAAGCCCCAAGCTGAGACTACAATAATGATCATACTAGTAAGTAGCCATATTATTCCATTACCCACATCAGGTCTTTGGTCCCAACACCCTGGATTCTTGATTGCCCCTCTCAATGCAAACATCCCGCCTTGCTGAGGGTATCTGGAAGGCCTTCTCTATTATTCAGTTATAAACACCTACTGTGTATCCACTATGTGCAGAGCCCTGTGCTGGGTATCGTCCACAGTCCGCACATGTGGAAAGTCTCTGTGTTATTTTATAGTTGTCTTGACTGGAAGCTGTTCATTGCCTACCTTCCTCTTCTTGACCCTTTCAGACCTATACTTTCATGCAAAAAACTCTGCCATTTGTCTCTGCAGGAGTGGCTGCTGTGGTGAGAGGCCCCAGCTCCTCCCCTCAGGACTGAGGCTCCCATTCCCCCAGCTATGGAGAGCTTAGGGGCTGATGGTTCTCAGCTGAGTTCCCGTCTAGACAGCCCTTCATCTGAAGACAGCCTTTTCACCAAAGTCATGGCCCTTCCCGCGCCTCATGCCTGGTTGGTGTTTTCAGCCCCCACACCCTATGCTGGAAGGTGACAGGCCAGCCCAGCCTCAGAGCTCCCTGGAGAACTGGCTGAGGCCCCTACTGCAAATGCACTGCACTTCAACTTCTCCCTCTGCATAATCCTGCTTGCCTCACCCCTCATAGATGTGTTCTGAGCACTCCCAAAAACCTCCTGTATGCAAATCCCACTGAGTCTGCTTCCATGGGGACCCAACTGGGACAGGTGCTACCAGGAGTGGTCCTAGGGAGCTGTTCCAAACTAGGATTTTGGAGCTGGATCACTGGCTGCTGGCTGGTGGGTACAGCATTGAGAGGCCTGGCACACAGTGATATGCAGTTGTTGCAGCTCTACTCATGGAGACCTGGGTTGGAATACTGGTGAAAGGGAATGCACTAGTTGGTATCATATATTGGGAATTCAGGAGGAATAAGCCACTTTAAGGACTTGGTTTGAATGGCTGTGGTTAGGGGCTGCCAATGCAATTGAGAAAGATAAAGATAGTAAGATGAGAGTAACTAATCCCCAGTGAAGGTGAAGTGCGAAAGTAGAGGCCTCCTTGATAACAAAACAGAGATGAGTCTCTGTTGCACCTAGAGGACAGAAAAAGCTGAAGGTCAGGCCCAGGGCATAAGAGCAGCAGAGAGGTTGGAATTTCCACCCCGTCAGGTCTCCCATGTCAAGGCCAGGGTCCTAATTTTGGGAGGAAAGGGAATCTGAAGCTTGGTATGGAGACATATAGGCTGATACACTAAAAAATCTCAAATCCACAGATTCTCCTGAACCCTCCGGGTCTGAAGCAGCAGCTCATGCCTCCCAGTCCAAGGCTATCTCTTTCTCCTCCTTGAAGACTAATTGGGGGCTTCAATCTAGCAAGATGTGCTCTTGCCAGGTTATGACATAACTGGGAGGAAAGAGGAAAAGGATGAAGCCCCGAAGGAGCTGTAGGCCCCCCCAGCAGGAGCTGTGAGAGCACACATGTGACTGTATCCTAAGGATGGCATCAAGGGGCACAGAACACAGAACAGGACAAGTGAGAGTGTAATATGGGAGCGCTCTCCTGTGGTCAAGAATTGAACAATCCAGCAAGCACCTCGGGAGGTGAGGCACAGCTAGGTTCGCTCTTGGAAACACGGAGAGAGGACGGTCCACGTTAAGTGAGCTAAAAATGACAGAACTGCCATGGCAAACTGTGGAGGAAAGGATCAAAAGGCTCAGAGAGACGGCATGCTAAAGTGGATATAAGAAACAAAATCCCAAACCCACCAGCTGTGTAGAGGGCCTGGAGGACACTGTTTACATCGTTACAGAAGAGGGTATCCTGACAGCCATGGGGACGGTTGTGGCACTGAACCATCAGAAGCTAGGTGGGTGCAACTATCATAATGAATAGCAAGGGTGAAGAGGCAGCCAGGGGTGTCTGACGTGCAGAAAGCAACAGACACGATACTAGAACATGGTGTTCTCAAGGGTGAGACTGATGGGCAGCTGACAAGGATATTGCTCAATCTATATTATTATGAGAAATTAATTATGGGTGATCAAGAGGCTGAAGGCAGACACCCAAGGCAAAGTCATGATCACTGACTCAGCTTTTGGACCTGAAACAGTTTTCAGACCTGGAACCCATATACTGAAGGAAAGACCAGCCTCTATGAGGAGACACCTGAGCAAGTACACAGGATGCCCCTGGTTCTTCACCAAAGAGACCTACAGCCACTGGCTTGGTAACCATGCACTAGAAAAAGGGGAATACCCACACATTTCAAGGTCTGTTGGACGGTCTGAGTTGACACTGACACCCCAGAACCCAAAGAGTCATTATGGCCCCTCTGTTAGGTATGTATGGTGGTCATGTAGGAAACAGCCTCGCTTGTAAAAGCTTCACAGCTGGGTCCAGGGACCTACCAGGTAATATTTCTCTGATTTCCAATGTATAACGGGAATCGACATACTCAGTAACTGGCAACAACAACCCCTACTTCAGTTCCTTTGAGGGTGGGTTAAAAGCTAACATATGGGGAAAGTCCAATGGAAGTCTCTGAAACTGCCCCCAACTGACCCAGACAGTAAATCAAAAACAGTCTCACATCTAAGGGCGAATGGTACAGACAGAGCTATTCTTAAAGACCTAAAGATAGAGGGGCAGTGGTGCCCATCACAGTCCCATGTAATTCACCAGTCTGCCCCTTACAAAAACCAGGCAGAAACTGGAGGATGACAGCAGTCCACTGCAAATTCAACCAAGCAGTAGCCCCAATACGGATGCAATGCCAGATATGATAACTTTATGGAGCACATTAACACAGACTCATGGCATTGGCCACTGATCTGGAGAATGTATTCTTTTCCTTCTCTATTGAGAGGGAGCAGCAGTAGCAGTTTGTACTAACAGGAAACTGATAATAACGGTGTACATGTACGGTCTTGCCCAGGATTTGTTAAGTGTCCCACCTGTCATAATAGTTTTAAGGGACCCAGACCTTCTGAATCTGGGCTGTCTAATACAGCAGCTATACACCACAAGTGGCTGTTTGACTTTAATTTTAAAATTGACTTCAAGTTAACCTTAAATAAAAACTCAGTTCCTCAGTCTCACGAGCAACATTTCAAGTGCTCAAAAGCCACATGTGGTTAGTGGCTACTTTACTGGGAAAGCACACATATATAACATTTCCATCACTGCAGAAAGTTTTGTTTGGACATTGCTGTTCTGGACATTCTGCAAAACATCACATTTGTCCACTCTGTTTATGCCATCATGTTAGGCAGAGGCAAAAGTAACAAGTGGCATGCATGCTGTATGTTGGGACCCCTGGTAAGACACATGTGCTCCAAGTGTGGGGGATGAGCCCAGCAAAGATCCAGGGCTTGCCAACACATCAGCAAAACTCTTAGGAGGACGCCGGGTGGGGCATGCTGGGACACCCCTTGCCAAGTAAAAGACCAGCTACTGGATCCCGTCTGTCCTACCACAGCGTGACGGGCCTCTGTGGACTCCGGAGGCAGCACACTCCACATCTGGGCACACTGCTCCCACCCCTTCACTAAGGCGCCAGGAAAGCTGCCACATCTGAGTGGGGTCCAGATCAGGACAGGGCTCTGCAGCAGGCCCCCCTGCAGTGTAAGCAGTGCTGTTGCTGGAGCCAGATGACCTAGCACACGCTGTTTGACACTTCTGTGCCTCTGACCTCTGCATACAGGCTGCTCACTTGTGCTGAACTTTTAATCATCCCTCACAACCCTGTTCAGGCTATTATGAATGAGTGAATGATTATATTTTTGATAAATTCAGCAGACCGCAAAACAACTAGTAGGATACAGTTAAATTTTTTTTGTTAGAATTGTTAAAAAGTATGTGCACTGAAATGACATAAACCAAAATATTAACAATAGTCATCCTGTGTGGGATAGCCATGGGTGTCTGGATTACTTTCTTTGCTTCCTTTTTTATTTTTTCTACAAATTACTTGTAAAGTGAAGGAATAAACAATAAGAAGTTAAATGATTTCTTATCTCATCTATGAGGACTTCTCTGACTTTACCTGACAGAATTACACTTTACCTTTCCTCTTTTATACGTCCTATTACTGCACGTTTCATTTGAAGGTAAGCGATGTTTTGAACATCCTTCATTCTGTAATATATAGAGTCTAACTCAGTATCTGGGCACAACAGCAGTCACTCAAGAGAAGTGTTTATTGAGTGAAACTACATGAGTTAATCTCTATGGATTATGACTCAATAATCTCTCTTTTCTATTTATTCTATCCAATTACTCTTTATCATATGCTCCCTAGTACTTCTTCTTTGTAGCACAATTAACGTTTTTTTCACTGTTTCACACTCTGTACCTATTTTCCTCCTAATTTGGTGGTAACCTATTTGTGTACAGGATTTCCGTGGGACAACCAATAACACCCATTCAAGCGCTAAATTTAGAGAAAATGGAAGCTCAAGAAATACTCGTGAATGGTTGACCTAAAGAACATTGAGCTGGATATCAGAAAACTGAAATAGGAAAATGTGCATTCAATTTTCGGTTGTGTGAAATCGGGGGAGTGTGCATCATACACAAAGGGGGCAGTGCTGATCTGTCTGAAAAAACGAATGCGAGATTCAAATGAGATGAAACATCTGGGAATCGACTTTTCCATTACAAAGTATTAACAATGCTTAAGTTTTATATAGCTCTCTCCAGACCAGAACTAATAAAAGTTGAGAAAAATTTTCTAGACATAATTCAACAAAATTATATCAAAATCAACTTTCAAATTTGAATGCAAACCTGCGAAGAAAATTTTAGGCCTATATTCTCTGATTCTAAACTGTGTCTAACGGTTCTACCTTTTAATTTGTACGCACTGTTTTTCCACCGTTAGCACTGAACTTGTGTAAAGGGGCACTGGCAGCTCTTGCCACGTTTGTTGACAGACTGATCGTTACTGGAGAATCCTTTTTACCTTTCTGTGACGTTGAGATGACGGGCTCCCCTCTCCGACTGCTGTGCACAGACACTTGTTTGCTGCTGTCCTCTTTGGCTCTCTGGGGGCTCTGTCCCTGCGTCCAGATGGTTTTCTGGGAGACTCCAACAATACATGGAGGCCGCACCGTTTTCTTCCGCTCTTGCAGCCCCCATCTCAAACCGGGCTCAGTTTTCAAGCAAGCTTTGTTAAGCACCAAGTGTGGCAAAAACAGCCGCTTCCCCGAAGACCTGTGCAGCTTCTCCGTACACTGTAGAGCTCGTAGAAAAGTACAAATCATGTTCACAGAAAGCCGCTCCGTTTATGCAAGATGCCAACCTCGAAAAGCTTCACTTCCCGCTACACCCCAGGCGGACGCCTACTCAAGTCTACACATTCACACCGGAAATTCTGCGCGGCGTGTTCGGCAAAAACGTTAGCTTCTGCAGTCGAAAAGTCTCCCGAAGGACGCTGACGTCCACCTCCCCTACTCTTTCGGCATCTTTTTACTTGAATTAAAGTGCTTTGATTACCTTCTGGGCCGACATTCACGATCGCCCCGCTATGTCTTTGCAAAGCAACCTGGGAAACCCCTAGAAGTCCTGGGAATAGTAGTTTGAGGATCTCAAGTCTTACTGAGTTGCCACAGCGGGAAGGCACAAGGACTACATCTCCCACAGTGCAAGGCGGCCAGAGTCCCCGCCGGGCCTTTCGCCACCTCCCAGCCTCGCCTGCGCCTGCGTTGCTCGTACTTCTCGCAGTAGGAAGATGTATCCGTGTTGGTGGGGGGAATTCGTGCTATAGGCGCTGAGTAGTTCAAGCAGAACTTGCAAAAATCAAATTAGTAATTATAAACTGCGTGTTCTTGCGACCCTCTACAGAGGACTGTGTAAACTGGGAAATTCTCCATCTGAATGTGGCTCTGCCATTCCTCATGGGCAAATGATGTAGCCTGTGCGTTTCAGTTTCTTCCCCAGGAAACCAGACAGCAACCAGTGCGAAAGTGCGAACTACCAGAGAGCCAGCAACTGGAGAGGCACGTCGCGGCCGCAATGCCCACACTGTGTTAAAGCCTAAGTCACCCACTCGCCACGCGGCGTCCTCGGCGTCAGGACATCGAGTGTGAGAGGAACCCGGGCCCCAGAAGTTTCTAGAACTCCTGGAGCGTTGGAAAGCCCTGTCGTCCTCGGCCCCGCCCCCGCTCCGCTCCTGCGCACGCGCGTCTCGGAGTGCGCCGGCGTCGGGCGGGCGTGTCTCGGGGCGGCGCGCTGCTCCCTTCCGCCCTCGCGCCGCTGGGCGTCTCAGCCAGGTCTCCATGGCGACCGGACGCGGCCGGCTCCTGCAGCTGCAGTGGCGCGGGCTCCAGGCGCCGCGCCTACCGCTCGGCGTGGGTTCAGCCCCCGGGCGCGCCGGGTTCAGGTGACGGTGGCGGGGCCGCGCCCAGGGAGCCGCGCGAGGGAAGCCCCTCAATTACCCACAGCCCCGTCCCTTTCTCTTTATTTTCCTTCGTCCCGCTCCAGCGCGCGGCTTGCAGCTCTCTCTAGTGCGGGAAAGGTCTCTTCAACCTGGAAAAGTGGGATTACCCGAAGTCCTGATCCGAGTAGAGTGGCTTCCCCGGAAATCTTCGTTCTCCTTCCGTTCATTCAGTGAATAGGCGCGGTGGGGAGCTGGGAACGTGCAGCGCCTCGCGGAGAGCGCGGGGGAAAGCGCTCCACGTGTGCAGGCAGGCGCAGGCACCGGTCCCCGCCTGCGGGGCGCCCAGAGGGAGCCCTCCAGAGCGCGTTCCCAAAGTAGCTTCCTTGTTCTGGGGCCGGGAATCACCTTACGGCCTTTTATAACTTTATAACTTAGAGAAGTAGAATCAGCTCGACAACACCTCCTCGGTTTTCTCTCCCGCCCACGATTCGTGAAGGGACTCACCACCCCTAAGCCTATACCTCTAACAGGCAGGTTGCTCTGGGAGCGTCTCCCGGGGCAGCCGTTTCTGCACCTCTGACGTCAAGAAGTCTGTGTTTTTAAGCAAACCCTGGGGGGATGCCTTCTAGACAGCTACCCCTTGGTGCTCAACTCCTAATCCTATTCTGCCTCTCTTCCTGTTTAAGTGCTAGGGCCTCTCGTGTTCTTGTTCTGGGGTCTAGAGACTCGTTTCTTCTCTCTGTCTCTTGGGGCACCCGGGAACCGAAGGGTAGTCCTCGTCTACAGTGAGAGAAGGCAGCTTTGAGGAGTGAGGTGAGGAGGGAACAGGAGGATGCAGCTGCTTTCCAAAAGGATCTTCACCTTACCTCCAAGGGGAATGGCTCATTTCCCAAAGTGGATGAGCCAGCCCCTCAGAAGTATCAACGTGCTGTGGTTCTTTGCTAAATCCGTCTCGTCCTGTCATGAGTTGTACCTAGCTCTGTACCTATCATCCCAGTTATTTTACTAGGTGGAAGGATGATGCTAAGGACAGTTTGCGTCCTTGACGATTGTCCTTTTGCTTGCAAATCTTCTTCCTTTATAGATATAAAAAGTCATGCGTTTTATCCCTTCTAATAAACCAAATGTGTAAGCATGAAAAAGGACTGTGTTACGTACCACTGCAATTAAAGTTAGTTTTTGTTTTCTTGAATCTCCAGAACTATGTCCTGTGTTCATCCAAGGGTGCATTACCCCACTTACTCTGGTTTCAGAAGCAGGACCCTGTACCTTAGTATTATGCTAATAGTTGGTTCTTGAGAATAGCTGTAACATGAGACATACCACAAGCCTTGTGACAAATAAGATGGTAACAGTGTCTGCAAAATTTCTTCTATTATGTAGGTGAGAAAGACTGGAATTTAAATAGGAAGCTTGAACTTTAAATCAATTTGCTACTATTACTAAAATTAGTTTTTATATATAGTGCTCTGTTAGTGGGAAGCAGAGTGATTTTTATGTGATGAGTCTTCTTTTACTTTATGAGTTGAGAGAACTTCCTGGTGAAATGATGTAATTAGAGTGCCTGTCATTGTGCCTTGCATGGGAGCCTGCATGTCAACCCGTGATTTGGTGATGCGTACATTCTTTTTGGTAAAGAAAAGTCAGTTGCTAAGAAAGATTATATCTAAGTAGGTGGTTATTTTTAATTCTCAATTCAGAAAAATTAAATTTTAATAAGGAATCAGTGGTTCCCTTTTTAACACATAATGTGAATATATACAAACATCATAAACTGTAAGAAATATAGCGGAAAGCATATCAAGTTAGCTTAATTTCTATTTGGTCTAATTTCTTTGATTTACCGGATATTAAAAATCAGGCCCAGAAAGTAGATTTTTAAAATATTGAACTTATTCAAAGCTATCAGGCAAAATCTGTCGCTTGGAAAAAAAGTGTTTTTAAACTAAATGTCATCTTAGTAATTGTGTCACTAAATGTGCACTTAGCTTTGTAGAGCTAGATCTGCAGGAGGCTGTGCATGTCACTTACCTACTTGTGAACTGTGTGACCGTTAGAAATGTGCGGTGGGTTTATTTTATGGAGAAATGGAGATTAGTTTTCAATTGTACCAAAAGCCATACTGATAAGATGTATAATATAATAATACAGTAGAAAGAGCTTTTGAAGGGATAGTCAGGAGATGGAGGTCTCTGGGACTCTGTCTCTAGATTGAGACCTTGAACAAGTCACTGTGATTGCCTTGGTAGAGTCTTAGTCTTTTGATCTATGAAATGCAGGACTCATGAGATCTATTTTAATTATGGAAAAACAAGCAGCAACAAATAGGCTGCACTTCTCAAACAGATAGGTGCCAGTGGGTGGGGGTGCATGGAGCATCTTCCCAACATGTAAAATTAATGCAATGGTTTTGGGGAAAAATGTTAAATCATTTAACCGGTAAGTAATACATTTTTATAATAAGACAAATACAGATAAGTTATCCAACAATAATGCAACATTTGCATTAATTTTTTAAGAGATGTCACAGAAATTTTGAGCTTTCTGCAGGCTGTGCCGCAGATTTTGAGGCAGCTGGTACCCTAGAATGCTGTGTTTGGGAACCACAGCTTCAGCCTAAAGGATTGTGCTATGAAATTGTGATTCCAAACCTTCTTGCGTATGGGATTCTCTATTTTGAAATTAAAACAAGAACCCCCCCCATTTATTACATATTCAATATATTAAGAAATATTAGAAAGTGCATGGAGTTCTGTCCTTTCAATCTTCCAGCCCCAGTTTGAAAACAACCACCACCCAAAAACCTTCTAGCCTTGTAATCCTGTGAATCAGGGTAGTACCTTGTTGACTTTCCTTCCGGACGTCTTTTCTTTGTATGTATGTGTTTGCTTATTCTCTTGAGAGAAATACAAAAATAAGATTATATAGCATATACTGATATGACCTGCTTTTTCAGTTGATATATTATTAATTTATCAGATATTTATCAAATGCTGTCTGCATGCCAGGCATTTTGTGGGTGCTTAAGAATCAGCAGTGACCAAAACTCATATGAAAGATCTGCCAATATGGAGCTTATGTTCCAGTGGTAGTTAATAAGGTAGGTAAGTATACTGTGTAGTGTCGGATGGTGATATGTGTTAAGGAAAAAAATAGGGAAGGGGCATAAAGTGTGTGTGTGTATGTATGTAGAATATGGATTGGAGTTTTAGAGAGTCTGTAGAGTATGGATTGGAGTTTTAGAGAGCATGGCCAAAGAAGTTCTCAGTGAGATGGTGACATTTGCATGAATACCTGAAGGAGGTGAGAGAGCAAGCCGTGCAGACTTCTGGAAGACTTCATGAACTTATTTCTCTCTCACATGCTTTCGCCTTTGTTGAAACTGTCCATTTGAATTGGCTGAACATTGTTAACTGTATGGAGGCCATGCAATTTAACCAAGCCCTGTGCTGTTTCTAGCATTTTTCCTAGTGGAGACAACTTTGAGTTAGATGTTCTTGAGTGAAGTCTTTGGGCTCATTTTCTTGCCTTGGGATGTATTTCTGGAAGTGAAATTCCTGGCTTAAAAAAATTATGTGTGCCTCTCAAAAATCTCGATATACTTTACCAATTGGCTTTCCATACCGTTTGCACCAGTTTATGCTCCCAGCAGTGAATGCGAATGTTTATCTGTCTGCAGCGTAGCCAGCAGTTGCCGTTATCATTTATTTGGTCTTTGCCAATTTGCTAGATTGAAACTGATTGATATGTCATATTAATTTACTTTTCTTCAGTTCCCTTGGAAAGGCCTAGGGTAATAGTTTTTAGTTTTGGGCATCTTTTGATTGAGGAAATACATAATAGCAAAAAGCTGTTATCAATTTACTAATGCTTTTCAACAAATTTGTATTTGATTAACCATAGCAGTATTATTTAAGTTAAAAAAACAGCAGTATCTATTAGTGAGAGACATTTCTCAGTCTTCATACAGTGTGTGTGTCCAGACTCCCAGACTTCTTGGCATGACCCTTCACATTTGCAGAAGTCTAAGGGTCACGGGTTGAGAACTCTGAATGGATATTACTTTTTGGTGGAGGGGTAATACAAATCCCTTTTACTTAAAGCTTCAGTGTTAGAAACCTTTGTTAACTGAAGATATTTTTTCTTTGAGTATGTAATACAGGTCAGTTTAGAATTTACAAGAATAGTTCACCACTTGAAATAAAGAATGCTTTCAAATCATTTTAAAATGTATAGTTTTAAAATTGTATATTGTGTTGAATAGTGCCTTCCTCTCCTCCCACAAATTCATGTCCAGCCAGAACCTCAGATGTGACTATTTGGAAGTAGGGTCTTTGCAGATATTATTAGTTAAGATGAGGTCATACTGGATTAAGGTGGGTCCTAAATGGAATATGACTGATGCTGTTATAAGAAGAGACACACAGACATACACATACAGAGGGAAGATGGCTAGGTAAAGATGGAACAGGTTGGAGTCAGTTAGCTTAGTTGCCACAAGCTAAGGAACACCAGGGATTGTTGGCAACCATCAGGAGCTAGAAGAGGCAAGAAAAGATTCTTCCCTAGAGCCTCCCGAGGGAGCGGGTCCTCCCCACACCTTGGTTTTGCACTTTGGCCTCTAGGACTGTGAGATGATAACTTTCTGTTGTTGTAAGCCATCTAGTTTGAGGTACTTCGTTGAGGCAGCCCTAGGAAACTAATACAATCAGGAAATTGTATTTCACCTCTGATTACTCTGTTAGAACCAGGGCAGTGGAATTGAAGCTTTTCTGCTGTGGAAATCTTTGCTTAAACAAAATTTTCAAAGGAAGTACAAAAATATATTGCATAGGTGAATTTTCTGATTAAAGGGGGCGAGTGCATTGCAAAGCTTTCAGATTAGCATCTCTTCCTGCCCTCTCCGCCTCTCCTTTCTATTCTGCAGAGCACAGATTGAAAACCACTGGCTCAGCCTCCCTGCTTTGCATTTCCTGGTACGCATTGGCTAGAAAGTCAGAGAAGACAAAAAGAACAATGAGTGACTTTTGCTGAAGCTGGAATGGAGAGGCATGGGTAGCCTGCATTTTTTACCGTGGTGAATTTGTTACCCTCCGGGATCTGGAAAGGTTACTGTGTTCCACCTCTCCTAGGTTGAAGTGCCATCATGCAGATGATAGCTAATGTTTATTGGGGCTTGCCATGTGCCAGCCACTGTTTGTTTCTAAAGAGAAAAATCTGCCAAGGGAAGAGAAACTCATTCTCCGGCTGCTCAGAACCACATGGGGAATCATGAGGTGATTGGAGTGCTTGCTGACGTGTGTACATCTTGGTGTGCCTGTCTCTGCAGGAGGGAGCAGGCTAAGTGAGGCTGTGGGCGATACACACCCCGTGCTTCCTAAGAGCAGGTTGTGTTCGGGGTCCAGGGCCATCCTCTGAGTATTAGTCCAAGTATATCTAGGGAATCACCCTCGTGAGAAAAACGAGGGTAGTTACGCTCTTGGTGAACCAAATATGTGCTCTGAGCGCTGGTGTTGGAGAACTGAACATGTAGACTGTGTCCTCCAGATATCATTTGCTTCAGTAGTGTGCTGGGTCGGGGGTGGGTCAATAATTGATTCACGTATGTGGTAAACAAGCAGCTTCCAGGGCTTCAGGAGAAATAGCGTATCCACTAGGCGCTTTCTCCATGGGCTGCTGCCTAGAAAATGGGAGGCTGTGAGCTCCATGACTTTCTGGGTGTTTCAGATCTCAGCAAGCTGCTGTTGAGTACTGCTGGTTTTGAGGACTGATTTTAATAGAAATTTATTTTAGGAACTTTTGAAAAGGACTAACTGCATAAAATATTATACCCTATTTCACTGAATCTTAAAAGCCATTAATTATAAGATTCACTATTATTCTATGTACCACTAAAATAAAAAAAAAAGATGGCCAATTAAAATATATTCCATTGAATGTGAGATGTTAAAATGTGAACAGATTTGTGGGTGAGTGTTTGGCACTTCTGTGGCTGTGACTGCCAAATCTAGAGTTGGACCCAGTCGTATCCCTCAAAGGTCGGTGAAATTGTAGATCGTGTTGGCAGTTCTGGCTTACACATCTACAGGTTTTTTTTTTTTTAACTCTATCGATGCTATCTTTATTGAGTTTCTCTTGTTGTGTTATTGAAACTAGCCAAACTGCTTTATCCTTTTTGTTTCCATTAAACACATTGTACGGCGCCTCTGTGATGTGCTCTAATAAAAGCAAGTTTTGAATCTTAGGTTTAAAACACACGAGAGTAAGTCCAGTTTTCAGGATTACTTACTCAGGACACTGAATGTTTCATAGTCCCTCCTTCCTTCCTTCTCACCCTGCCTTTCTTTCTTTGCAGAGATGAAGTTTTACAGCGAGTAATCTTTGGAGTTTATGAATCCTCTAAAATTTTATAGAGGGGAGTGGACAGTTCACCTTTCATTATAATTTGAATTTTCCATATTTACTTTCAGGAATGGGCCATGTATCAGATATGCTGCAGGCTGTGCTACTCTGAAGCAACATGCCAGACGGGAAAGGCACTGCGAGAGAGCCTCTGCTGACTGCTCTGTGTCTCTGGATAGGTAAGTAGCAGAAGCAGTCTGCCACTTTTTTGGGGGCTGTAGGGATGGAGTTATTAGAGAAAGTGGTAATGCTGTATATACCAAGTTGCTATTTTGAGCTCCCTAAGAATAGAATTGTGTAGGAAGAATGTACAACATGGAGAGTTTGATATGAGTCATTGGCCTGTCACCACTATCATTATTAGACTAATTTTATGAAGCTAAACTTCTAAAAGTGACAAGTAAATTTAATTTTCCTTTTTTAAAAAAGTTCTTCAAAATTATTGATAAAGACCCTTGAAAAAGGAGGAAGAAGATTGAAGTCTATTTTGCAAAATCTCGAAAGGTCTCTGACTTTCTTAGCTTTCAGTGTTTTGGGAATCCATTTTGCAATGGCAAGATTCTGTACTGTGAACCCAGCATTGAGATCAGTAGAATCTTTTTTAAAAAAATTATTACTTGAAATTGATGCTGAGATGCCTGTGGATTTATACTGTACTAACATCTATGGAACACCAACTACATGCTAAGTGTTGTGTGGAGCCTTGAGAGCTGGGCATTATTATAGATAGACTTTTTACAGTGGAGGAAGTAAGGCTCACATAATCTACATATTGCAAAATTCAGGTTCAAGTATAAATTACCTGATTTCAGGTTTTGGGCTTTTAATACTATATCATAACTATCTCTGCTAACAGTGTACATACTTTTAGTGTGTTTTTAAAAAGAAATGAAAAGCCAAAAAGAAAGATTTAATTGAGGACATCAATTTAAGCTTTAAACTCTATACTCTGGGAATAGAATCTGTCGTACAATAATCTGATAGGAGAAATAGAACAAATATTCATTCAGTTAATCCATCCATCAAATATTCGAGGACCTTCTCCATCCCAGATACTGTGCTTGGAGCTGGGACACAAATGGCGAGCCACTCACATGTGTTCTCATGAGGCTTATGGTCTAGTGGGGGAGACAGATTAAAAAAAAGTAATGAATTATAAATTGGGATACGAACTATCAAGAAAACAAATGGACTTGTAATCCAGAATAGAGGGTAAGATGGTAAGGAAAGACTTCTCTGAGGAGGTGACATCTAAGCTGAGAACTGAAAATTGAGATTAAAGAGCTTGGGGAAGGGCATCCAGAGAGGGGAAGCCAAGTGACAGAGGTGCAGGAGCTTGACATGCTGAAGGAGCGGCGGGCGCTGGGCAGTGGGCAGTGAGTGAGGAGAGGGAGAGGTGGCCCAGATCAGGCCAGGCCTCAGAGACTGTGGGGAGGAGCGCTTGGGCTTTATTCACGGTATGGTGATTTTAAGCACAGAGGTGTGATGTCATTGGATTTCTAAAATTGTCTTGTTTACTTATTTACTTGTCTCCCTTCCCTCGAAGGACGGAAGATGGAGTGACATAGGCAAATTTGAGGCATATTTAGGGGTGTAACTCCCACGACTTGTTTATGAATTAGATGTAGGTGGGAGAGGAAAAGAGACGTGAAACAGGAATCTGCCACTATTGACTTGAGCTGATGTGCAAGCGCAGGTGCTGTTTGTGGGAAGGAAAGGCCTTGGAGTCGGGGGTGGGAGAGAGTTAGAGATGAGATGCCTAGGGCATGTGGAATGAGGACGCCGAATGGACGGCCGGTATGTGAGTCCAGATCAGGGTGAGGTCTGGGAGGAGTCTGCAGCCACGGAAATGGACGCGATGTCTTGTGGAGAGAGTGTAGACATGAAAGCAAAGGGGCTCAGAAGCGAGCTCGGAGGAACTGGGACATTTAGAACCAACCAAGGAGCCAGGAAACACCAGTGAGGTCCAAGAAACTGAGGGGGGGGGGGTGTTTGTGAACCAGAAGAGAAGATCGCTGTGAAACAGGGAATGGTCAGTTAAGTGCTGCTGAGAGAGGGAGAGCGGGAGCCACGAGGGGCTTGGTGCTGTGGTGAAGCCCCAGCAGAACAGTCGCAGTGTGAGGACATGCAGGATGAGGGTGCATGAGAGTGGCTGAGGTTAGGTGCAAAATTAGTTGATACTTTCTATTCCACTTAGCGTGTTTGTTTTTTTGGAGGCGGGGGGATTCTGTGTTTTGCTTATTAATAGCTAAGAATGCATTCTTTGTCTCGTCTGTTATTTCCATTTATCTCCCCAGTGAATAATACGTACTTTCATGAGGGAGGCAGTGAAATCCTGCCTGTTGATTCACAGTGTGAGAATGTGATCAAAATGCCAAGGAAGTTAGCTCTTTGTCCCCTTGGTGTCCACACTGGTTTATGTCATGAGAATTATAATCACCAGAGCGTATCAATCGAGAAAACAATTGAAGATGAGGGTGCCTCTTGTACAGCAAGAGTCTGTTTATCGCCTTCTATTTGGAGATGAACAGCCAGTTTTCTGGGTAGCTCGTAGGTTAAACACTGGCCCGCCTCTCTCGTTTCTCCCCCATCTCAGTATGCCTTCAGAAATCTTGCTGAAGATCTTTTCCTACTTGGATGCTGGGACCCTACTGTGTACCGGATGTGTGAACAGGCGCTTTTACCATCTGGCCAATGACAAGTAAGGAGAAAACCAACTCTCTCTGTCATGTTTTGATGGCGTTTTCTGGAAGTTGTGAAGACAGTAAGAGCTTTTTAACCAATTTTTAAAATTTAAAAGAACTTTGAGTTATTTTTAGACAGAGACATAATATGTCTCATGCTTTAGTCATATGATATAATCTTCAAAGATTTGCATTTATTTGCTTGAAGAAAGGAATATCCTTTGCATGAACTGAGAAAGATCAAACTTGTTGTTGGTGTAGCTATTGGAGAAAGTGGCTTTTAGTCTGTTGGCCAGGAAGACTTGCTGCGTCTGCCAGAGGCAGACGGGCTTAGCCACACAGTCTCAGCCTGCCTCTGGCTAACCCTGGCCCTGGGTTGGCAGAGCAGGCAAACTGCTCTGCTGGCAGTCAAGCAGATCCTGAAGAAAGAAGAGGACGGGGCTCCGTGAGGTGTATTTGGGGAGAACCCAAACTTGCCAACCGTGGCCCCTTGCTCTGCAGGGAGGCATGAAGGGGCTGCAGAGAGGCGAGAGTGCTCTACCACGGGAAGCCGGCGGAGATGAGGTGCACCCAGCTCACCTGGGCTAGTAGGGGACAAGGGGCGAAGCCCCTTCTTCTGTGTTGTCACTGTCATCTTTGTCTGCAGCTCAGAATTTTATCTTGGAGGGTGAGACAGTGGAATCCTCCTAACTTCTGGTGAGAATTTTGTGGCTTACAGCTGAACATCGTGGCTTTTAGGTCCCTCTCTCCTTAAGATCAGAAGATCAGACAGATGTCATTCCCGTGTAGACCCCACATATCAACCAGGGAAGAGTCAAGATAAGTGAGGATGCAGATTTCACTGGTGGTTTGTTTAATAGATAAGGATGTGGATAATGACAGAGGGAGAGTGGTAATGCTGTTTAATCTTGGAACATAGTGGGCAGGAAACATTATCCGGTGCCATGGTTCTCAAATGCCAGTCACAGAATGGCTGCAGTAGAACCAGCTGGATCTCTAGCCTGCATTTCTGGAGATTTTAATTAATTCTATGCTCTGGAACCTATATTTTAAACATTTCTCTAAATCATACTAATGACAGTCAAGTTCTTGTAATCAGAAGGGGACATATACCATTCTGGGGTTGAGAAGGGTGGTTTTTCTTATCTTTTAGTTTAGAAGAATGTTCCTGTATGAGAAAACGTCTGTCTGTCTATGTCAGTATACACACACACCCATCAGTGAGTGAAATAACGAGTTTGACCAAGTTTCTAGAATGAATGTAGAGCAATTTTTATGTGTCTCTTACATGATGACCTTAAGAAGAGATGAAGGCATTCACTAAAACAAAGTGCAGTGAGCCATTTTTCAAGGAAGGGGTCAACTAAGCGTCTAAAACTGTAGCTTTTTGGAGGATTCTTACTTTATTTAAGGGTAGAACTCAGATTTAATTAGATAAGCTGATAAATTATAAATTTCTTACTTTCTCTGAATATCACCTCTCTCTGCTTAACTTTATAGGCCTCGATGGTGCAGGCCTCTCTGGATTTGGGGCCATAGCTCTAGTCATATTCATTGCATACTTTTAGTAGTAATTGTGTATCCACGTCACTTTCTTGGATGTTGTTCTTTAAAAAAATCTGAGCTTCTGATGAAATTGCATTCATGTTTTTCGTTTTCAAAGGATAAATCTTAATTGTGTAAGTTGAACTGTATTGTTAAGAGTCATAGTCTGCCTTCATAAAAGGATGTATTAACAATCAAATGTGTAAACAGTAGATGATTTTGAAAACTAATGGTATTTTCTAAGTGTTGCTTCTGAAGACAGGACAGAAGCATGCCCTTAGTCAGTTATACTCTTGATGTATGAGGAGACACCTTTGAAGGGTTGGGGTCTCCCCACACCCCATTACATCAGTGGGGCCTGCCTCCCTGCCGTGTGTGTTACAGCCATCAGTGTGAGCACAGTTTCTGCGAGGGGATGACAGGGGAGCAGCATCAGGCTGGATCTGGATTATCACAGGTTGTTATCATCTGGGTTTTTATTTTCCATCCCTCTGGGAAACACTGTTTATCAGAACATTAAATTAGCCCCATTTGCTGAATAACTTGTTGGATTGGAGTCTTTCTGTGCCTGACTGATAGTCAGATTAGATAAATATGCACTTGTTCTCAAATCCACCTTAGCTTTTTAACAGGACCGGAGCATTTGGTGATCAAGAAGTGAATGTTTTTGGGTTTTGGAGACGTTAAAAGCATCTTAAACTTCATATTTGTATTTTATAAATAGTCAGGGGGAACAATCTACACAACATTTTAATTCTGTAAGATGTTTTTATTCTCTTTAGGCCCCACAGTAAATTCAGTACGATAATGTATGTGAAAGTGGTTCTTCGTGCAAAGGTTAGGTGTAGTTATAACTGGAGATGTGTGGGGTTTGTGTTCTGCTTCCCCTCTCCACGGCAGTGTGTGTGTGTGTGGTTTGTGAGTGCTCCAGCAGGTACAAAATAGAATCAGCCATGGTTCACGTAGTGCTGATGGGAGAAATTTGAGGTTCAGTGAAAGTCTTGCTAAAGCTAAGGGTCACTTACATGGAGTGAAATGATGAGTAAAATAAAGTCGATGAAAACACCAACAAGCTTTTATGCAAAGGTAGTTTTTAAAAGTGTCCATTTAAGGGATTTTGATGAAACAGTTTTGTTACCCAGATGTACTCAAATAATCATCATTTTGCATCTATTAGCTCACATGTGAAAGCCTAGACATTTCTGAACTGAAAGCATAAATGCTTTAAGGGGAAAAGCATGATATAAATAAATGATTTTGTGGGATGAGAAATGACTTTAAAACTCATACTTAAAAGAGATGTCAGTAGGGATCTGATTATGTGTGTTTGTCCATATAATGCCTGGGTCAAGGAGATGTGTTCCCAAGTTGTATGTTTGAGAAATGCTCCTTTTCTGCTGTGGTGCTTTCTGGATGACTGAAACAGTTTTTACGCTCCAGAGTCTCTGTGGCATCTCCCATGGACCTCCTGCAGTTCAGGATCGTCCCCTTCTATGGGGAAATCACCCTCTCCCAGCTGCCTCTTGCCCGTTTCTCCCTTATTGCACTAAATAGAAATGTGGAGACATAAATTAGCAAACAATTAAGTTTATTTATGTAAAATTCACCTTTCACATTAGGAAATTGATTTTAACCCCTGCCTCAGTTTCCCCCAAGAGAAGTTTACTTCTCTTCCCTGATGGAGAGCCTTGGCTGGGAGAGAGGCACCCTGGGCTCAGTTTTGGCCCCTGTTAACTGCCACTGCTCATGTGGCTTCTTGTGGGCCTCTCAGTGGTGAGTGGGAGGGTCACAGACTCTGGGCCAGAGCTGAATTTGAATTCCAGCATTGCTTTCTGAATTTCGATAAAATTATTCTTTCTTTGAGCCCATTTCTTTATGTTACTGATGAGGCAGTGAAGTACAGGGGATGAGAATGTGAGCTTTGGTTGAGGCTGCGTGGATTCAGCCCCGCTTCTACCACTTACTCACGTACACAGACCTGGGCCGGATCACTTTGCATCTGGGCCTCAGTTACATCGTCTGCTCAATGGGGACAATAATGGTAGCTACCTCATGGATTCGTTGTGAAGATTAAATGAGTTAAGGTATGAAGTGCTGAAACAAAGCTGAACATAGAGTGCTGAAAAAATGTTAACTGTCATTGTTAGTTGTTATTAACAACCTTCATTTTTTTCTTTGTGCAAGTAGTTCATGCTCATTGTTGAAAATTAAAATATACAAAGCAAAAAGAACATAGAATTCAGTTACTGTAGACATTTCTCTCTGTGTGTATGTATGTATATATTCTTTCTGATCTTTTAAAAAAAGTATATCTTTCAAATAAGATAGGAATCCCATTGTATACACTTCTTCCATCCTCTTTTTCTATAATAGATCTCCTATTCAATTGTTGGTGTGAGAAGGCAGTAGTTTGGATGATCCCACATAACATGAGATCACTCATTTTGACTTGACCTTGGAAAACAAGCTTTTCCTTTTTGTTTGTGTTTCTGGGGTTGGTGAATCTAAAACACTTACCTCAAACTACAGTTCACCTTCACATGTGAACAAGGGCATATGGTCAGCTTGACTTATTCATGGAATTATACTAAAGATTATTGTACATCTCTAATTTAATATATTGCTACTACAGGTGCATGACAGTATCTCTTAGACAGTTAACATATTTCCTCTTTTCCCCCAGTTTTATTTGGATCAGAATCTACTCAACTGCCTTTTCACCTAAGAGATCTAATTGGAAAGTTAATTCAGTAGAGAAGACAGCTGTGACTATGAACTTATTGTCAGTTGAGGATAAAGAAGCTGGATATTGGAAGAAAGAATATATTGCAAAACAAATAGCATCTGTAAAAGCAGCACTAGCTCAGGTTCTCAAACCTGTCAACCCTTACACAGGCCTTCCTGTTAAAACCAAAGAGGCCCTCAGGTATGCAGTGGCTTCTTAAGAAGGGGCATCGTGGTTATTTGAGAGTACTGTTAGACATTTAAATATGCAAATGCTTTAAAAAAGAATGATAGTATAAGCTTAAAGTATTGTGTATATAGGACATGTGCAGTTCATATTGTGAGGGACTGTTTATTTATGTGTTTTTGTGTATCTATAAAATACCAAGTATTTTCCCATTCCATATATATGGGCTAAAGGTTTTGTGAAAAGCAGAAATAACCTAGTAATTTGCTCTAGTAAAGCCAGGAGCATTCAAGGCACCTCTCCCTCTGGGCGGAAGCTTTGTCTCGCTTATCTGTGTATTGCTTGTACCTAGAACATTGTTCCATGAATGTGCATTTGGTGAGGAGAAAAACTCTCAAGACAGAACTGTTGGTGAAATGAAAATTAACATTGAGCATGTTCTGAGAACTTTGACTTTGGCTTTTAGGGAACTAGATGCTTTAGAAATGATGTGTGAAATAGACATTAGCTTTTCTTTTTTTTTTTTTTCCCATTGAGGCAAACATTTCTAGCTTGCTTTTCTTTCTCCAGAAAATCTGGTTTAGGTTGGGTAATTATATTGAAAGAAAAAAGTGGAAAAGAGTACATGATGGAGCATGTTGATCTTTCAATAAATGATTCATCAGTTACAGTTGTGTGGTATGGCAAAAACTGGCCACTTCTAGCCACATTGTCAACCTTAGATTTGTGTGGTGTGACACCAGTTTTTATGGACCGGTCTAAAACCCCCACGAAAAATGGGTAAGTACTAATTTGGGTAAGAACATCTTACATATAAATATTAGTTGGCGTTACTTTTGTAATTAAAAAATACTACCAGTGCATTTTAATTTGACTGCATCTTAAAGACTTCTCTTTCATTGTGGATCACCATAGAATAGGAAAAGAATAGGTTTATCACCTTTATGGTTAGGTCTAAATTTAGGTTCCTCATATCTTTGTTATCTATAATGGTTAGGGAATGATATTCTAGTTAACAAAATCTCCTGGATGATTTGATGGCTAACCTTGTGAGTTTTAACCATTTTAACACAAAGATATATAAAACTGTTATGTTTTCCTTCTTTAGTAAATGGTACAATAATCTTAATTTAAACATTAGATCATAAAGTCATAATAATTAGTTGTTTTTATGTGATTTTCTGTTTGACTTACTATATATGTGGCCTTGTGCAAGTAACGTACTCTTTCTGTGCCTTCATTTTCTCATCTGTAAAGTGGGGTGGCGATACACACATACATAAATACACACGTGCTGATAGCGATATATTTAGCATGCATGGTCACTGTGAAGACTGTCAAAAGATTTCATTGTCAAGTGCATAAATCACATACGTATGTGTCATGTTGCTGATGCTTACTGAGTACTTATTGTTATTTTGTCATGAGGTGGCTTTGTGCTAAGTACACAGTCATTATAAGGCTTGCGTCTTGCTTTTACCAGCGAATCTCTCACGCTCATTTTCTCACCATGTCGTTTTCTCCTAAAAGCTGAACTGTGGCATGTGTAGCATCCTGACCTCCTGACCAAGGGAAGTATCTTTGTATAAAAGTCATGGCAAATGCAAAAGTGACAGCTGCCTTCTCCAGCGTTGGTGTCCTGCTCTTGACCACCTCCTTCACTGTCTCGGTGTCCTTTGATGTTGCGGTGGGATTTACCACGTTATTGTTCTTACCAGCCTTGTGTGCTACGGTCCCACCCACTGGGTTCTCTCACACATGTCCTTGCTATGGAAGGTGTTGAGCTATCTCACCTTAGGGCCTGCTGTCTCTTTGGAGGGACACTGTTCGTGGTTTCCCTGGATAGGGACACGTTTTTGCAATTTAACATCTGGGGACCTTGTTTGTGGTTCCTCTCTCTGGTGCTGGTTCTTTGAGGATTGTTTTAGTGATTGCTGATCTAGCTGTCAGGCTGTGAATATGAGAGTCTCAGACTTCTTAGTGCTGGTAAATCCAGGTTTTATTGTATTCTCAAACTGTCTTAATGCTATGAAGAAAAACGTGTGAAATACTTTCCCTGATTATATTACTGCAGATATTTTAGAGACACGGTTACTTTTTAAAATGGTACCCTTATTTGGATAAATCTCTGAAATTTCATGTGATATTATTGATGAACACCAGATTTTTCTAATGCAGAATTTAGGTTTTATGCTTAATGAAATTATGTTTGGAGAATGAGTGCACAACGTTTGTACTAATTTGACTGAACAATATGTTACTTGGCATATCATGAAATATTGTTTATAGGTATTAAGACAAAATTGTTAACATCAATTAAAATGATCATGAAAGACTAATTTAAATGGATAGTGTTGAATTGTAAAGTTCAGTTAAAGAGGCTGTGTTTCTGAAAATTGTCATCCAGGTCAGGAATACTAGATACTGCAAAGTGACAGAAATGCTAGAGTTCACTGGGAATGTTCATTTAATGTAGTTTATTTAAATTAAAACTCAGTGGGCTTCAGTCAGCATTTGATAAACAGCGGTAAACAAACCCTGAGAATGTTTTTCAGGAATCTGTCTTATTGGCACTTTTATTGCAAGTTTGTAAGCAAATGCTTTCATCATGCAAAAATACAAATCCTTGTATGCATCTGTGTGACAGTGAGGGAGAGACTTGGTGGTTTTTATTTCAGTCTTTTTTGTTTCCTCCATGAGAATTTTTTCAAGAACAGTGAAAGCGTTGTTAATGTAATTTGCAGTTTGAATTTCCCTGTAACTTATACCTTTCTAGTCAGACTCATTAAATTTTCTCTCTTGCCAGTGTTCTCCATTCTGTAGTTGATGCTGTACCTCCCCAAATTTGTGAGAAATGTTGGGTAAATATCAACCTTAGTTTCTCTCTCAGGGGCCCGTGAGGCTGGGGCAAATGGAGACCCAGATCCTTCTCTGTGGATCTGTTTAAACTGCTCTGGGGCCGTGTTTCTGAGGCCACTCCAGCTCCGGGCACACTGAAGAATGGCAGGAGGGTTTTCACACCCTCCCGGCCTCGTCTGTCCACATTAATAATGAGAGTAGCAGTGACTGCTGCTTATTGAGTGCCTGGTGTGTGCCAAGTACTGTAGTAATATTTTCTCATTTCCTTTTCCACTCTCCCCGCTTAGGTGGCTGGTGGTCTCCCCCTACACAGGTGAAGGCAGTCTGAGATGGTCTGGAGGGTTGGAGCTAAGGTCTCTCAACTGTGGTTTCCGTGACTCCACACTTAGATTCCAAACCCTGAGTTCCGCTTCTTCCCAGTATATTCTACCTATGCTGGCCCTCTTTTTAGATTATCCATCACACGTATGCTCACCTACCTAATGTGTTCTCAGCACAAGAAGTTCTCTGAAAATTGAACAAGGGAGTGGGGAAGTCTGGTAGCTGTGGATCTGGTTTTGATCCTTACAGGCCCTCTGCTTTGAAACAGTGCCACAGCTGAACTCTTTGGTTTTTGAATTCTTTTACTGAATGAACATTTGAATACCTGTCGCCTGCTGGCTTGTGCCTTTGGTGTTGGAAGTGAACTCTTTTTTTTTTCTCTCTTTTCACTTGAGGACAATTGGCCCTGAGCCAACATCTGTGCCAGTCTTCCTCTATTTTGTGTGTGGGACACTGCCACAGCATGGCTTGATGAGTGGTGTGTAGGTTCAGCCCCTGAGATCTGAACCTGCGAACCCTGGGCCACCAAAGTGGAGTGGGTGAATTTAACCACTATGCCCATGGGCCAGCCCCTGGAGGTGAACTCTTGAATGCAATGTGGCCCAGCTCCTTAGAGACTTTCTTCTCTGCTCTGCTCTGTGAATTGACCATTGAGATCTCCCCTCTCTTAGTTTCCTGCACTGTCCCTGGGTTCCTGGGAATGACAGACCTCTATGTCTACCATTATAGTGCTTACAGAATGTTTCACTCTGTTGATTTTAAGTCTTAGGATGAATGGGAGAGTTGAGTTCTGTTTTCTTACACATCTAAGTTATTTACTCTTAGACACTAATTCTAATATAGAGTTCACAGTGTATCTCCTTTATGCAAACACTCATGATTTGGGTTTAAATTTATTTTCTAATGTTTCGGTTTTCAATATCTCTGAGTTGCTCTTGATAATAACTTTAAAAGGTATGTCTGCTTTCACATGGCCCACTGAGAACACTTGCTGTTTTGCCATTTAAGTATTTCGTCTTTGCTTCTGCATTATTTCCCTCACCTAATTAGGAATACATAGGGAGAAACCCACTGTGCTGGGTTTGAGGGGAATGGACAAGAAGACAGTTCTTCCTCTTCCTCACCTACATGATTCCTCAGTGTGCTTCTGACCAGGCCACTGAGTTGACAGTAAGAGCAAGAAGGAGGGAAGAAAAACATAGTTGGGAGAGGAATTTGGATGTGTCCGCTTTGCCTTTTATTTATACAAGTTCTTTGTGTCCCCCTGCCCCTTGACACGCGCCTTATTAGCAATGTGCACATTATTAGCATGCTCTTCAAAAGTATTTTTAGATACGCTAAAGAGAATTGACAACATTGAAGATGTGAAAGCTCATTTCTTTCTTTCCTTTCTTTGGCATGGATGTTCAAAGACCTCGATGGCATTCTTTAATTGCAAAGTACAATCTGAGTAATTTAACTGCATCCACCATGTTTGGCTGTGACAGACTCATTCGGATCTTCTGCCTAAACCCAGGCCTCCTGGTGGGGCTGTGGAAGGTAAGATTTGAGTCCCTGCATGTACTGTCATCTCCTCACTCACAATCCCACGTTTACTCACCATTATGCGTCATATCAAGAGTATAGTCCTTTAGACTTCTCACTAACTGCATTCCCTTTTACCATCTTACCAGCTGCATTTTTCTAGCTAAGTGACCCTCTGTTCCATTGGGACTACTCTGCAGTTCTGCTGTCACTAGTGATAAGCTACCTATTCCTGCCTGGATGGTTCTGTTCACATTATTGCTTTAACATCATGGGGTCTTCCCCCTTTCTCCTTCCAGTCAATCCGTGTTCCTTTTTTCTGGTCCTTTCTCTGCCAAAGTCTCTTACTGTACGTTGAACCTGGCAGTCCCTCTAATGTATTTCTGATCCTGTAGACACTGATTGTAACCTGCCCTTCAGGGTAAAGCGTCTGAGAAGTTAGCCTTCCCACTCGGTGAGGCTTTTGTTTTCGCTGGCTGAGCCTGTTGCCTAGCTCCCTCCTCTTGGGTTGTTTTCTGGGCAGTCACTTCAGTGAAGAACGTAAGAGTGTGATGTGCCTCTGTACACCACAGGTTTGTTTAAATCTGTGACTTTGGCCTATGGATGTTTTAAGATAGTAGCTCACAAATTTGATTCTGAGAATAGCAGCACGTGTCTCTGTATGATGATTAGGTAGAACCAAGATCTACAGCAGCAGCCTCTCGTACCTTTTTCTCTTCTCAACCTGCTATGGTAGTCACTGTTTCTTTCCCTCCCTCCCTTTCTGTGTGTGGTGGTGGCTTGTGGGCAAGACAGCAGGCTGATTGCTTGCCTTTTTTTAATTCATCAGTATATGTTGGCCCACATAGTTATGAGGACTTTGGTTGATCTGATTGTCCTCTGTCTGGCTACTTGAGAATGGCACCCTCAGATTTACCATTCTGGGTTACCTACATTGGTCAGTGCCAGCTGTGAATTTGGGGAGAAATAGGTATCACTTCCTGTGCAGCCACATTTTCTGCTGCTCAACCTGATGGGTGAGTGAAGAGTTGAATCTAATCACCCCCGCTGGGTTTGCCAAATCAAGCAGGTACTCGAGAGAAGAATGTTATGCCACCAATGTTAAGTGTTTGTGGAATTAATCTTGTATCTGTGAAGGTCTTACCAGTATTGTCTTTATCTTTGAAAAGAATTTGAAACAACCTGGAACTAACAATATATTTTCACCATCATCATATGTAATACAGTATTTTGATGTCTCACAAGTTAGTATGGGAGACATCCTGCGAACATTTTGCTATTGCATGCTCTGCATGTTTGGGTGAATTGTGGTCTTGCTGTCAATATGACAAAGAAGTCTTATTAGATAGTAATAATGTATTAGCAGTAATAATGCATTAGCACCGTGGTGATCCTAGAGTTGTAAGAAACTGCATTTGTCTGTAAGATGAATGTGCTGAGATCTTCACAACGACCTTGTGAAAAATTAAAATATTTCAGTTGAAAAATGTATTCTTTTTAATTAACTTTTCAGAGGGAGGAAGAACTGGCTTTTGTTATGGCAAATCTTCATTTCCATCACCTTGTGGAGAGGAGCACGTTAGGCTCAGCCACTATGTATGTATTTGTTTGTGGTGTATTAAATTTTTGTACAGTCGATAGAAGGGATTAGAACTTGATACCATCTTAGTATCCTGAGACTAGCTACAAAGATATTCTGTTTTTAATCAGACACAAGCCAACAGGCATAATTACTTAGCTGTTGCTAAAATAATTGGATTATTTATGAGTATGTATTTGCTTTATTTGTTCTGGGATCATGCAGTGGAGTTTCCAGACTAAGACAGACTAGGAAGAAGGACCTGGCCACCCACTTCTGAAAAGGCTGGCCATGAAAGCCCTATGAATAGTAGCAGGTCATTGTCTGATACAGTGCCGGAAAGTGAGAGTGGCGCCCAGAGACCAGGCAGGGCTCCCATCTGCTGAACACAGGGTCACGAGAGGTCGGATCCACTCGACGGCACTAACAACGGCAGAGGGTTAGGTACCTAGTAGACTATTATTTATAGGGGCAGGAGAGCTTCATTACTACAAGATGCCGGTGCATCAAGATGCCTCAAGTTCTTTGCACTAATGTGAATTTCCATATCTTGCAAGACACACAGAACCCTGGCCTGTTGGGTCTGGCCTGCAGATGTGCTTTTGCTTGGTTTGTGCAGTGCATGTCTTTTAATGAATTTGAAGGTCTTCAGGTAGGGACTGTGCCTTCCTTTCACTGTAGCTCTCACCCTTCCCCTAAGGGCTTAGACCGTCCCATATGTGTGTTATTTATTTTTATTATTATCTGGAGAAAATTAATGCTTTTGAGTTGTTCCCTTATGTCAGAAGGCTTTTCTTACTGAGTAGAACTTTGTTTGTTGTGGCTTGGGGTCTTCTGCCCAGGTCCCTAAGCTGTAGGTCTTGTTGCTGCATTTTCCTGCTGAGCAGTCCTGTCCTCTGATACTGAGACCAACGAGGAGCAGAGCTGGCTTTGCAGAGCTGCTGTCCTGGGGCAGACCTCAGAAAGATGTTTGCCTGTGAGGCCTGTGGATGCCTATGGAACACCTATCTTTGACTGTTTTGTAGAAGTTGGTAAAAGGAACATGGAGCAGTTTTTTGAGTTCGTAGTATTGAAGGTTCTTGGGAATCCTATAGAGGCTTGATAGGAGCTGTGCTTTGAATGGATGTTAATTTTTTAAAGAGTATTTTCAATCCAAACGTTTTATCTCTGGTGTTGACAAATTTGTGTCTATATTTTGTTTTGCTTTTTAGCCCCTACGAGCTGCCTCCTCATAGCCCCCTTTTGGATGACAACCCAGAATATGGACTGCATGGCTACCAACTCCATGTTGATATGCACAGCGGTGGAATTTTCTACCTGTGTGGTACATTTCGCAATCTCTTTACCAAGAAAGGTGAAACTAATTGAGTTTTTGTTTCAGTATGAAATTAAAAGGTTGGAGAGAACAGAGAACCAATTTTTATGTCCAAGTTAAGAATTGTCCTCCTAACTGGTCACCTTATCGTTGTTCGGCCCTCTGTCCTCTCAGACCCTCTCAGTATCGTGCAGGACTTGTGAAGTACCTTGGCCAGATCTCATCTCTGTAGCTTCTGGCTCTGTTTCCTTCATCACCATCACTTTCGACCTTCTTGGTGTATTTTGTACTCATCTTTTCTACAGATATGTTCCCTGTTGTTTTGCCTCCTCCCCTCCCCCACCTTCTTCCCTTCTCTCTGAAAGGAATTTGGTAAATTTGCCAGCTGGGCCAGAGTAGCACCTGTCCAGGATAAGAATAAAGAGAAACCAGCGCTTCTGTATGTAGTGCATCAGTGTTTATTGTGCTTATCAAGGCTGCAACAGAGACTGGGGTAGACAGAGAAAGGAGGGGACTTCAGCCAAGTGAAAGAAAAGAAGGGATGTAGGAATGTGGGAAAGAATAGAAGGCCCCCCATTTCAGTTTGTGTGATTGTTTCCTCTTGCTAGCATTCCTCTGTATCCTATAAATGGGAAGTTTGGTGTAAAAACTTGCATAGATTGAAGTTTAACATTTTTTGTAGAAACATTTTATAGCAGAAATTGTATACTTTATTTTGGAATATCCTGTTTCCCAAAATTCTTTCACCTAATGGATTTGACATCCGTTATTAGTCCTTGCCTAAGTCAGTTTTTTCTTTGAGTTTAGAAAATAGTGATTTTCTAATCATGTCATTATTTCTACATTTATTAGCTGAGCTTTTGTAAAGAACTTTTCCTCATCAACTGGGTGAATGCCTATAACAGCAGTGTACATGCTTTAGTCCCTTCCCTTTAACTGCCAATTTTAGATTAAGAAATTGATGTAATAGTTACCTCCTATGATGGAAATGATTTTGAGCATGGCCTTTTTCTCTCTTCCCTCCCTCTTTCTTGTTTAGTGTCACTTTGGACTCTTGGATTTTTATTTATTCAATAACTTATAATCAATTACAGACATTATTCTTTTTGAAGCTAAAATTGTCCCCAGTTAGGTCAGTGGGATCTACTTCAGACTGGGTTCTGTGCCCTGCTGATACGCTTCCATTAGTTTTTGAGTCTTTGCTTTTTGACTCAAGAAGATTTCTAGGTTTTTCTGTGCTTGATGGCATTTTTAATTAGGATTATGTCAAGTGTATGTATTAATGTGGGGTGAATTGACATTTTTGTTGTTGAGTTGTCCTACCTAAAATGTGAAAGCCTTTCAGTTTCTTCACAAATACTTTTGTGTCTTTTAGGAATGTTTCAGAATTTTCTTCATACCAGTTTTGCACGTTTCTTGTTAAGATTTTTTAGTATTTTATCCTTGCTACTTCTCTTCCATAATATCTTCTAATTATTTTGTGATGTCTTTGTGTGGTTTTGGTCTCAGGCCACTGCTGATCTCATAGAATGAGTTGGGAAGTTTTCTTTCCTCTTGAATTTATTGGGGGTTTTTGCATAGAATTGGTGGTATTTCTTCCTTAAATGATGGATAGAGTTCACCTGTGAAGGCATCAAGACCTGCAGCTTTCTTTGTGGGAAGGTTTTTAACTACAGTTTCAACTTGTTTAATAGATATAGGGCTATTTAGTTTATCTATTTCATCTTGAGTAAGCTTTAGTATTTTGTGTCTTTTAAGAAATTTGTCCATTTTATCTAAGTTGCCAAATTTATGGCATAAAGTTGTTTATAATATTCCCTTATTGTCTTTTTAATGTCTGTAGAATCTAATGCCAGCTGCTTCCTGAATGGTAATTTGTGTCTTCTTTCTTTTTCTCCTAATGAGAATGGCTCAAGTTTATCAATGTTATTAATCTTCTCAGGGAATCAGCTTTTGGCTTCATTGATTTTCTCTATTACGTTTTGTATTTCATTGATTTGCACTTTGATTTTTATTATTTCCATTTTTTTCCTGCTTACTTTGTGATTTGCTCTAGTTTTTCTAGTTTCTTAAGGAAGAAGCTGATGTCATTGATTTGAGAACTTTCTTTTTCTTATATAGAGACATTTGTTGCTATAAACTTCTCCCTAGGTACTGCTTTAGTGGCATACCACAAATTCTGATATGTTATTTTCATTTTTTTTCACCTGAGCTAACATCTATTGCCAGTCTTCTTTTTTTTTCTTCTTCTTCTCTCCAAAGTCCCCCAGGGCATAGCTGTATATTCTAGTTGTAGGTCCTTCTGGTTGTGCTGTAGGATACCGCCTCGATATGGCTTGATGAGCGGTGCTGTGTCTGCACCCAGGATCTGAACTGGTGAAACCCTGGGCCACTGAAGTGGAGTGCACGATCTTAACCACTTGGCCGTGGGGCTGGCCCCTATTTTCATTTTTTTTTTAATTGCAGTAACATTGGTTTATAACATTATATAAATTTCAGGTGTGAACATCATTATATTTCAATTTCTGTGTAGACTACGTCATATTCAAAGCCTATTTTCATTCACTTTAAAATGCCTTCAGTTTTCCTTTGATTTCTTCTTTGATCTATGGATTGGCTTGAAATGTGTTCTTTAGTTCTCAAATATTTGAGATAAAAGTCTATTTTCATTCACTTTAAAATGCTTTCAATTTTCCTTTGATTTCTTCTTTGATCTATGGATTGGCTTGAAATGTTTTCTTTAGTTCTCAAATGTTTAAGATATTTCTGGAGATTTTTCAGTTACTGATATCTAATTAAATTCCATTGTGGTCAGAGAATATGCTTTGGCTTGAATTCTTTTAAGTTGATTAAGACTTGTATTATGTCTGAGAACACAGACTGTTTTGGTACATGTTCCACGTGTATTTAAGAAAAACGTATGTTCTGCTGTTGTTGAGTGGAGTGTCTTATGAACATTAATCAGGTAAAGTTGGTTGAGAGTGTTGAAGTCTACTGTATCCTTGTTGATTTGCTGATTGCTTGTTTTATGAATTATTGAGAGAGGAGTATTGAAATCTCCAACTATAGTGGATTTGTATATTTCTTATTGATGTTCGATCAGTTTTTACTACGTGTATTTTGAAGCTCTGTAATTTTATTCACAAACATTCAAGATTGTTATGCCCCCCTTGACTAACTGACCCCTTCATCATCTATGAGATGACTTTCTTTATTCCTGGTAGTATTCTTTGCTCTGAAATCTGTTCCATCTGATATAAATGTAGGCACTCCAGCTTTCTTTGACTAGTGTTAGCATGGTGTAACTTTCCATTCTTTTACTTTACGCCTATTTGTGTCTTTGCATTTCGTCAATATGCTTATTAAGTCCTTTATGATCTATGATAGTCCATCTCTTTTTTCATGCTATTTATTTGTTGAAAAAATTGGATATGTTGTTTGTCTGTACAATTTTCTGTGTTTTGGATGATTTTTCTCCCATATTTCCTATACATTGGTAGTCATATCTAGAGGCTTAATCATAGTTAAATTTTTCTTTTTTTGGCAAGAATACTTCATAGGTAATGCCCTGTATTTCCCATTGCAATTATCAGAAGGACACAGTATCTACTTTTCTTTTTTTTTTTTTTTGAGGAAGATTACTGCCAGTAACTACTCTCAGTCCTCCTCTTTTTGCTGAGGAAGCCTGGCCCTGACCTAACATCTGTACCCGTCTTCCTCTACTTTATACATGAGATGCCTACCACAGCATGGCTTGCCAAGCGGTGCCATGTCCTCACCTGGGATCCGAACCGGCGAATCTTGGGCCGCCGGAAGCGGAAAATGAGAACTTAAGTGCTGTGCCACCGGGCCAGCCCCTCTATTTTTCTAAATATTAATTATATTAAGATGATCAGTGGGTTCAAGAATTTTTCAGCCTGCTCCTATGATAAATTCCTCCATGAATGTTTACCAAATGATGGGTACCTATATCTATTATTTTATTAGAGATTGCACAATGATGACTCCCTACTTCTATCACTCTATGTGTATTCTTTCTTTGTGTATTAGCTAGGATTCGTCTGTAAAGAAGAGTTTTCTCTTATTAACTATTTAGTTACCATGAAATATAGTTAGTACAAGAAAGGTGGGGTACATGCTTGAGTCTTTTTCTTTATTAATTCACAAAATAGTGAGTTAATGCTCTAACAGTCTTCAAAGATGACTTGTAAGTTTTTGGGGGGTAATGGATTAAGAAATATTGTGTACGTGTTTTAGTCTATTTGCAGTCATTATTATTTTTATTGTTATCGTGATGGTCAGATAGTCCTGTTATTGGTCATCTGCTCCTGTGTTCTTTCGACATGACTCTAGTCATCTTTGGTAGCTGGCTTGTGTTCTCACATGACGAGATACCTGAAGCTCATCTTGTCTGTTTCCTGCCCAGACCTGGAATTGTCCATTTTCCTTAGTGGTTCCTTTTAGTTCCCACTACACTATGGTGTTTAGAGACCATAATCTGGATCCTAGAGATGCCTGTTAGTCTTGGGTTTTCATTCCTTTTAGGGTTTTCAATAGGCAAAGCTAAGAAGTTTGAAAATTTTATAATGGAAAGAAATAAATCATATTCATTTAAATTAAAAGATCTTAGGGTTTTTAATTAACTTTTGAATTTATATCTTGTAGCTGTCTTATTATTCTGAAAGTCTTTGTTCCAAACTGCATTACAATATATTATAATTTCAAAATAACAATGCTGATATTATTACTGATAATAAGCCTATGGAATGTTATTTTAATTAAGAATTTCCTTGTAATTCTTTGTGTGCTTAAGATCAATTATACTAGAGATATAAAGTTAAGTCACTAACTTTGTTTTTGTGCTATCACTGATATACAATTAGAGTGATTTGTTTCAGTTGAGTTTTCAGGATTGCTTTGGTTTTTTTGGTACATTTATAAAAGTTACATGCCACATTGACACCGTGCCAAAGTTTGAAACTATAAAACAAGGTCGTTCAGGGAGGTTTACTCTTCTTATTCCTTCACTCCTGTTCTTTCCTTCCCTCCACGGGTGACCCTTTATTTTAGCTTTTGGCTTATTCTTTAAATGTTTCTTTTTGAATCTATAATGCTATATATCAATGTATTCATATTTCTTCCATTTTTTTTTTTTTTTTAGTAAGGCACACTATACTCTCTTTTAAGTTCCTTGTTTTTTCCCGGTTAATATATTCTGGAGATTACTCTTTAGAGTGAGATGGAGACCTTTCTCATTCTCTCTTTTTAAAACAGCTGTGTAGTTCGTTAATGGCTTCCAGCTTTGCTGTTACAGATAGTGGTGTAGTGAACAGCGTTGTTCACACACCATTTCATAGTTTGCCTGCTTGTCTTTGCGATGCTTTCTTAGAAATAAGATTGATAGAGCAAAGGGTAAATGCATATATAATCTTGAAGGACACTAGCAAATTCCTCCTATGAGAAGGCATTTCCAACTTAATTGAGGATGCTAACTTAGTAAGATGTTTTATTACTAAGTATGTTTGTTCTAGGTTTTGTTATGTCTCCTTACAAATGTGTTCTTTATATTCCTAGAGTAGTTGGATTTTTAAAAAAAATCAGGAATCATTGTTAAGTATTATCAAATACATCTTGGGGCAACTATTGATGATCATATGATTTTTTTCTCCTTCATGCTATTAATATAGTGAATTTCAGTAATATATCTTCCAATGGTAAGCATCCTAGAATCCCTAAGATAAGCTCCTCTTGTCATATATGTGCTTATTTTTAGTTACTCGTTTCAGTTATTTGGTATTTAGTGTTTTTCCATTGAAACTCACAGGTTAGAGTATCTGTAGTTTTCATTTTTTACTCTGTTTCTGATCCAGTCATAATCAAGTTTTCCTCTTTTCAACCACTCAATTTTAGTATTTATATGATTTCCTAGAAAATCGTTTATTTTCTTTAGGTTTATTTTGATCCTTTTCTAGCTTCTTTTAGCTGACTGCTTAGATTGTTTAATATTCAGGTTTTCTTGTTTTTCTTCAGTGTTCTTTCTGCTGTGCCCAGAATCTTGGGCTTTCAGAATTGGGGAGGAACTGAAAGGTGATCTAGCGAATGACCCCTCCTGGGCCTGAATTTGCTTTGCCCTGGGAACAGCCCACCCAGTTTTGTGAAGGTGTGAAAATTTTGCCTTTCATTGAGCCCAAGTTGGTTTCTTTGTACTTCACTTGTTTACCTTTATTCTGATATTTAAAAGAGAAAAAAATCTCATCCCTCTTCCAGTATACACTGTAGAGGGTGCTTCTACATGCCCTGGTCTATACCCAGGGTACAAACTGTCTGCCCTCTGGGCTGGTGTTAGGGAGAACTTAGTCTCTGGCTCTCTGGCTCCAGCCCTCATGTCTTCAGGGGCCCTCACTTCCAGCAGTTCTTGTCTGACGTGACCTACACTCTCCTCAAGAGCTTCGTCACCGTGTTCTCCAGGGATGAGGTCTGTTAGGTCCAGGTCTGTCTTGGAGGATGTCTAGAACTTCAGAGAAGAGTCACCCTCTCTTAAACAAATGCAGCATAATGTTTCTTAAGCTTTGTATGCGTTCCTCATACCTGGGCTATGCCCTTGATAATGATGAAGTCGATAGTGACAGAGAACATTTATGAGCACTCGTTATAGGTTCTTGCTAAATGTTTTATATTTATATTATTTAACTTAATCTTCATAGCAGGTCTGTGAGTTGGGTACTATCGTCTCTGCTGTTATTGACGAAGCAGCTGAAGCTGGTAGTTTAGGTCAGTTCTCTAATCATGTACAGCACACGGCAGAGCTCCAGCCGCACCCAGGCCCCTGACTCCAGAGCCGAGGGTCTTAAACACTGGCCTATAGCATCTCACTTGTGTTTGTGCTTTTCAGCAATGTGCTTCCAGAGTATGTCCTTGTGTGTGTGACTCTGTCTTTTCAAAGTGTTGGCCTCCCAAGGGTGGTCAGCTAGGGCCCTTCCTGCTGCCTTGCTGAAGCGGCAGCGTTTAAGCCAATTTCCTGTTAATGCCGATAAACCCCTGAGAAGGTTAGATGATTATTGTAACATAAGAGGCTGGGTAAAATTAAGGAGGATGGGAATAATTCACCTTTCATCTGTTGTTTTCACAATAAGAAAACATTTTCATCATAAGAAGACTGCACGAGACTCAAGATGCATTTCGTCTGCGCGTGGTTCTGCGATTAGGAATCAGCAGAGGGCGCTGTTGCTATCAGAGTCATTCTCACATTTAAAAAAAATACAAACTCGAATGTCCTCTACAGTTTTTGAGAAACTCTCTTGTGGTACTATGTGGTATATTTAGTAAATTCCAGCTATGTCATTGCAGTTGGGGATGACAGCACTTTGCCCCTATTTTTTAAGAACACTTTCTCCCTATCAAGGATAAAATGTTTTATCATAGTGTCCCTACAATTGAGGTGGCTCTATTCACTGTTTGTCATCAGTGAGACTTGAGAAGCCAGGCCTGACTCTAAGGAGGCAGCCTGTAGGGAGTGGCCGGAAGTGAAGGGGACCAGGCTGGTTTGTTTATTTGATTCATTCTTTAACAAACACTTGCTAAATTCAGGGAATGTGCTGGTGCAGGGGGATAGACGTGTGTCACACGTGGTGTCTGCCCTCCACAAGTTGGGCACAGGGAAGCCTGCTGAGCCAGGTGCAGACACACTGGGGAAGGGTGGCTCTGGGAATCCTGGAGGGTTCTGAGGAAGGGCAGATCAAGAGGGCTGGGGATGGGAAAAGCAACAAATTTGACATTCAGATGAGTTAATGGGGAGTGGTCCACACTAAGGTAGTGGGGTTATGTAGTAGTGGAAAGGACACAACTTTCCATATGACGTAGTTCATCAACAGAGCCTGAATTGGTCATTTTGTCAGGCTATTTCCAACATTCCATCTTTAAATAAGAATTCTGAGGATGTATCAGTTTAGTCCATAAATTCATTGCAGTTCTATTAAAAAATCCCAACGGGAATATATTGTGAAACTTGCCTAGTTGGGTCTAAAATCCAGTTAGAAATCCACATATGCGTATGGAATGGCTGATAAAAATTTTTTTAAAATGTTAATTTGTGAGATAGTGTTATCTTTTCTGTGTATGATATATATTTAGGCCATCAAGAGACAATTAAGGAAAACCATGTAGCCACCACACAGTTTAAGAAATAGACCATTACAGTAGCTTTGAAGCCCCCTGCGTGTCGCTCCTGCTCTCTTCTCCCTCTCTTCCTGCCAGTTCTGTGTATTGTGTTACCACCGTTCTGTATATTGTGTTCATTGTCCCCTTGATTTTCTCTTTTTTGTAATTAAACTTCTTTGTATTGTGCAATTATATACAGAGAAATGCATACAACAAATTATCGTAAAGCAAGCACCTATGTGATCACCATCCAGGTCTTGATTAAATTTTGAAAATGACCAGTAAGAGGAGACTGGCCTTCCCGAATGTTACACTCTATAGAACTGCCGTGACAAGGAAGTGTGGTGTCATTGAAGCGGTAGATACCTAGAGGAGTGGTACAAAGACACCTGGTACACATCTTTTGCAGTTCCACATTCTTTCATCAAATTACTCTGATAAATATTGGACTTATAGCAAAGCAATTAGTAGCTATTGTAGTTAATTGTACCATAATATATCAATAAATCTAAGTATATCTTCATCCTTTAGAGGGTATGTATACATTTCTTTAGAGTGTTAGTATAGAATACATTGTGTAGGATAATTTGCCTAAGATAGGCTAAGAGGACCTCTGGAGTTGACTCTGCAGGGAATACAGATAATTAAAGGATTCAGGACATGCTTATATGCAGACAGAGCAATCGCAGTGAAGCTTTCAGAATGAGTAGTGGCCATTTGATACTCTCTATTCACATGGTCACGATATTTTCTGTGAACAAAATATCTCTTTGTTCTATTTTCTTAGTTCTGTCTCTTGTACTTTGCTACAAGGTCCTTTGAATTTATTTATTTTTTTTACAATGCATGTTACTAAAAACAAACCAGAAGATGCTATTTAGCTCTTAGTGCCTGGAGTGTGATTCCTGAGACACAGAGGAGAGGATCACACTCAAGCTGACTCAGTGGTAGACACTCAGGGACAAGCATCACCTCTGCTGCCACCCCGCAGGGTCCGTGCACTCGGCCAGTGCTGTCCTCATCCAGTTGAGTCCACAGCTAATGCCTCTTGGCTTTGGGTTCCAACATTCATCTGGTGGGCACAGTTCCTGGGCTGGTGCTGCCAAGCCCTGCTGGGTTTTCCACCCTTCGTTGCTTTCAGATCAGAGCAGGTTCTGTGCTCGCATGCTCAGGAGTAGCCTAGGTCCTCCTGTTTCATGATCTATAGCTCAAGCTTCAGGACGTTATTCTCCCTCAGTCAGACACTATGTCTGGGGATCGGATTTACTCCCTCCCAGCACCACCTGATAGTGAATAAAAAGGATCTGTGTCCTTTCTTCTTTCCCTCAAGGCTTATTTGATGGCTGCTTCTTGGAACTTTGTCATATTCCTCCCCCAAGGGACTGGGAAGTTTTCTTTCTGTATTTTATGTGTCCTGCCACTTTGGCAAGTCATGGCTGCATTAAGAGTTTTCTTAAAAGGATTCCTTTTCAAAGAAAAAATTATGATCCCTGAACCTGCACATATTTGCTACCTGCTACTTTGTGTATTGCCACTAAAATTAAGCTAAAAGGAAGTTTAGGTGAAACAATATTTTGTCACCTAAATTGGATTTATGAGAGGCAGGAGGGAGGGAAGGATAAACAGTGAAGGAAATACTGACAGAGTCATTTGTAAATGAAAACTTTAGGTAAGCTTAATAGAAAGTGCTGGGTGGGTTTTTCTATTCTCTTGGAAATGTGGATGGATTGTTGGCATTGGGTCTCTAAGACCAACCCCTGGTTCAGTGATCCACTAGGAGGACTCACAGGACTCAGGATATAGTTGTATTAATGGCTGAGGTGTGTACAGTGAGGCTACAGAGCGAAGTCGGCAGAGGGAAAAGGTGCCCGGGGTGAAGTCTGGACGAAACCAGGTGAAGCTTCCAAGATCCCGTCCCAGTGGAGGCACACAGGAGTGAGCTGTGAGAACACGAGTGAAATCTTCTTTACCTGGGACGCTTCTTAGAGACTCAGCACCTAGGGTTTTTTGGGGGCTCTTCACGTAGGCACCCTCTGCCTGGCGTGTACCAAAATTCCAGACTCCCAGAAGGAAAGGTGTTCAGCATAAACCACGTTGTTGGTACCAACCGTTTAGGCACAGTGAGCAACTCTTACCAGTTAGGGATGGGGAGGTGGGAACATTCCTGAAATCTGAGTTCCCGGACACCAGCAAGGGCCTATCTTGCAGGCCTTTCCAAGCCTAGACAGTCTGAGGCCTGCTGTGTTAGCTCTTTTCTGCACCACTGTCCATGAAAACTTTGATGAGAGTATGGGAGAGCCCAGTGAAAGAGCAGACAGGAAATGGTCCAGTTGTGTCTTTGAAGTGTAAATAGAGATTGAAAAAGGCCATGATCAGCAATGCAAAGTATGAAGGAATGTGTATTTTTTGATCTTTGTATCAAGCTAATTATTACCAATTTTCAGAAGCTGAAGGAAAAGATATTGCACAGTACAGCATGTTTTGGTCTTTTTATCAGTACTGAGAGGGAGAGTGATAAGAAGCAAGGGGAAAGGATTTTTAAAAACAAAGTGTCCTGCTTCTGTCATTTGACTTTCTATCTGAGTTGTTTTAAAAATGCATTTAAAAACTAATGTCCTTCTCTTGTTATGGAATTTGAAAATTCTGAGTATATAGAAGTTTGTAAATAAGCAAATAAAAATCACCCAAGGACAACTATTGTTTATATTTTGGTCCATTTTCAAATATATAACTATATTTATATCTTTGGACCACGTTATGTGACTAATGTTGTATCCTGATTTTTCCCCTTACCATTACATTGTGAGCATTTTCCCTTGTCACTAAATAGTGTTTGAAAATTTGATTTTGAAAAGTTATGTAATATTCCATTGTTTGGTTTTTATCATGATTTATTGACCCATTCTAATGTTGGGTATTTAGGTCTCCATTTTTCAGGATTATAGCACTATCATCATGAGCATTATTTTGAAAAATATTTGAAGATTTGAGAGGTGAAAGTGACATCTGATTGTTTGAAACTTGCATATGTTTTTGGATATTAGGTTGACTATTTAAAAAAACTACTGTGGTTCTTTTAGCAGCCTTCAGGTAGGCTGTTGAAGGGGCATCTTTGTAGGCTCTGACTTAAGCACTGCCTCTCACAGGCGTGTGTGACTGTGGGTGGTTATCGGTGTCCTCGCGTGCAAAGTGCGGTCACATCAGAACCTACATTACAAGTTCCTCAAGGATTCAGGTGAGGTAACGAGGAGTGCTTCCAGGATGCTTGGCGTGTGCTGCTGCCGCCGTCTGTTTTTATATTTCTCTTCGAATTGAATGGCCATTTGTATGTGTGATCGGTTCCATTGGTTTAAATGTTTATGAGATCTATTTGAGTTACAGTCATTGTAAATATTTTCTCTATTTTGTTTTTTGCCTTTTAATTTGTTACATATTGTTTTGGATCTCTCAAAGGTTTTACTTGTGTGTAAACCCATGCTGCATTTTGATTAACATAGACATTATCCACAGCCTATATATTCCCATACCCTTCTCTGTTAGGATTCTTTCTCTCTGTTGAGGATCAGTGCCCCTTCTTCTTGTGTCCCCAGATATTTCAAGCTTTACAAGTGTATTTTGTCATGAAAATATATGTCCCTCCCCCAGTATAAAATTTCTTACTAATGAAGTTTTTTTTTTGAGGAATATTAGCTCTGAGCTAACATCTGCCGCCAATCCTCCTGTTTTTGCTGAGGAAGACTGGTGCTGAGCTAACATCTGTGTCCATCCTCCTCTATTTTGTATGTGGGACACCTGCCACAGCATAGCTTGATAAGTGATCTGTAGGTCCACGCCTGGGATCTGAACCAACAAACCCCAGGCCACTGAAGCAGAGCATGCACACTTAACCACTACACCACTGGCTGGTCCCTACTGAGGAACTTTTATCAAAGATTTCTCAGTTATTTTCACTCATTCTTTTATATGTATTTAATAATCACTTGGCCCGAATTTCAAATATCCCATTTGGATTCTGATCAGATTTGTATTAAATGTGTACATTGGAAGGAATTGGTATTTTTTTTTTTTTTAGTTTTAGTTTTTCCTTTTTCTCCCCAAAGCCCCCTGGTACATAGTTGTATATTCTTAGTTGTGGATCCTTCTAGTTGTGGCATGTGGGACGCTGCCTCAGCGTGGCTCAATGAGCAGTGCCATGTCCGCGCCTAGGATTCGAACCAACGAAACACTGGGCCGCCTGCAGCAGAGCGTGCCAACTTAACAACTCGGCCACGGGGCCGGCCCCGGAATTGATATATTTTTATTTAGCGTTTTGGACTCTCTCTCTATGTATTTAAGTTTCCTTCACTGCTCTTGGGAGAAATGTTCTTTATGTAGATCCTGCACCTTTCTCCACTCACTGGTACTTCATTTTTGTGTTGCTATTGTGAAGAAATTCTTTTAGATTATGTTTCCATTATCTGTTTGTTAGATTCATTCTATATCCCTTAGAGTTTTTATGATATACTTTTCTTTATAATACTGATTATGTGGTAAATATTCAGCTCTTACTCTGTAAGACACAATAGAAAATGTTGAGGGGATAAAAAGGGGATATGGGCCTTAGTAACTTCTTTTTTCCTACCAATAAAGTAGAATTGTTCAACTCTTCAGCAGCAGAACCTGATAAGCCCAGATAACCTCTCTTTGAGAAATTCTTCTTTTAAAGTTTTATCGTTTTTTTCACATATTTTTCATATATAGCATGTTAGCTCATTTTTGTTGTTGTGATTCCAGAAATAGATGACTCTTTTGTTCCCTCTGTTCCCTGATACTAATTACTTTCTATGTTTCTGGGTCAGATTATCCTCTCTAAGCATTTATCATAACAGGAAGGCATTGGAAATAGGGCAGTCCTTTCTGGGTGGTGATTACCCAGAAAAATTAGAACAGATAATTCTCTATAGCGTCTTCATCAGTGGTTGTGAGTACATTTTTCCTGTTTTGTGCATCTGGTGACCCATTATGAAAAATCAGCATTACAAATTACTGTTCACAGAAATAGACAGCCCAGATCTCCATACATTTTATATGAGAGCTTGTCAGGAGTAGGCATGTTACCTGGAAGCAGGACAGGCTGCCTGATTTGTGGGGCCTGGCGCAGCATGAAACTGCGGGGCTCCTTGTTAGAAGATTCTTAAGAATTTCAAAATGGCGGCAGCAGAACATTAGACCAACAGGGTCCCTTTGCAGCTGCGTGGGTTGTGCCCTAGAAGCTGGTGCTGCCAAGAACACAGGGTGTGCGAGGAGGGGCCTTAGCTTCTGAAGACCTCAGGTGAGCCCTTTTCATGTTCTCTGTTTCTGGACTCTGACTGCCATTTGAGACTTGACCTCAGGTTTTGATTTGTTCTTCCTCTCTGGTGGTTTGAATTCTTTTAGTCATTTAGAGGGAAGGCTATGAGTTCTTTGTTTATGTTTTTGTTTTCAAGAATATTGCTTAAATAAGATATTCTGCCTTTTTCATGGATATTTATTAAGGCAATTTGGAAATAGAGTCTCTTCCTTAAAACAAGTAGTTTGAGGAAGATAAGTCTTATAAGAAACATAAGTGATGGATTTTCTAATTTTTCCCGTAGTGTGAATTTAGTTGGTATTAGGAATTTAGATCTGCAGGACGTTGAGCTTAGAGTCGCTTATCAGATCACAACCTCCTTACCATCTATCATTCCGGGGCCTTACTTCTACAGAACTATTTGGGTTTCTTCTCACTCTTCTGCTTCTTGGTTCCCTTCCTGGATTCATTTTTCTGGGTATGTGCCTGGATTACACTGTTGGTCTCCTCCTCTGTAGCTGCACAGAATCTCTTTCCTTGTTGCCCTATGGCTTCCCTCACTGCTCACCTTGATGGTGCTTTTCTAACATATTGAGTGCTCAGCAGTTCCTTGGGGAAAATCACAAATGCTCGTTGTCCATTGAGGCTATCAGATTTCAACCTCCCCCTTGTTGCTACTTAGACATCCGTTAATCAGCTCTTGCTAATTCCCCTTTGTGTTTCACAGAAAGGCTATTCAGATATGACTCAGTCATCTTCCTCCTCCACTCCTTGTTCTTGGGCTCTCTACCTGCTCTGCTAAGAAAAACTGTCACCCTGTTGTGCTTCCTCGTCCTCCTCTCTCATCTGCCATAACATCGTCACTGTATCATAGTCTCTTGTATTCTTGTTTTTTTTTTCCTATTTCAGAAAAAAAGATGTCCCACTTCTTTCCAAAACATGCTTCCCAATTTCTCTTCTTAAATATATCTGCTCCTTCCTGCTGTGGGGCCTTTATTTAGCCATTTGTCTCATCTCTTCATCATCTTGAATCTGTTTTCCCATCAACTGCTTTTCCACTGATAAATATATTCATGTTTTCTGATTCTAAAATTCACTTCTCTAGAGATAAAAAAAGTTTTTTTCTTTGAAAGCTACAGATGAACCTAACCTAAAACTGGTTTAGCAGGAAGGATTTATGTTGTTGAAAAATCCAGGGGAAGGTTTTATTTCAAGTGCAGTTTGATGCACAGGCTCATTGCCTGTCAGTGGGACTGCCTATGTCTAAGCACCCTGTCTGTCTCTCTCCCATTCTGATTCTTCCTGCTTCACTATATTCTGAGTTAGACTTCCTCCCTTCAAGGCAACTCTGGCTAGCTCTAGATCTCACGTCCAAGTCTAAGTTTCTCCTTTCTGGTCCACCCTCCCTCCAAGAGTCTCACTGCATCTCCTTGGCTCTGGTTGGGTCATGAACTCATCCTTGACTCAGCCATGTGGCCAGATGAACAGAAGGCTCCATATCTGAGCCTGGCTTCTACCACATGAAGCCTGGGGACTGACCTGGGTGTGTTTATCAGAGAAATATTGGAATGTGCTTAGCAAGAGAAGCAGAACAGGTGTTAGAGAGCCCCAAACAAATATCCTTATACTTCTCCCTTAAACTTCCCTTCCAGGATTAGTCTAGAAAAAATAATTTATACTCAAATGGACTAAATTGATAGAAAATAGGAAAATAGGCATGGAAAATAGAACTGGGTCTTGTGAAAATACAAGTCTGAGCCTTTAAATACATCAACAGAAAAAGCTGTTTTCAAACACTAGTGAATTAATAAACATTGAGTTTTCAAAGAGTCTAAGTACATACTTTACTCTCTTTAAAATTAGGTTTATTTTCACCAGTATCAGGAACAATACCACCAGCAAATGTAGCCTGTTAGGATCCTAGCTGATATGAAAGAAGTAGAGACTCTGTTGCTCAAAAGATTACAGATTTTATTGGTGTGATCACATCCACCGAGTCTGATCTGGAGAGGGCAATTGTCCTAAAGACTTGAAAGTTCTCTTTTTTCCATCTCCCACCAATGCATCTCCAATTCATTTCACTTTTGCAACCTATATAACAAATGAAACTAGAAGAGAGAGTTCTGATCCTTATTATGTTCAGAGGCCTTCTTTCTTAAGATTCCATGATTTATGTCTTTATTTAGCTACTTAAATTTCATGTTTATCAGGTGTTTGGAAAATAACAGAGGTATCTGAAAATAATTAGCTGAGAAAAAGAAGGGGCCATGTATATGCCTTGAGGGGGTTTATGTTAGATACCTAATAGGGACTGGAGGAATACTAAAGATTTTCTCTCCTAAAGAGATACTGCCAATTTTATTTGATCATTAGAGTCTAATGATTTTACCATGTTGTTATTAATTATTCCTTTGTAGCAGCAGGTTTCTGAAGCTTTAAATTGTTAATATTCTGTGGCAAATGTTTTTGAGTTTGTAGGCTCTCCCTACCTCTTTACCCAAGATTTACACAAGAACCTGAGAGTTGCTTACTGACGTCTGTTCCACTTACTTGTCTGTTACCAAGCTGGCCTCTCAGATGGTGATCTAGGGTCCTCTCTCATTCAGTCTGCTTATCAAGTTTGTCTGTTTAGTTAGCCTGTGTTTTGTTTTTCCTGCCTCAGGTAGTTCTAATATAATTTAAGCCCTCTTCCCTCTTCTGGTTGCCTGCCTTCTCTTTGCCTTAGGAAAATCATTCAATCAGCCAATCAACCAATCAATCAATAATCTCTCCTCTCTATAGTCTTTACTTCCCACCTTTTCTATGTTCTGTTTGTAGGGCAAAAAATGAACTCTAATCATGACAAATGAGAAATGCTATTAGTGCCATTAATATACTATAGAAGACATGACCTTTATTCCCAAAAACTGTAGGTTATTTGAGGAAATAGATCTAACATGTAGAAACACTCCAATAAAATTAAATGTTCAAGTGTGTGCAGTAGGGGTTTAGAAAAGGAAGAGATTAGTATAGGTAGAAGGGTGCCATCAGCACAGCATGGAGGTGAATGTTGAAGTTTTAGGGCATAGGGGAAGCTGAGGAAGATCTGAGGACACACAGCTATGGGGCATGCCCAGAGTTACAGGTTGGAAGAAAACAGCAGCCGGAGCAATGAGCAGAAGGGGCCTTCGGAGGAAGGTTGATACAGCTGTTTGTTAACAGCTAACCTTTATTGAGTGCTGCTTTTTCTGTAACCTTTTTATTTTGATATAATTTCCAGCTTAGAAAAAATTACAAGAATAGTACAAGAACTCCCACGTATATTTTTCTCACCATAGATTAGTTTCTCTTGTTCTAGAACTCATATAAATGGGATCATAGGGGATGTACTCTTTTGTTTCCAGATTCTTTATTTTTGCAAAATGTCTTTGAGTTTCATCAATACTCTTGCAAGTATTGATAGTCATTCCTATTTATTGATGAGTAGTATTCCATTGAGTGAGTATGCCACAATTTGCTCATCTTGTCGATGGACAGGAAATTTGGGTTGTTTTCTGTTTTGGGCTATTATGAATAAAGCTGCCATAGAATTCTTGTGAAGGTCATTTTTGTGGACATATGTTTTCTGTTCTCTTGGCTAAATACCATGGACTGGAATTGTTGGGTCTTAGGGTAGCTTTATGTATTAAAAATCGCCAAATTTTTTTTATGTAAAAGAAGTTACCCCCAATTTTTTTAGAGAGGTTGTATCATTTTACAGTCCTGTCAGCAGTGTATGAGTGTTCTGATTGCTCCACATCTTGGCCAGCATTTCATGTTGTAAGTCTTAGATTTTAGCCATTCTTGTGTGTGGTAGTATTTCATCTTGATTTTGATGTGTATTTATTTAATGGCCAATAATGTTAAGCACTTTTTCATGTGCTTATTGGCCATTTGCATATCTTCTTTTTGAAGTACCTCTTAATCATTTTGCCTTTTTGAAAAAAATGAGTTGTCTCTTTATTCCTCAATATAGGAGTTCTTTGTGTATTCTGGATACCAGTCCTTTTTCAGATGAATATTTTGCAAATATTTTTTCCCAGTCTATGTCTTGTTTATTCATTTTCTTAATGGTATTTTTTAATGATAAGGAGTTTCTCATTATCAGTTTTTTATTTTATGGTTTGTTGTTTTCTTCTTTCTGTCTTAAAAATCTTTTCCTACCCCAGGTTATGGAGATATTCTTTCTTTTCTTCCAGCTGTATTAGTGTTTTAGCTTTTACATTTAGGTCAGTGATCCCTGCCTAATTAATTTTCATGTAAAGTGTGAGGGAAGGGTTGAGCTTCATTCTTTTTTCCCATGTGGACAGCAAGTTGTTTTTTGCACCATTTGTGAAAAGACTTTCTTTTCTCATTGAATTATTTTGATGTCTTTGTCAAAAATCAATTGTTTGTGAAAGTATTGGTCTATTTCTGGACCCACATATTCTATTCTGTTAATCTTTATAGCAATACCACACTGTTGATTGCTGTTTGTAAGTCTTGAAGTCAACTTTTCAAGACTGTGTGGCTATTTTAGGTCCTTTTGATTTCCATATGAACTTTAGAATCAGCTTGTCAAATATTATTTATTTGTTTATACTGATTATTTATAAATTATTAAAATGCCTGCTGGGATTATGATTGGGATTGCATTAAATCTATAGATCAATTTGGGTAAATGGATGTCTTAACAATATTGAGTCTTACAGTCCATGAACATAGTACATCTCTAATTTCTGCCTGGCAGTAGGTTTGGCTCTTTAGATGGAGTATTATTGTTGAGATAATGCATGTAAGGTGTTTAGCACATTTAGCCTGGCATATATAATAATCTACCCTGTAATGTTAAGATATGTTATTAGTTCCATTAATCATCACAAAGTATAAAGTACTCTCTTTTTTTATCCCTATTGTACTCAGCTTGGAGTAAAATTGACCAAGGTGACACAGCTAGTAAATGGCTGGGCAGGGTTTGGAATGAGGTCTTTGTGAGGCCATGCTTATAAGTGAATGTCACTGGAACCAAGAATGGTGAGCCTTGAATTGTATTTCTTTACATTGGTAGGTTAAGATTAGAGTCTCCAACAACAGAATTTATTCTGAATAGTTTAAGCAACACAGGAATTCAATAGGCACATGTTGGCTCACAGCAAAGGAACCCAGGTCACTAACGACTTAGTTATAGGAAGGTTGAAGTGGGAGATAGTGACTGTGGGGCTCACAAACAGAGAAATTACTGAAAATTTTGGGGAGCCATAAATGATTCCCCAATGTTTCTTGTCTGCTAACTTACAGATTTTTCTCTAGTGGGAGTAATATGAAAGCAAAGCTTCATAAGAATTTAAATCTACATTATAAATTCTCAGCTAGTATTTAAACTAATTGGTGATTATATTTTTTCCTTTTTGTGTATGTTTTAATCTATTATAACATGAGCTTTAGACACAGAACAAGGTTTGAATCATGTCTTTGCCACTTACCAGTGGTATGACCTTAGACAAGGTACTATTAACCTTCCTGTGTGTAGTTTTCTCACCTGTGAATTCAGAAAACTGTAATACCTGATTAATAGTATTATTTTAAGGTATTCTTTTAAAGTAGTCTTTTGAGCTACTATACATAAAGTGCTTAGTACAATGCTTGGTGTGCAATAAGTACTCAAAAATATTACCTATTATATATACACACACTTTTTCGCACATACATTCTATGTGCAGATTTTTTAAATGTAGGAAGAGATTAACCTTTTTCTTTTATAGGTAGAGAGAGTTGGTGGAAAGAGCTCTGACCTTTTAAGATACTGCAAATGTGATGGTTGTTTTAAAGTGGGCGAATATCTGATGGCAGCAAAGTAACTGCGTCCTTGCTTCCTACAGCGATTTCATGTTTATTAGCTCAGACAATTGCCAGTGAAATGTTATTGGCTGTTGTACTTATGGGTCCATTTTCTGCAGTGTCCTGAGGACAAGCCACATGGAAAATGAACTCCTGGTTTTCTGTATGGCACCGTCCGGCTGCCAGCACACATGCCAGCCAGTCAGAGGTCTCTCTCGATTTTGCACATGGCTGTGCAGTAATATAGAGCAGAGCCGAGCCACATCTGGTCCATTCAGAATGTCATTACTGTGCCTCCTCTGAGGCTTTGCTTTCCACAGATTTCCTCCCTGCTTCCATTGAGCCCTGCTGAGGTGACAGTAGAGCTGTTGCCTGGGAAGGGTCAGTGTCATTTGGCATTCACTCCTACACCTGGGGAGCGGAGGAGAGAAGCTGCACAGTGCTTGTTAATTACCCAGTAGCCACGGAGAAGATATGGGCTGCCTCTGTCCTCCATACAAAAGGGCTCACAGCGCCCTCCTGCAGGGTGGCAATGCCCTGCCTCTAACAGGGCCTCTCACTTAGAGCCTGTTATTGTGTCACAGAAGAGGCTACTGGTGAAGCATTTCACCTTTTGGCTACACTTAAGTGAGAACACTGTGTAGAATTTCTAGAATAGGGCTTTGGCTCCCAAGGCAACGTAGCTTTGGTTTTATTTTGTCCCGTGGAATAACCAATGTAGAGTGAAAGAACATTTGCTCTTTTCGCTCTTCTTTCCACTTTGCACTGTAACTGAGATCTTACCTTTGTTCGGGTGTCTCTCTCTGAAGAAGTCTTGAGTGAAGGTGCTATATGCTGTTATGCGTGATGGTCACTGGTCATGTGAAGCTCGTGGTCATGTGAAGGCACCCCTACCATGAGTGCCTTGAAAGTGGAACGTGTATGCGCCTGGGTTGTGACGGCCCTTAGTCATGGGGAGGCTGCTGTTAGTCAGCTTTGAGCTAGTCAGAGGAGGGGCAGGGCCTCTGATCTTAGCTTTTGGTAAGCATGGCAAGGATTTTGACTTATAAGCACCTGCAAAGACGTTTGTTTGTTTTATGTGTGCTGGACTTTTTCCCTTATCTCTTCCATATTCACTGGCTCTCAAACTCCTCATTTCTCTGGACATCTCTCTCCTTGCTCCCTCACATTTGCTGTCCTTTCTGGACCATTTCTGGCATCTGCTTTCTTAAGTTCCACACTTCTGGTTTTCTGTTTGCACTGCTGTTAGCTTCATCAAATCCGAAGAACCTTTGCCTCCTGAGCAGACTCTGCATCAGTGACAGTGTGGATATCCAGGTTCACCCCAGGCAGCTCCCCCTGACTCACCTTTGAGATCACTTTTCCCGAGTGAGGACACACGCATTTCTCTGTCTCTGGAAAGCAGGTACACTGCCTTGGCCTCAAGCCAGACGTTTGAATTAGCTATGCCACTGTTTTCCTCCATCACTGAATCTAGTACTTAGCTGTAGAGAGGCATCATTTATGGAATGGCAAACCTGAAGAATCTTGATTTGGTGTCCTGCGTTGGTATATAGTAATTTAAAAAATCTCAAATCTTTTCAGGATACATTGAAAATGGATATGCAAAGCTCATTGTTATAAGTTTTAAAAATAACACAGAACACCTGCCTCTTATCGGAAAAGTTGGCCTCTCTTGGAGAACCGATATTTTTGATGGCTGTATAAAGGTAATTTGTTATTTTCTTTTCTTAAAGTAATTTGTTTTCTGTATAATAAAAAATGTCTCTTGATGTATATCTATGATACTGCTTTTAAAGTCTTAGATTTATTGTTTTAGTGTCTGAAGATTTATGTACATCTTCTTAGCCATTGTCAGTCAGTGGATTCATTCATCATGTGCTTAGTGAGCACCTTTTCTTGTTCACTGAGTGTGGTGGGGTAGGGGTAGCAGGTAGCATGCAGTGACATTTCTGAACAACGTTGATTGCACCTCTGCACTCCCTTGAAGCCCCTTTGTCTGTCTGTCTGTTTTGGGAGAAAGAGTGGAGTTGTAGGTTGGACCAGGCAAGTAGCATTTACTCAAAAACCCCTTAACTACTCCTGCACCAGTTTAAAATTTATTGCAGTTATAAGTTCCAGGATACAGATATTTCTTTAAACAGTTAAATCAATTTATACCTCCATCAAAAAGTAGCCACATGGATGGGAGAGTTGATTTAGTGGTTGGGAATTGTCAGGGAAGGAGAGAGGAGGAGGAGGAAGATGAGAGCTGTTCTAACAGTTTCATTTTCTTCTGTGGTCCTAGTGCCCATGGTTGCCCTTGGTTCTCATTACTCTCTGTCTTTATTTTGTGGGATGTATAGGATTTTCATATTCAGTGGGATCGATCTCCTGTGAATGCAGAGGGCCTCCAGTAAGGTGTCTTTATTCTGCCATACATGTGTGGACCTTATTAGAATTATTAATGATTACTGAGACCAAGAGCAGTATTATTGAACATTAAAAACACTTAACTGTCCTTATTGTCTCTTGAGCTGCTTGGTAATTATTTATATCACTTGAGCTACTTGATATAATGGGATGCTTTATTAATCCTTCTTATTTGTAAACAAGTGTTTAAACTTTGGTGAAGATTATGTTTATCATATACAAAAGAATGTTGTTTCATGTCTTTAAGAGCACAGACCTGACTTCTTTTGTTTATTTAGATGGGTCTTATAATAAAAATATGTACTAAAATAAAATATTAAAGTCGAAATAGTCCTTGAGGACCAAGAAAGGCAGAATATAAGTACGACAGACTGAAAGGGTCAGCATAATTATAAAAATGGCATTATTTGTTCTGTGTTTTCTGGTATTTAGAGCAGGATGAGAGCAGTGATTTAGTTCTCATTAGGGAGGAAAGGGAAGTATAGTAATTATACAAAGAAACAAAGCTTTATCCAGCTCCGACCATTAAAAACACAGTCTCCAGTGGGGCTTTATGTAGGGCAGACAGAGCCCCATAAGGGGCCGTCTCTGAATGGTTTAGCAGCCAGTGCACAGCAGCGCTCACAGGAGCTGAGGATACAGCTTCAGGAGGAGCTCTGAGCAGTGGTTCTGTAGGTCGCTAAGCAGTGTGACTCATGCATGCAGGTTTCTAGCAAAATGGCTTGACCTGAAAACAGGATTTCCAGCCCTTAAAGTCAGGCATGGACTGTGTGTCCCTTGGACAGTTTTTCCCATAAGCTCCTTCTCTCAGACGGGCTTGGGGAGAAGGTGGAGGGGAGCTGCATAGCCTGTACCTGCTCTCTCGGGCCTGCAGGTGGATACGGTTGATTTGCATTTTGCTGCGTATAATTCTGAGTTCGGTGTTAAGACTTAAAAATGTCTTTAGAGTTCCTAAAGAAAAAAGGTCAAGTAAGTGATGTGACATCCCTTGTGTTTGCCGTGCAGTCAGGAATTTCCTTCCAGGTATCTGATCCCCCTCAGTATACTGAAACTATAAAATATTCTTTAAGAAGTCAATTTCACGGAGTGAAAAACTTTTCATAAGCAAGGGCATATGATAGAAAAAGTTTCTTAGGTACATATAACCATTAAAAACCAACAAACTAAAAGCCCTGCATCTCTTGGAAATTGTAGAAACAGCCTCTTGGAAGGAGCCTGCTAGCTTTGTCATTTCAGATGCCCGTCAGAGCACAGGTCAATAAGAAGGTGTGTCACCCAAATCTGGTCAAGGGACAAAAAGATGGAAAGGTGACGTTAGTGACAATGACAGAGGAACTGCCTGCTGCACTACGTTGGTTGAAGCGATGTGTGGTCAGGAAAGGGGTCTCTGAGGTCCTCTGGTTTACTGTTTCAAGAAGAGTCTTCTCCTTCAGAGGAGCGTGGAGGTGTGGTGACCTCCAGCCAGCACTCACTGGCACAGAGGTCACTCAGATCAGAAGTGTCTGTAGCTTGAGCTCCTGGAGTCTTAACTTCAACAACTTATAATTTTGTAGGGTAGATTATCCAACTTTAAAATAAAAAAAAATCGTGTTATAAGCAGATCAGCTTTTTCTTTGTGTTTTTTTTTAAGTCAGGTTATGATATCAGCTACATTTAGAGATGCTTGCAGTGGCTGATGTTAGTAGTGAGCGCACACAGGACAGTTGCTCTGACTGGTCAGCGTGCTGTTGTGCAAAGCCATTTTGAGTAGCTGGAGTGGCAGCCGTGCTGCAGCCCTCAGTCTAATTCAGAATAAGCGCTCTCCCGGTCTGTCTGCCCTCAGTCCCTGCACAGGGCTGAGTGATGGAGTTTCTTTTGGTAAGGCTTTTCTTGTACTTTCTCCTTTTATTTTTTCTTTCATACTTTGGCATTTTTTGATGTTATTTTAATGTTACTTCTAAATCTATATGGAGCTCAGCATCAATTTTAATTTAAGCTAGATATTTTAGTATAACTCTGGGGTTCTGCTTTATTCGAGAATAGTTGAGTTCAGTAGAACCTACTGATGGCCATATTACAGGTTCAACTTGTTGTGGTGGCTGTGCCCAGCCCCCCCATAAGAAAGGTGCTGTGGCCAGTTCGCTGATGCGTACTGTAGTGAAATGGGTGATTAAATATGAGGATGCCTATAAAATCAAGCACCTCTTAAGAAGTACAACATTCCCATGTGTCATCCTCTCCCCAGACACTGAATTTTGAGTCTGGCAGAGTTCATTTATAGATGGGATGCAGGTAAGGAAAACTGATTTACTGCTATAGGGGAGGTGAGTTCTGCTTACTGCTTAGCTGTCTACATTCTGGAAGTTCACACTGAGAGGGATTGATTTGGAAAGGATAATTGGAAACATACATCTCTTGAGGAGAAAGATGGATGGTGAGTGGGACGAAGGTTTGAGGGAGGTCCTAAAATAAATACCCCTATGCCTTATCTGCTACCTCTCCCCTGAGGATGGAAATGATTTGTTATGGAGAAGGAACCAAATGGAAAAGGAGACCTCTCAGACAGGATGGGGAGTAGGCAGCGAGGTTCCAAAAGAAGTGAGGAGATGGCCCCTGTGCCCTGTGAAGCAGGGATTTGGGCATCCGCTGAGACTGTAGATAGAGTTCAGAAAGCCCAGCAGAGGTTATCTACCCACTGATCCTGCTCAGTTTGTCTTTTAAATATTTCTTCCATCTCTTCTTTCCTGTGAGTTACCGCCGCTGTTGATTGAGGGCTTTTATCATGTCTTTACTAGTGTGTAATGATAACTGACATCCCTGTGGCTGTTCTTGCTGCTCCTACCCCCATTGTATTCCTCCTGTTTGTTTATCTGACGTACCTTTATTGGCACCGGTTACCGTGGCAGGTGGCAAAGGTACGATGGTGGACAGAGCTGACCTGACCCCATGCTGAGTAATTTCTAGTACTGCAAACCTGTCGTGGTCTTCCGAGATCTTTATGTATATTGTTCCCTCTTCCTGTAATTTTGTTCTCTTTTCTCTTCTCCCTTCTCTTTCACTTAACTCTTGTTCATCCTTTATGACAAGCCTTCATTTGTACATTTATTAATTAGATCTGAAAATCGTGTCTAATTGTCCATTTTATCCTTACATTTGTAAATATTTGTGTTTATTTTGTAGAGTTGTTCTATAATGGACATAACTCTTTTGGATGAATATGGGAAACCTTTTTGGTGTTTTAGTTCCCCGGTTTGCATGAGATCTTCTCCCAGGCCCTCTGATGGTCCTAATTTCTTGGGACAAACATACTATGTTGACTACATGGACTCGGAAGGAAAAGTGCATGTGCAGCTGGTGTGGATCGAAGAGACAGAAGAATACTTTATTGTCAACCTGGTCCTTTACCTTAGTATAGCAAAAATAAACCATTGGTTTGGGACAAAATACTAAATATTAGCAGTAGGTGGCAAATTATTGTTGCTATTTCTTTATTTTGGACTGACCACTTTTGTTCTTGGTGTTGGAAGTTAAAATAAAGCGGTAGTCTGTTTGCCTTCTTATTTCACATTAGAAATTATGATTCCTGGGTCATTTTAATGTTTAGAGTATTAAGTTAAATTTTAAAAACATGAAAATAGCACACGCCAATGAAAATTCTTACAAAATAAAAAGAAAAAAGATGCTTCTCCTCTGCTCTTAATTTAAAAAACAAGAAATTCTACTTAAGCGTGTGATCATGTGATTATCGTGTGTGTGTGTATGTTGTATAGGTAAGTTTTTTTTCTTTATTGGTTAGAACCCAAAATGAGAAAATATAATTAAATATAAACTTCATGGTATTCATTAAAATTAGTGCTATATTCATGGCATTCAGCAGCCACATTAGTCTTTAATAAAGCAAAGTAAAATAGACAGCCTACTTCACAAGGAAAGATGTATCTGAAATCATCAGAGGAAATTGTTATTACTTGAAAGAGCAAAGTGTGATACAAAAGCAGTTAAGACACCAAGTCTACATTAGTGGGGGAAGATAGATGAGTTAGTGAACACTTCCTCTGCAGAAATGTTTTAAGAGAATTGACAGATGCTTGGGGTTCAAATAGAGGTAACATGTATCTAAGCATATGTTTTTTAGGGATTTGGTTCTAAATTTGTTTTAAATTGTGTTGATTATTTTTTGATCATATTTTTATCTCCCACTTAAAGTTATTCTCAGAAGTGATTTTTGAAATACTGTGTTGCTTCTACTGGGGCATGCTTGCTTAAAGTTCCCTCCTCTCTGTTTCTCATTCTTATATTGAATTATCTGATCAGTTTTCTCTTTTGAGGTGTTTGTGTGTGTGTGTGAGTGTAGAATGAAGAACTTGAAGACGGCAGTAAAAGATTTGGGACAGATATTAGGTTCTTGGCAGAAGAAGTGTGAGTGAAAAGGATTCCAGGTGCTGATACTGTTCTCACCCTCCCAACGTCGTAGCCTTGGGCCGGCGCCCGTGGGAAGGAAGAGGACAGGAGGACTTTATTTCATGGTATCACCAGAGGGGACGTAGAGCACTTGCTCCGCCTGGGTGAGAGGGGCTGGAGAGGCAGTGGCTTGAGTGATCAGCCCAGACAGAAGAGGCAGGTGGCGGAGGCCATGTTTCACTTTCAGGACTGAATTGAAAAACAACCACAAAATGATGTGTGGTGACTCCTTGAACTCACTGGGTTAAATTGTGGAGGGACTAGATGTCTTGAAAATACTGAAACGAGGTAGAGCCAGAGAAAGAGTGCTGTTCTCTTTACTTCTGTTTTAATGATACTGAATAGAACGGGAACCAGATACTTCCATGATGGCAGTATGATGGGAAACTTTCAAGCTGGGGCTTCCTCTTACAATGCTTGTTCCGATTGACTTGAATATGTGTTTAATATCTGTTTTCCTGCCAGACTACTAGTCCTGTGAGCAGAACTGTGTCGTCTTGTTTACTGCTGTCTCTCCAGCACCTAACGGGATGCCCAATGCCAAGCTCATAATCCATTCTCAGTAGCTATTTGTTAAATCAATGGAAACTATTACATGGAATATAACAGGAACTGTGGGAGCATGACGGGGGCAGGGATAAATTCTGTCTTGACTCTGGAGCCCTTTGCATCTTAGTTAACTTTTGAGGGGAAGTGTGTTGGGCAGTGCTGGGGAAGGGCTAAGTGAGGCAGAGCAAAGGCATTCACAGAGTCAGGGTGTTTTTAAGTGTCTCTTCAAAGAATCGTGCACACACCACACGTCATCAAATGATGCTAGAAGACTCAGGCTTGCCTCCACTTGCCTTTTCAAGGTCTGAGATAGTGTTCAGCTTTTTAAAGCTTTTTCTTCTTATATTTACTCCTCTATTTCTAAGTAATCATCTTCTATGGCTGTTTCTGGACTTATCAGTTTTAGACATCTATTGACTTATGGTAGGTAAAACATAGCCCTTTGACACCAGCCTCCTCTCCTCTTGTGTCATACCAAATAATTACTACAGTTTTAAATAAGTTGTCCTGGTCTGTTGTTGTGACTGTGATATCATCGTTCCCTGCAGGGTCGCATGGAGTGTTCTGATTCTTCTCTCTTTTACAATCTTTTATTTTTCCTGGATGAATAATTGCTTCCTCTTTTTACTTGCCTAGTTTTCAATGAATCTAAAATTTTCCTTAAAGGTCTGTTCAGTCTTTCATATGTTGGTCAATTTTTTCAGTGTTGTTTTTTTTCCTAAGTGATTAAACGTATCAAATAATCTACAAATTCTGGTTTTTTCCTCTCAGGCTATTTCATTCCCAGATTTCCGACTCTGCTTCAGTATCAACCTTGTCTCTCTAGCCCTGCTGGACAGCTGTCGTTCTGGAAGTTTCCGTGTGAATCCTCTGTCTTACGGAATCTTGTCTTCCTCTGTCTTGATTTGTGTCCTTCTTTCCAGAGGTGCACCTTCTCCTGCAGCTTTCTAAGAAAGTGATGGAGATACATTTTGGATCCTTCAATTTCTGAAAATGTCTGATGGATAGTTTGGGTACCAATTGTAGGATGAAAAATATTTCGTCTTACAACTTTGAAGACATTTTTGTGAGTCTTTCTCCTAGCATTGTTGATGTCTGTAATGCTATCTGATTGATCTTCATTTGTATGTGCCCTGTTCTCTCTCTGGAAGCTTTTAGAATTCTCTCCTCTTTCTTGGTATTTTGAAATTTCAAGATGATGTGCCTTGGAGTATGTCTTTTTTATTCATTATGGGTCATTTTAATCTAAGAATTTGTGTACTTCAGTTCTGGATTTTTTTAAAAAAAAAACTCAGTATTTTCTCTGTTGTCTTTTTCTGTAACTTTTACTAATCAGCTGTCATCCTTTCTGGATTGATCCTCTCAAGCCCCTTATCTTTTCCATCTTATCTCTCTCTTAGTCTTCTGTTTTGCTTTCTGGAATATTGCCTCAATTTTTTTTTCAACCCTTCTATTGAATTTTTTTTTTGATGATCAGATTTGTACTTTTTAAGGATTCTTTTTCTAGTTCCTTATAATATATTCTGTACCTATACCTATTTCATAAATGCAGTATTTTCTCTAATGTGGGGGTTGGCAAACTTTTTCTGTAAAGGGCCCAATAAAAGTTTAGGCTTTATGGGACATGTGGTGTCTTGTGGCATCTACTCAGCTGTGCCATCGAGCATGAAGTCAGCTACAGACAGTAAACAAATGAATGGATCTGGTTGTGTTCCAAAATACTTTATTTCCATAAAAAGGCAGCAGGCTGAATTTGGTCTTTAAGCTGTAGTTTGCAATCCTTGCGGAAAAGTCTCTGAGGTTATCAACTTTAGTTTTCATCTTCACCATTTGGCAAAACCATAGTAATAATTGTTTTAAGCAAGAATCAGTGGATGTTAAAATTTGTGGATGAAAGTATGGTGAGAAACAAGATATTTACATTGTCTCAGAGTGTCTTGCCACAGGATGCTTGTTACAAAGGAAAGAATAGTAAGTTCACGGAGGAGGAGCCTGAAAAGACAGCACCTGAACCCAGTATCCTGTTGCCCTGCTCTTGCCAGATGCCTCTCGTCCTCTCTTTTGCTCTGATACGCTGTGATTGGACGCTTTGCTACGAGGAAAACTTTCTCACCCCTCCAGGGCCCCAACACCTGATGCCTCCATGATCCCTCCTCCTGCGTGTGCAGCTTCCTCACCCCTCTTGGGCCCAGAAACGTGCCACTAGGCTACTGTTTTATAAGATTTAAAGATTCTTCTGATGCTGGGATGCAACATATGGACACTTGGATAGATGACAGGCAGTTCCAAATGTGAGAAGCTGCCAGGCAGGGCCACGCAGGGGGCTGTGCTGGGGACAGGGCACCAACAAGCTGGAGCTGTAGAGGCATCTTATGGATGGCATGCAGGGTGGGGTTAGGTAGCTTCCAAAAGCTCCCTGTGGATTGGACAATTAGAATAATTCCATGGGCTCCTGGCATAGGGGCTGTCCCTAGTTGTCTGGTGTTGGGGCCATTAGGGCAGGCGCATAGTGGCCCCTGAGAGTGAGAGCCCCATAAGGGAGGTGGGTGGGGTGTGGACTCAATCAGAAGGTCCGAAAGGGGACTGACCTGCTTCTAGCCTCAAGACTGGCTTAAGACAGCAATGAAAAAGTCCAAAACCTAAAACAACCTTATTATAGACACTCTTCTGTGTGGGTGTCCTTACCACCCTCCTAGGCCCTGCCTCCCACACCAGCTGCCCCGAGCGAGGATCCCACCTCACCCTGCGTGGGCCATGTGAATTCTCCACCCCACCTGCTTCAGGTGCCTGCCTAGCTCTACCCCACATGGTGGTTGTGGGGATCAATAATCAGGGAAGGGGAGACATTTCTCAAGGATTGAGATACTAACATTGTATTAGTTCTGTGTGTCATACATGTTTGCAGATTATGCCCAATATAAATAATAGCTCCTTTGTTGGGGGCTGGCTATCTCAGTATTGTACGTATTGAAATTAAGTTGTCAGACACGTGAAATAAAAGCATGTACTAATCATACTCCTTTGTCCGAGAGGAAGCCTTTCGTCTGCAAAGCAAGAGGAATGATTATGCTGGGTTATCTTAAATACAGTGAGATTAAGAAGTGGAGCTCATTGAGTTGAATCAATTCAAGAAAAGTAACAGGTGCAAACTCTTAACTGTGCAGTCAGCAAAGGAGACAAGTGTGAGTTACAGAAAAACATACCCACCTCTAGTGTAGAATAAAAGGGACATATTCTTACTTCACATGTACTCCAGATGTAAAATCTTGCCTGATTTAAAATCAGACCAATGCTCTGACCAGGCTTTGCAAAGATGATTTTTGTGGAATGACTTGCTAGTGGTCTGTTATTGTCATTAACATCTCCTTATAAGTCTACTGATAACACTGCAGAAAGAAAGTGTTCACATGAAACATCACTCTATGCAATATGTCTTTCCAATGTTTATAATTTAGAGAAACGTACCTTTATAAAGCTGGGTGTAAAAGTGTGGGTCCTATGCTCCAGGATCCGTTTTGTATGTGGAATCATACGGCACCAGACTTCAGCACAGGACGTCTTCTGTGGTCTCTTGGGGCTTCAAGGGATGACACCTGGATTTCCTATGAGCTCCCACTAGACAAGTCCTGGGCTACAGAAGCCACTGGGGCTGAAAGCCATGCTCAGGGAGCACAGCTCAGTAGGATTCAGCACAGGGAAAGAAAGGGGACAGTGGGTCCCCAGAGGAATGAGGAGTGGCTGTTGAGAAACGTAATACATGATCAGGAGCAGCTGAGGGTTGCATCACCCCTGCTCACTGTTGCCACTCTACCAGGCTGCCGGGAAGGTCTGGAAAGGAAAGGCTGCTCTGGGGTCAAAAGGGGTTAAAGGGACAACTACAAACAGCAATAGGCCTTGCCTTCAGCAAAACATGAGAAAGAAGGGTCCTCAGGCAGGGCTCAGGCTCACACATCCATCATTTCAGGTGCACAGAAAATTGTGTTTTGTTCCTGAAAATGATGAGCAGGTGTGAGTGCATGCTCTGAGGAATGTGTGAAAGTTGTGATTTGCCTGTGAAATGTCAGATTTTAGAGTCTTATGCACTGGCTCAGCCTCAGCCTGGTCATCTGCCCTTAGTGAACACTCTCACTTGACCTTCTAGCCTCTTGAGGGTTATGAAATGAACTCTGGGAATCACCTCAAAGGCAGATGTGTGCTTAGTGGTTGACATATAGTCATTTGATTGAGTCACAGTGAAATGGATATAAAAAATACGTTCATTTTTATGGGGCTGGCCCTGTGGCATAGTGGTTAAGTTCAGCACGTTCTGCTTTGGTAGCCCAGGTTCACCAGTTCAAATCCTGGGTGCAGACCTACACCACTCATCAGCCATGCTGTGGCAGGGACCCACAGTAAAGTAGAGTAAGATTGGCACAGATGTTAGCTCAGGGATGATATTCCTCAGGTAAAAAAAATAGATACATTGATTTTTATGTGTCTAATTCAGAGAAGTGCCCATAGACTCGAGATGAAACACCTGTGACCTCTCACTGATTTAATGTTGGCCGGAGAGAAACTGAGAAATTCACCATGAAATAATTATGGCTTTCATTTTTACAGATTGGGAGCTTATGTGTGCCAGGCACTGTGCAACACGCTTTACCTGCGTCTTTTAAATAACCCCACGGGGTAGATGGTATGATAATGACATTTTACAATGAGGATCTGAGACTCAGGTTAAATACCCAGAGGTGCACATCTGGTAAGACACAAGCTAGGATTTGCCTGTTTCTGGCCCACGCTCTGACTGTTGCTGCATTCTGCTCCATGTTGCATGGCAGTGGGAGGTGGAAGGACCCTCATGAACATTTAGCACTCAAGAAAATGCCGTCAACTAGGTATTTAGCATAATGTAAACAAACATGTAATGAAGCCAATTCTAACAGGGATAAAACTGTTTAAAAGAATTATGCCTTAAGTCAATGAAACTGGTATATGCTTACATAAAGAACTGAGACTAACCAAGTCACTTTGAAGAAGCACAAGGAGGTAGGGCCAGCGTTACCACGTAGAAAGACTTAGTATAAAGCCACGGGGAGTATGAGAGGCCTTTTGATGCAAGAAAAGGACAAACAGACAAATGGAGAAGGATACAGAGCTCAGAAACAGACTTGCACAGATGCACGTTTTGTGATAAAGGTGGCATCGGAGCAGCGGGAGAAGAGTGGGTTTTAACGGACGATGCTGGGACAACTAGACAGTGTCTGGAAGAGAGAAAAGTGGGCCTACTTCACACCATGCCTAGAAGCATATTCCAGGGAGGTTATAGGCCTAAATGTGAGAAGCAAAATAAGAAAGCTTCTGGGAGACAATATTGGCATCCTACAATAGCAAAAACCAGTAACTTGGTTTAAAAAATGGGTAGAACACTTGATAGACATTTCTCCAAAGAAAACATACAAATGGCCAAGAGGTGTGTGAAAAGGTGTTCAACATTACTAATCATCAGGGAAATGCAAATCAAAACCACAGTGAGATATCACCTCACACCTGTTGAGAGAGCTATTATCAAAAAACCAAAAGATAACAAGTGTTGGTGAGGATGTGAAGAGCCCTCTACACTGTTAGTGGGAATGTAAATTGGTTTAGCCACTATGGAACACAGTGTGGAGTTCCTCAAAAAATTAAAAATAGAACCAGCAATCCCACTTCTGGGTGTACATCCAAAGGAACTGAAATCAGGATCGAGAAGAGATATCTGCACCTCATGTTCATTACAGCATTATTCACAATATATTGCCAAGATACAGAGACAACCTAAGTGTCTATCAACAGATGAATGAATAAAGAAAATGTGTGTACATCCTTGAAATATTATTCAGCCTTAAAGAAGAAAGGTCCTGCCGTACATGGATGAACCTTGAGGACATTATGCTAAGTGAAATAAGCCAGTCACAGAATGCCAAATACTGCATGATTCCACCTATATGAGGTGTCTAAGAGAGTCAAGCTCATAGAAACAGAGAGTAGAATGATGGCTGCCAGGGGCTGGGAGAGGGGGAAGTGAGGAATTGTTGCTTAATAGGTGTAAAATTCCAGTTATACGAGATGAGTAAGTTCCAGAGATCTACTATACAGCATAGCCCTGTGGTTAACAATACTGTAGTGTATAGTTAAAAAAACTTAAAAGGGTAGATCTCGTGTTAAGTGTTCTTACCATAATTTAAAAAAAAAAAGACAATATGAGCAGTATTTCCACCTGCTGGCATTTCTGACTGGCATTGAACTCAAGCACCGTTTTTATACTCTTTTAGAAACAGGATGTTCACTTGTCTTAGGAAACATGCTCCCTCGTTTGATAACTCTTGCCGCAATATTCCTCTCCACGTGGTGCCAACACCTGCCTCTAAGTAACTGTCAAAAGAAAACATGACTCATTGACCATACTTTCCCCCACTGGAGATGCACAGAGTAAGTGTGATCCCATCCGGCTCCACCTCTGTTGTTTTAAAGGGAAGCTGTGGCAGGTCTCAAAGCTCTACTGAGAAGCTGGAGAAGTAGTCTATGCTACATCTGCCTAGGGGATTTCAGTCAGTCATGGATGATTATCCCTATGAAAAGCAAAAGGAAAGTCTTATTATATCATGTGTGTCTAAAAGCAGAGTATTTGGAGTTTTCCATCTCAGCTGCAGTGGTGTTTTGATTGCATACGTTATTAGGAAAATTTAGACTTGGGGGAGACAGTAAACCCAAAATAAGACAAATAGTAGCTAAAACTTCACAACCTTAGACTTGGAAGAAATGATGGACACTTCAGAAAATACTTGGTGGCAAAAATGTTAATTTGTAAAATTTGATAGGGACCAAAAAAATCAATGAATCAAATTTGTCTTGTGATATTTACATGAAAAGGGACTGGTCCTGATGAAAATGAAAAAATGCACATGGTTTACTTATGCAGTCCAGAAAACAAAGCGAAGGATTACGTTGGTTTAATGACATTTAACGTTGCTATAATTCTGAGGGAAATGTTTTTATTGATAAATAGAGTCTAAACATGCTCAGGGTCAAAATGATGGGGTTAAAACATTCTGTATTGATTTAAAATGTCAAGTACTTCTTAACTGCAGTGTGCTTCAAGCTAAGAAAAATTATGTATTTTTGTAACAGGAACTAGAAGGAAAAATGGACAAGTAAATGCAATTTGATTTGTTGAAGTCATGGGATTATGGGTACATTTTATTGGTAATTCTATTAATGTTGCTATAATGTAATAAAATATTTAAAAATCTGAAATTTGGTTCATGGTTGCATGAACTCTACTGTTAGATTCTGATGTAACTAGACTGTGGAGCCTGCAATAAAAATTATTTGATCTTTTATTTACATACAACCTGTACCCCAGTCGTCCTCTTTTGCCCCTGGTTCTTGTGCTTTTCCAGTGCATACTGATTTCTTGCTTTTGATTAGGGCACAAGAAATTGCAGTTGTCATGGAATAAGATACTAAGTGGTATCTCTTACAGATTGATAAACCCCATCCACCCATTTTCCCTGAATAAGATACTTTCTTTCTGTAATAGGATTCTGTGGGCCACTGATCCATAGCTAAATTGCTAATTTGCACTATTATTTGTTCTGTGTAAGTGGAATGAATGGTCATGCAAGAGAAGTTTGTTTCTGAGGCAGCCTCTGAAATGGCTGTGCTGATGTTTCTATTTACTACCCACTCCGTGCACAGCTAAATAGGCCCGCGTGATGCCCAGCCAGAAATTGTAGGCTCTCCTCTCTTCACAAGGAGATAATTGTGGTACATTTATAGCTATTTTTTAAAGAGATTCTCAAAACTATCTGTAGGAAAAAATCCCCAGATTGCAAAACTGTTTCATGGTGCGGCAAAATGGAAAACCTTCTACACAGATAGTAGAAAAAGGCTACAAGTTTCCTTCAGGAGGCAGAGAGCATAATATAATCTCATGGATTTATGTTACCGTTCACCTTTATTCCTCAAGGGTGTGATTAAATTAGGGAGTATAACCATGCATTTTAATCACTATGATTTATGTTAAAAACTTAATAGAAACAGAGAGCATTACTTCTGTGTGTGGCCTCTCCCTCCATCAATCTGTAGATGGTTGGCTACGTGAGGAAATTGTGCCTTTAATATTCCTTATGGGCTTGAAACTTGGTCCTGTCTCTGGAGTTGAATGTGGCTTCTTGGACAGACTACTAAGGATTTCCTTCACTTCTTTAAAATATCCCGGACTCTGTGAAGATGGTGAGATTATCACGTGGCTGATGAATGTAAACTCTTTGTTTTGGACTTCATCATGAGCTCTGGGGTGTAGGCATGTACATTCTCCTTGAGCTGCAGCAAATACTTCACATTTAAGTTGTGAGTTCTTGCTCATACTTCATGGCACTCATTCTAAATCACAGATGGGAAAAGATTTTTCCCCTGAACAATGACCAGTGACCCTAACAATGACATTCAACAGGCATTCATTGTGTACCTTTCCAGCACATGGTGCTGATCTGGGTGCCGTGTATACAGAGATGAACAGATGTGGGCACCAACTGATAAAAACAATCATAAAGCGAGCCCAGACCTAGCGTTCCATGCCCTGGGAGGAGGGGGATGAGGTCTGGCTGGGTAATGGAGAAGACACCATGGACCTTGAAATATGGGTTGATTTTTGTTTTGCAAAATTAAGGTTGTCCGGGTAGAGAGAAAAGCATAACAAAGGGCCTGAAGGGAGGAAAGAAAATGGACAGATATGTGAAAAAAACAGCAGTTTCCTTTTCAATATTCAATAGACTTGGTTTTCACTTTGAGGAGGGAACGTGACAGTTTACACAAAAGTGCAAGAGCAATGAACAGTTCTGAACAAGAGTGAAAAAGGAAAAGTGGGAGACAAGTGAATGGAGAGGGAAAGAGGTGTGGGGAAAGAGGAGACGGAGTAGAAGGGCAACTGGAGAAGAAGGGCCTTGGTCTGGGGCAGAGGCTCAGACGGAGGGAAAGTTGTATGTGGGGCAGGCTGCACCCCCAGAGTCCAAAGCTTTCCTTCTCTTTGCCTCACTGGAGTCCAATGTTCTAATACCCTTGTATCAGTGTCTTTCACTCATAGGTGTCTTTGAGTGTCATCATCTTATTTTGATGTTTGTCAGCAACTTGGGCAGTTTTCAGCCGATGCATGTTGCTTGTATGATGTACACGTCCTCTGCTGGGGCACATTAATTAGGAAGTTTTCACAGATGCCTTAGGCACTGGTGTGAATTGTTAGAGGCGATGTGCATTGCTGAGCTCTGGACAGCAGGCAGTGATGTTTGTGCCCAACAGTTCAGGTGGGCACAGTTTTGGGAAATAATATTGAAAAAGTTTGCATTTTATTTATTATTGTTAATTTTTCTAAGTTGATATGTTACAGCATCCCAATTAATGATTTGACATGTGACATGTGTCAAACCATAATGTTTTCAAATATATACGCTTCATGCCATGTAGGCCGTGCAGCAGCCCCTGTATAGAGTGAAAACATGTTTCTATGCAGAAGTGCAGTGCCCTGTCTCCTCAGTGAGGATGGGAAAGGATATTTATGGGTCAGGGTTTAGAAGGCCCCGTGCTTCAAGGCCCTAGCCTAGAAGATGAAGGCTGGTCCCAGGCTGTCTGAGTTCAAGTCCCAGCTCTGTGATCTTGGGCAAGTTTCTTAGCCTCTCTGCGTTTCAGTTTGCTCATACCCCTGAAAGATAGGAGTGGATTTCAGATGTAAACTACTGTCAGTCAGAGGGACTCTCTGTGTGGTGCGAGGGCTGGTATGAGTGGAGAGGTTAATTTCTTACCCTGTGTCCGGATGGGGCTGAGTGCAGAATGCATGGTGAAACCAAACCAGCAGCACTCGCTTTGTGGAAGTGGCTGTTGGTGAAGTTTTAGCCTTTTAAATGCTGTGACTTTAGATTTAACTTAACTGCCAAGCTTTGATCGACTTCAGCAATGTTTAGAGACAATGGCTGAACTGAGCCCAGGAAGGAGATAAAGGACAATAGACAATGAGGGTGAGTCCTTATGGTGTCAGGGCTCCCTCATGTGCTGAGGGCCTCCTCTGAGGAGCACAGCTGTCACTTCTAGGTTGCTTTTATTAGGCTTGATGGTTTGGAGATTATAACAAAGGAGGGGTGTCGGGAAGGAGAGGTTTCTGCCTCCCTGCCTGGTCCAGCTCTGCCCCTGCTCACCTACTGCACTGTGTTTTGATGTGTTGACGAATCATCTGCAGATTTTTGTCAAATGAAGCTTCTGGTCCTGAGATCCCATCTCTAACCAGCTCTAGGGCCCACAGTGTGAGGAGGAGGCCTTAAGGCAGACGGAGTGGCTCCTTTGACGAAGGGGCAGAGTTACTGGGCCCTCAACCAGGAGCCCAGGGCCTTGTCCCCTCTTGTGCTTCCTGCCTCAGGCACAGAGCGGACGTGGCCTTTGGGCAAAACTCTGCCAGTGTCCTCTCCTCTCACTTTCTCTGCACAGATAGTTGAGCTGGTAAGTTGGCCCAGGGGATGTTTCAGAACAAGCTGTTTCACCCCTGAACTTGATGATGATAAGACTTTGGGGAGGGAGGAGGCAGACCCCTCATCTACTGCCTTGAGTCTAAGCCACACCCTCCAGTTGAGCACAAACACTTCTTTTTACCATATGTGTTATGTAGTAGTTTCTGACAGTTTAGCTTTCTAGTAAGATTTTGGGGTAGAAGTCCTTGTCCTATCTTTCAGATTTTTCCAGGAATGCTAGGAAAGGAGGTTATGCCCCGTAGCATAATTCTTCAATTATTTTTTTTTGGCAGGGGACTAATGTAATTAATTGGCTCAAGTTTTAGAAGTGCCAATGAGGAACATAATGTATTAATAAATATTTGTGAAACTCAATTTCTTAATAATTATGCTAATGACTTCCAATGACCTTCAAGTTTGGGATTCTGTCTTATACCCTGAACATCCCCAGTGCCTAATTTCATGTCTTTGGTAGCTGTTCAATAACTATTGACTTCGATTACTAGTGTGGGCAGCAAAATTGATCTATCTGACATTAACCTCTAGCTGCATGATCCGTGGGCTGAGATCTTATGCTGAAACCACAGGTTTTCTGCCTTTGCTGGGACTTGGGTCCCCTGGGAATTGGAGTCTTAGCTTGGACTCCCTTGTCTGATGCTCGTCCTCAGAAAATCTCCCCAGAGGTGAGGTGTCTGTGATGAGTAGTCTCATGGTCACCTTGGCCAAGCTAGAGTTCCTGGGCATTTAATCAAACACAAGCCTAGTGCTGCTGTGAAGGTAGTTTGTAGATGTTGTTAACTCCAGTTCCAAGTAAAGAGATTACCCTCTGTTATCTTGGTGGGCCTCCTCTAGTCACTGACAAGTAAACACTGAGGTTTCCTAGAGAAGAGGGAATTCTACCTCAAGACTGCAGCATCAGCTCCTGCCTGAGTTTCCAGTCTATGGGCCTGCCCTGTGGGTTTTGGCCATACTAGCCCCCACAAGCAAATGAGCCAGTTCCTTCAAATTAACCACATACCTATGTCCTATTGGTTCTGTTTCCCTGGGGAGGCCTGACTGACATAGTTTCCACACTGTGCGCTGGCTGGGCCTTCTTTCTCCTCGCCCTTTCTTCCTTCCTCCTGCTGCTCAGTGCCCACTTCACGTCCCCTAGTGCTTGTCTCCCCCTCCCGAAGGCCTGTCCCATGCTCCGGAACTGCCCTTCTTGGCCAGAACCGTTTTCTCCCACCCGGGAGTGTCTTGGGAGGGCCTTAGGAGAAATGCGTTTGATTAGAGCAGGCTTCTCCCAGTCTGTCTGGCTGATAGACTCTGATAGAGTCTGAATCTGGGGAGACTTTTTAAAACATGGTTCCTGGGCCCCACCCCCAGAGTTTCAAATTCAGAACACTGGGTGGGGCTGTGGAGTCTGCATTTCTAATGGGTTCATGAATAATGCCCAGGCTGCTGCTCCTGCAGCCCGACTTGAGAACCCCTGGCCAGTCCCCTGGCAGACACTCATCTCTGACCATGTCACCAGAGCATCAGGAACGAAAGCAGGGGAGAGGTAATGAGGATATCCTGACTTCAGGAAAAGAAGTACTTAATTCACGTATAGAAAGGAGGTTGGGGAGGGTCATGGCCAAGAAGATTGGGAGAGAGGGAGCAGTGGGGAACCCAGTGTAAAATGGTCCTAAGAAGGGTTGAAAAAGATAAACAGAGGCCTGGATGCCATGAGTCGCACCCTGGGGTAGGGCCGGCAGGATTTTTGCTCACTATCATGTCCCCAAAGCTTAGTACTGTTCTAGCTCAGAGGACTCACTCAGTAAGTGCTCACTGAATGGACGTACAATGCCCTTCTTGAAAGTTGTGACCAGCTGTCAGACTTCTATGTAATGATATTCAGTCGTGGCAGGAGGACTTGTCCTTCTCAGATCTGCCCTGCATCCACCAGGTGATATTTGTGTGTTTCCCCCTGAGAAACTACCCCTAGCAGAAGGAATGTAACAGGTTTGCATTCATTCATTCATCATTTATTCATTCATTCATTTACAAAACCCTCACTAAGCTCCTAGCACGTGGGAGACATTATGCTATGCATGTGGGGGATATCCCAGTCTGTCTTTGCCTTCAAGAAACACACAGCCTAGCTGAGGCTCTCGTGGAAACTGTGTTCTCAAAGGAGGGAAAGTCTGTGCTCTGGCTGAGCAAGGAGTCTTCTGACCCCCTCACAGTCCGATGGAGAAGCACTCGCTGCTGGGACAGGCCATCCTGGATTAGGGGAATATGCTACTTAGTTGGATGGAGGAGGCTGGAAGTGAACATTCTGGGTGCTCGATACCAAGAGATTAATGCTGTTCACTCAGTTGTTCCATGATGAATAATGGACACTGCTCTCGGAGCAGGTGATGGTGCCCTTTCTATATGGTGAGACTCCGCATGCCACGTGTAACCCAGAATGGAGCTCTCCAAAGACATAAATGAGCAATGAAAGTAAAAGTATCTGTGTAGGACAAGCACAACGCAACATGACAGAGGTCATCCCTGTATAAAATTTGCTGGGAGGTAGACGTAGGTGTGGATTTAGTAGCTTGCAATGCAAACACACAATGCTACTCTTAATGCACAAACTTATATTATGTCTGCACACTCCCCCTCCCCCTTTTTCCTCCAGAAACATTAACAGGTTAATTTTCTGGGAAAATGTTCCGTAAGAGTTCTGAATCATAAGTCAGAGCCACCAGGAATTCACCCTCAGGTAGATAATTGTGTTCGTACTGTTCAATCAGGGCAGTGTACAGTATGAAAAATCACATGATAATCAGAGTAGAAGTCCCTTGTGGAGCTAGTGTACGCCCTCAGAAAGTCCACTGGAGGACAGGGTCCAGAACTGAGTCATATGGAAGAAACTGCAGCTATAGTAGAGTGGAGACAGCTACTTTTATTCAGGCTCTTTCCCAAGGTATTAGATTCCATACAGCAAATATTTACTGTGTATATAGCAGGCACAGATTATTACCTGACTCTTTACAGTATTGACTCTATTGCAGTCTGTAATAAAATTTCTCTGATTCAACAATAATTTCCCTGTTTTCAGCCTTCAATGTCTATTTAACTTGAAGATATGCCTACATTTTCAGAGCTCAAATTAAAGTTCCTGGACAACTTCAAAGAGGAAACCGAAACTACTCATGAATTAAAAATGGGTTCATAACTCTGTTTTCCACTTGCTGTACTGAAATCTTAGAGAAGTTTTTCCATGTGAAAGGAAGTCAGTTATGCCCATCCTGGGATCGGAAATCCGCTATATATAACAACCAGCTGCAGATGGTCTTGAATGCTGCAGTGTAATTCTCTCCCTCCTCCTCAGCAGCTAAACTATGAGTACATCTAAAGAAGGTATTAGATGTGTGGATGAGGAAGGCAGGATGCAGCTGAAAACATTCAATTTTAGAAAGTTAAGAGCATTGTGATTGTGTGGAGGTTACAGTGTTTACTGCAACCATCTGGGCATTGAAGAGGGAGCGGAGGATGCTGTGTCCTGGTTCTAACTTTGCGGTTCACTTTCAGAGTGACCTCTAGGATGTCATTTAGAAGAGAATCTTGCTGACCAAGATAGCATGCTAAATATAAGCCCATAGAGAGGACATGTTGAATTGATAAAGCTTCATACTTCATTAAAGTTTGCCAAAGGAAGGAAATGTTATCTTCACGTAGTAGACAGACAACAAATGTCCAGCTTAAGTGAATTTGTTGAAGTGAATGCAATTACATGTCTTTTCCTGACTTAACTCAAATAGTTAAACTGCTAATATCCATTAGAAAAGCGATGCTGGTTTATGTGAATAGGCAAGTTATTTTTAAGGGCAAATGAATACTAGAAATTGTGCCCAAGTCTCTGCTCACAGCGCAGTTTATCACTGTGAGTGTCCGGAGAAGTTAATAGCTTCATTTGGGAGAATGTAGCTTTTGTGAAATTCCTCAGCCAGGGCCAGTCTCTGGAAAATGTGTATAATTGGGATGAAATTCACCTAAGAAACATTGGATTAAGTCCCCTTTTAGCAATCTGTGAACCTTACAAATGATAAATCACTACTCCTGTCACTTGCAGAATTACCTTCCAATCTACCGACTCTGCAGACCATGCATAAGAGATTATGAGTTGGAGAGCTTTCCTGTCTTTGAGAAGTAAAAAAGAAATTGGTAGTTCAATACTGACCTATGAGGATGATATTTTCACTTATTTTGCTCTATAGCTTAAAATACAAGATAAAAGTACATTGAGATCCTGTGGTATGATTATTTAAAATAAAACTGATAAAATAAAAACTGAGATGCAACCAAGGGGCATGACAAATATGAAGTCAAGTAATTGAGAGATGACTCCTGCTTGAAAAGCAAGTGAAATGATTTTCCCAATGCATTGCATTCCTACAGTCTCTCAGGATATTAGGGTTTGGTGACAGTAGCTGAATCCACTTTCTTCCCATTGAGAGAAGTGACCTTTCTAAATATGTTGTCAAAAATTTTATTCCAACACCCAGATGATCCCAACAGCCAGTGGTCACGGAAACGGTGCAACACTTTGTCTTCAGACCAAGAAAGTGAGGATGTGGGCAAATTCCCTTCACTTCCCACACCAGAGTTGGGGCTTCTATAGTGCGAGATGCAAATACAAAGGTCAATCTAGTTCTTTTCAAAATTGTCCCTATACACGCATTATTTTTGTTTTAAAAAGTGCCACGTGACATCCCTTTTCATGTGTGGAAGTGCATTTTAAACAAATCTTATTTGTGAGATGTTAAGTTATTAACTAAATACTTTAGGGTGAGATTTTTTGCCTCATGAGGTGCTTCTTCACATTATGAAAGAATTCCCAGAGGCCTTAGTTTTTCCTCCAAAAATTGAAATAGACTTCTTAGATTATTACGGATTATAAAAGTGATATATGCTTTTTGCAAGAAATTTAAAAAGTACAAAACAAAGTACAAAGAGGAAAATAAAAATCACCCCCAAAGAAGTGGATGGAAACCACATTAGCAATGATAAAATGGACAGAAGTACTGATATGGCAGAGACTCAAACATATGAGGACATTATGAACTAATCTATTTCAATAGAAAACAAAGAAAACTAATAATTTTTTAGAAAAATATGGCAAAAATTGATTCAATAAAAAATGGAACATGTGAATGAAATATAGTCATTAAGGAAATTCAATTAAAATGATTGGAGAAATCCAATTAATAATCAAAAACCAATATATTTTTTAAAAACCTACCAAGAATTTGAAGCTGGCTTTTCACTTTATATTCAAGGACCAGATAATATCAATATTTTGCCAACTGTTCTAGAGCATATGAAAACAGAGGATGCTCTCCAATTCATTTTTAAACAGTTAAAAAATCCTTTTTAAATGGTAAGTTATAACACATATGGAAAACTGCACGAAGGAAAAATGTACGATTGATGAGTTACTATAATTCAAAACCCTGCATAACCACCACCCAGAATTGACATAACCCCTCAAATCCCCAGGTGCCTTTCCCATGAAAACTCCTTCTTTTTTCCCTAAAGATAACCACTGTCCTGAATTCTAGGTTGTCACATCCTTACTTTTCTTCCTACTTTAATAATCCAAGTGTGCGTTCCTAAATGATTTAGTTTTTTCCGTTTGTGATCTTTGCATAAATGTTTTGATTGGAGGCCCAAGGCAGTGAAGTAAGACTGGAAAAAGAGGGAAAAAAATGAATAAGGATTAGAAAGAAGTAATCAAACTGTTATTTGCAAATGATATGATTTTCTACATCAAAACCCTAAACTAACCCATTGGAAAATTATTAAAATTAGAGACTTCAGCAAGGCTTCTGGATAAAATACCTATGTGTAAAAATCAATTAATTCCTTTTAAAAATAAAAAATCAGAAAGTTTAATTAAATAATGTATTGTTTGTAATTGCCAACAAATCCACCCAAAACAAAACAAACAGCTCTATGATACTTGAGAACAAATCCAGCAAAGGATATGTAAGATCTTTATGAAGAAAATTTACAACTTTCTTAAAAGACATTAACAAAGACGTAAATAAGTTGAGAGAGTTGCCATTTTCTTCGTTGGAAAGACTCTTAACAGTTTCAGTTCCCAACAAATTAATCCACAAATTTAATACCATTGCAATGTAATTGCAAAAAAAGTTTTACACTTAATAAACTAATTGAAAAACCGTATAGAAAACTATAAGATGAAGAATGGAGAAGACAAGTTTGAAGAAGGTAGCGGGACATGCTTTCAAGACTGGTTTTGTAGCTATGTAATTAAAACAGTGTGAAATTAGTTCAAGGGGTAAAACATTGATTTATAAAAACAAAAAACTGAGAGCCCAGAAACAAAATTATGCATATGTTTCCAATTATGGAAACAATTTATGGCAAGGTAGCATTATAAGTCAGTTGAGAGATAATGGACTATTCAATAAGTGGTGCTGGGACCCATATGCAAAAAATTAAATTAACTCCCTACTTCACACCATACACCAAAATACATTCTAGATAGACTAAAGACATAAGCAAAATTTCAAATTTTAAATGAAAACATCAGAGAATATCTAACCTTAGCATAGGGAGGGATTTTAAATAAAAAGACATAAAAAACTCAAGCCATAGATGAAAATGTGGATCAAATTGACTAAATGTAAACAAAACTTCCATTCGTAAACAAATGAAACAAATGAAATAGACAAGCCACAGACTGAGAGATATTTGTAGAGCACATAACTGTTAAACGATTGGAATCCAGAATATATTAAAACTCCTTCAAAGCAATAAGCTGAAGACCAGAAATTTGATAGGAAAATGACAAAGGATATGAACAGACAAGTCACAGGAGAGGAACCATGCGTAGGCACTAAATGTAGGAAAAATAATCAACATCACTAGTCATCAGCAAAGTTCAAATTAAAAGCCAGTAAGATTACCGTTTCACACTCTTCAACTGGCAAAAATGTAAAGGTCTGGCAATTACAAGTATTAGTCAGACTGTGGAGCCTAGAAACTCATATGCCCTACTGGTAGGGGTACATACTGGTACAACCACCTTGGAAAATAATTTTTCATTCTATAATATGTTGAAAATTTGCAAACTCTACAAGTTAGCAATTCCATTTCTAAGTACATATCAGCAGGTGATTCATGCACATGTGCACAAGGAGAGATGTATAATATTTAAAACACTGTTGTAATCACAAGAAATTGGAAAAATTTTGTGTTCATCAACAGGAAAATGAATAAAAATTGTATATTCATAAATTATTAATATTATACAGCAGTTAGAGGGAATGAACCAGAGCTATGTGCATGAACCTGGATAAATCTCAAAAACATAGCATTCAGTATGATAGAACTTATATTATATAAGGTTTAAAAAGTTCAAAACCAACTGCCATATATTTTATGGAAACATGCATTTATAGAAAATGCATTTAAGGTATTAAAAACATGCATGGGAGTGATCAACTTCACTTCAAGTGAGTGGTTAAATTTGGGGGAGGAAGGGAGGAAGGGTCAAGGGACTGAGAATACTTCAAAACAAAGTTCAAAAACTGCAGAATACACATTCTTTTCAAATACACGTGCAACATTCTCCAGATTTGATCACATATTAGGCCACAAAACAAGTCTCAGTAACTTTAAGAAGACTGAAATAGTTCCAAGCATCTTTTCTGACCACAGTGGTATGAAACTAGAAATCAACTACAGGAAGAATATTGGAAGAGCTACAAATATGTGGAGATTAAACCAAAAATGCTACTGAACAATGATTGGGTCAATGAAGAAATCAAAGGAGAAATTAAAAAATATCTGGAGAAAAGTGAAAATGAAAATACAGCATGCCAAAATTTATGGGATACAGCAAAAGCAGTTCTAAGAGGGAAGTTTATAGCAATACAGGCCTACCTGAAGAAACAAGAAAAATCTCAAATAAACAATCTAACAGTGCACATAAGGGAACTGGAAAAAGAAGAGCAAACAAAGCCCCAAATCTGTAGAGGAAGGAAATAATAAAAATCAGAGCAGAAATAAATGAAATACAAACTTAAAAACAATGGAAAAAAAATCAATGAAACCAAGAGCTTGTTCGTTGAAAAGGTAAACAAAATTGACAAACCTTTAGCTAGACTCACCAAGAAAAAAAGAAGGCTCAAATAAAATCAGAAATGAAGGAGGAGAAATTACAATGGACACCTCAGAAACACAAAAGATTATAAGAGAATACTATGAAAAGCTATATGCCAACTAATCTAGAAGAAATGGATAAATTTTTAGAATCATTCAACCTACCCAAACTGAATCAAGAAGAAATAGAGAATTTGAATAGACCAATCACCAGTAAGGAGATTGAAACAATAATCAAAAACCTCCCAAAAAATAAAAATCCAAACCAGCCAGCTTCCCTGGTGAATTCTACCAAACATTCAAAGAAGACTTAATATCCATCCTTCTCAAACTCTTCCAAAAAGTTGAAGAGGAGGGAAGCTTCCTAACTCATTCTATGAAGCCAGCATTACCCTGATACTAAGAACCCACACAAAAGAAGGACAACACAAAAAAAGAAAATTACAGACCAATATCACTGATGAACATTGGTGCAAAAATCCTCAACAAAATACTGGCAAATTGAATACAACAATTCATTAACAAGATCATACACCATGATCAAGTGGAATTTATTCCAGGGATGCAGGGATGGTTCAACATCTGCAAATCATCAACATGATGCACCACATTAACCAAATGAAGAATAAAAATCACAAATGAAGAATAAAGTCATCTCAGTATGTACAGAGAGAGCATTTGACAAGCTACCACATCTATTTATGAATAAAATGGGTATAGAAGGAAAGTACTTCAACATAATAAAGGTCATATGTGACAAACCCACAGCTAATATCATTCTCAATGGAGGAAAACTGAAAGCTATCCCTTTAAGAAGAGGAACCAGACAAGGATGCCCACAAAACAAAAACAAAAACAAAAACAAGCAAAACAAACAAAGAAAAACAAAGTGATATGAAGCGAATATGGCAAAATGTTAAGTGACTAGTATGCTTGAAATATCTCATATGTAAGTTAAAACTGTCATCAATATGAATCATGTCTCTATGCATCCATTGATCCATCCATCCATCTTCCTATCCATCCATCCATCCATCTCTACTATCTATCTATCTATCCATCCATCCATTCATCCATCCATCTATCTGTCTATATCTGCCTGCCCATCCATCCATCCATCCATCCCTACCTCTATCTGTCTATCTATCTATCTATCATCTATCTATCATCATCATCTATGTTAAGTTTTAAGATCTTCAGTGTTCTTAGTATTT